>NC_092334.1:392720833-393052500 GCF_046630445.1 Rutidosis leptorrhynchoides
AAACAGATTTAAAACGAAGAAGTTATGGGTAAAACAAGATTGGATAATTTTGCTTGTTGTAGCTACGTGAAATTTGTAACAAATCTATACAAATAATATCCTAGCTAACTTATATTGTATTATACATGTATTCTAATATATTATGTAATCTTGGGATACCATAGACACGTATGCAAATATTTTGACATATCATATCGACCCATGTATATATATTATTTGGAACAACCATAGACACTCTATATGCAGTAATGATTGAGTTAGCTATACAGGGTTGAGGTTGATTCCAAAAATATATATACTTTGAGTTGTGATCTAGCCTGAGACATGTATACACTGGGTCGTGGATTGATTTAAGAAAATATATATCGATTTATTTCTGTACATCTAACTGTGGACAACTAGTTGGAGGTTACTAACGAGGACAGCTGACTTAATAAAATTAAAACATTAAAACATATTTAAAATATTGTAAATATATTTTGAACATACTTTGATATATATGTACATATTTGTTATAGGTTCGTGAATCGACCAGTGGCCAAGTCTTACTTCCCGACGAAGTAAAAAATCTGTGAAAGTGAGTTATAGTCCCACTTTTAAAATCTAATATTTTGGGATGAGAATACATGCAATTTTATAAATGTTTTACGAAATAGACACAAGTAAATGAAACTACATTATATGGATGAATGATCGAAGCCGAATATGCCCCTTTTAGCTTGGTAACCTAAGAATTAGGGAACATCACTAATTTTGAGAATTAGTGCACCCCTAATTGACGCGAATCCTAAAGGTAGATCTACGGGAACTAACAACCCCCATTCTGGAATTTGGAATGCTTTAGTACTTCGAAATTATCATGTCCGATGGGTGTCCTGAAATGATGGGGATATTCTATATGCATCTTGTTAATGTCGGTTACCAAGTGTTCACCATATGAATGATTTTTATCTCTATGTATGGGATGTATATTGAAATATGAAATCTTGTGGTCTATTATTACGATTTGATAAATATATAGGTTAAACCTATAACTCACCAACATTTTTGTTGACGTTTAAAGTATGTTTATTCTCAGGTGATTATTAAGAGCTTCCGCTGTTGCATGCTAAAATATGGACAAGATTTGGTGTCAGCATGTTTGTATAATATTGTTTAAAACTGCATTCGAGATTTATTTTGTTGTAACATATTAATATTGTAAACCAATATGTATTGGTAGTGTGTAAGTGTGATATTTTTAGATTATCATTTCTGGATAATCTAGGTGGTGTCCTTTTAACCTTGTCGATAAAATAAAGGTTATGGTTTGTTTTTAAAAACGAATGCAGTCTTTGAAAAACGTCTCATATAGAGGTCAAAACCTCGCAACGAAATCAATTAATATGGAACGTTTATAATCAATATGAACGGGACATTTCAAAAGGGTAAAATATGATGAAAGAGCAAAGTCTCTAGAATAAAGGCAAGAAAAACCCGAAAAGTTGCCCAAAGAAGGATTACCGGAAGAGCCAAGAAAAACTCTAGACAAAAGTCTTAGCAAAATCCGCATCTTCCAAAGAAATTTTTTACGGAATTCAAGACGTTCTCGATCCAATTAACACGGCACATTATTATTCAGTTAACTAAACTGATAACGAGGGTTAGGATTAGAGCTCAACTCACTAATAAACCTAGTGCTTTAATGAGGATAACCTCCGAGGTATAGTTACCTTTCAATTATACAACCAAGTAACATACTTTTCACTACTCAACGAGAACTCTGAGAGTCTAGAGATAAGTAGGTCTGTGTAATTGGCTCATCCAACCAGATCTGCATCATTCTAATCTTAGCTTTAACATAAACATAATTACCTTTTCCTAACCCAAACTAAGATCTTGGTCAACATTTCCCTGATCTGCATACTCCGGATATCCTTCCACTTTCTTTACTTTTCTGTAATTAGGACTATTAGCTTAAAACTAACTACTATCCTTTATCCAGGTAATTTAAACAAAGAAAATATCCACTTGATCTTCAATTCGTTAAACCATTCAAAAACACGACCCTAGGTTAACTTACACCTTCTACCTTAGAAAGTTAAAAGTAAATTTAGGCCCCACAAAATATAAATAATAAACCATTGTCCGCTACCCTGAATCGCTGATTCTGACGCATTGCGGCCTAACGACACCTCACGAATAAAACCGTCTGTTTCAGTTATATCATACCTCCATGAAACTTTTTTGCGAACAAAATGGGATTATTCACCAAACATCGTGTGCTCATACTCCCGAACAAAACGGAGTAGCCGAATGAAAAAGATCGACTGCTTTTAGAAATGACAGGGGCTTTATTAATTGAATCTAAAGTTCCAAAGAGTTTATGGCCTGAAGTTCTTGCTTCTGCTACCTATCTTATTAATCGTTTACCTACTAAAATTTTGGGCACAAAAACTCCTAGAGATACTTTATCTCAATTCCACACTCTACCAACCTCGTTGAGCATTGAACCACGAATATTTGGGTGCTCTGTCTTTGTTCACATTACAAAAAATGAACGCACCAAACTTGATCCGTGTGCCGAAAAATGTGTTATGGTTGGTTATGGCATAAACCAAAAGGGGTATCAGTGTTATAGTCCTCGGACACGCCATGTCTTCACTACAATGAACTTCGACTTTATAGAAACTGAATACTTTTATAATACCCAACTCACGAGTGAGGGGGAGAAAGAGGATAATGACACTCTTAGTTGGATGAACTGGATACCTAAATCTAAAACCACTCAAACACCGACACCCAATTCTAATAATATCTAAATACTAACACCAAATCCTGATCCTGAATCACCAAATCCTTATCCTGAATCACCAAACATTGAACCAAATGAAATCCTCTCAAATAATGAACAAGGGGAACAAAACAATCCAACTTCCGATATACCACTTGATAATGATTCAACTTCCACTGAAAACACCGAAAGATATGTGCTACCACAAAGGATCAATAGAGGTGTTCCACCAAAAAGATTCTCCCCAGAAAAAGAGAATCAAAGATCAAGGTACCCTATTTCTAATATAGCTCAAGGAAACCTATAAAGTGAAGAAATTCCAACCACCACTGATCAAGCTATGAAATCTAAAGAATGGAAAAAGGCTATGGAATAGGAAATAGGAGCACTGAAGAAAAATGACACAAGGAAAAAATGTGTTATACCTCAAGAAAAAAACCGTTGGATGTCGATGGGTATTTACAATAAAACGCAAATCAGATGGCACCATCGAACGATATAAAGCTCGTCTAGTTGCCAAGGGATATACTCAAACCTATGGGATAGATTATTCCGAGACCTCTTCACCGGTTGCAAAAATTGATACTATCAGAGTTCTATTCTCAATTGCTACAAATGAAAAATGACCACTTCACCAATTTGATGTGAAGAATGCTTTTCTTCATGGCGAATTAAAAGAAGAAGTTTATATGAAAGCTCCACCAGAATTTGCGGGAGACTTCAATGATAGGAAAGTTTGTCGACTTAAAAAATCTTTATATGGGCTAAAACAACCTCCACGACTTGATTTGGGAGGTTTACATTATTTATGAAAAAATATAATTTGAAACAAAGTAACTCAGATCATACTCTTTTCTTAAAACAAAGAGGAAATTTAATTACGTGCTTAATCATTTGTGTTGATGATATAACAATAACGGAAAATGATAAAGAGGAAATTTCTAATTTAAAAATAAACTTATTTAAAGAATTCGAAATGAAAGACTTAGGCAAACTTAAATACTTCTTGGAGATTGAAGTATTAAGATCCCAACGGGGAATATTTATTTGTCAAAAGAAGTATATTCTTGATCTTCTTGCAGAGACAGGGATGATTGATTGCAAACCAGCCAATACTCCAATGATTCCAAATCAAAAACTATTTATGGAAGATGATGTTGAGCTAGTGAATAAAGGTCAATATCAAAGGATAGTAGGAAAACTCATTTACCTTGCTCACACTTGACCAGATATAGCACATGTGGCAGGAGTTGTAAGCCAATTTATGCATTAACCACATGTTCATCATTTGGAAGCTGCAATGAGGATTATCCGATATCTAAAGAAGACACCAGGTCATGGAGTTGTATTTAGAAGAAATGGGCATCTAGAAACAGAAATATATACATATGCAAGCTGGGCTGGAGAAAAATGAGATAGGAAGTCAACATCTGGTTTCTTTTCAATTGTCGGAGGAAACTTAGTGGCATGGAAAAGCAAGAAACAAAAAGTCGTTTCTTTATCAAATACTGAATCGGAATTTAGAGGAATAGCAAAGGGAGTAGTCGAAGCTCTATGGATTCGAAAACTTTTAACAGAAATTAGTTTCCCTACAAAAGAAGCCATTCAAATTTTATGTGACAACAAAGCAGCCATTGCTATCTCAGAAAATCCGGTTCAACAGGACAGGACAAAACATGTTGAAATCGACAGACATTTTATTAGAGAAAAACTTGATGCCGAAATCATCTCTCTTCCATCAATCAGATCAGAAGATCAGCTAGCCGACATTCTCACCAAATCTGTAAATGGAAGATTCTTCAACGATGTACTTAGCAAGTTGAACATTGAAAATCCACTATTCAACTTGAGGGGGAGTGTTAGAGTACAACAACAACAATAACAACAACAACAACAATAAGTCAAATTACCATATTTGGTAATTTGAATTTTGGGATCAGAAGTTTATATTCATCATTTCCTGTTAGAGACAAGTCACAAGATCACACTAACAGCCAAGATAACGAGTCAAACTACAGCCTGCACCTCCATATTTGTAAAGGGGGTTCCAAAAGTCTATTGGAGCCATCCGTTAAGTAGAAGGAGGAGTTGTTAATTTTGTGTATAAACACTAGCTATATGAACACTTAGAAATCCAATTCAATTTGTATTAAAAACTTATTATTTCAATACAAAGATCAGATTATCATTTTATCATTATCAGATTATCATTTTATCACTAGTAACTAGTACTACATTCCAAGTGGATTTATCTATTTGGAGGGTGATTTGTTACAAACTGTTAAAATATTTAAGTCGTTTTCTTGAAATGGGGCCTATATATGATGGGCTAATTTGTGGACGTAATTACAATAAGACATGATGATAGATAACCCGAAGTTTATTTCATCCTTTCATACCTTCTCTATAATTTTATACCGAAATCTGCCGGGTATTTTTTCGTAAATGGATTAAGGGTTTAGGCAAGTTGTAATTCGTGGTAAGTTCACTTATAATGGGTTAAAGATATGGTTGTTTAACTTATTTCATTTTACTATCAGAGATAACTACTCGAATATATTTTAGGATAAGAGAAGAATTGTCTACATTTTACTTCTCTCATAACTCACATATGTGGGATTGAATTTTGCTGTTGTTGTGTTAGAAAATCATATGATATGGGTTAATAAGTACCATAAATATCTATATTTAAGTGTAACGAATTTAGCTATATGTGACTTACATAGTTTTCTCTAACTAAATCGCATCCTAATTGTCTTTGATCTTAGACGGCTTGTTATAGTGACTATGGCATAATATTTGGGGGGTTTTAGGAGTGGAATGACTATGACGTGATAATGTTATTTTTTAGAAGTGTGTAAGAGTGTTGTTGAGAAGATTTGGGTAATGTAGTAAAATATGATTTGAAATTTGGTGAAAATGAATAAAATAATAATATAAATATGATGTGTTAAATTTTGAAGGGATGTAATCTATTCTTCTTCCCAGATGCTCAATTATCTATGTCAAAATTCGTCAAAATAGCGTCATGCAAAAAATGTCATTTCCATCAAAAGGTTGCCACGTATGTTTTGACGGGTTCAAAAGATCTTATAAGACCACTCACAACGGCACGCCGTTGGAGCCGCCGTTGGAGCTAGTCTTCAAAGACACCATTACTAGCAATCCGTCATGAGCATGTCTTGGTTAGCCCGTACTCCATTTCGCTGTTGCTACGCATAATTGAAGACTGGAGGCTTGCTTCTTTTATTTATACATTATGCTTTTAATCTTGTACTTTAAATAATAAATTTAGTGGGTGTGAGGAAGTGCGTGATGGGCATGTCATGGATGTTAGCAAAATGTCTTGTGTTAGTTATGGGAAAGAAATGATGATGTGAAACTGATGTGACAGTCAGTCTTGGAAAATAAGTGCGTCATGGTTGAGAGTGGTCTAAGGGATGGTCACAAGGTTAAGATAGAGATTTTGAAACAATAATTGTATTTTAGAGTTTGAAACACAAACTTTGACGTAGTACAAATTGAACAAAAAAACACTTCATATTATCAAAGTTACACATTGTTCTATATACATTTTAGTAAAGGTGATGATAAATCCACTCAAATTCTTTGAACTTGGCTTTTAATTCTTTGATTTTAAAGTTGAAATTGAATTTACACTAACTTGAGCTCATCTTGAACTTGAATTTAGATCGGCAATTTTCTACGTGACTTGATATCTGAAATTCAAATAGAAACGGATAGAAAAATAAACCCTTTTGGATTGAGATATTCTTAAGTCGGGTTCAGGTCATCCAATTATTTGACGAGTTACTATCTTTTGGTAGAATTTGTACTATCGATGTATTGATATTGATATTTTATAGATGGTAAATGGTAATACTTCATATGTGAGTATGTGACCCGTGTGATTCATCATATACTGAGTTCTTAATACAAACAGACCGAATTGTTTCAGCCAGCATCATAACCATTCATGATTCAACTAACATCACGTCGCTTTGATCATGAGTGAAGGAAGAAATACAGCAAAAATCACATCTCTTTGATCACGAGTAAAGGAAGAAATACGGCAAAACTATTGAGACATCGACCTGCAAAGCTACGTATAATTACCACCCCCTGTATATCATCACATACATTTGATTGACAGTTCAGGGTTGTCCAATGAATCATGTGTTAACACCATAGAACTTGTTATTACGAACTCAAACTAATGCAATTACTTTTGTAACACGTATAAACAAGCAATAAACAAATTTAAAAAGAATACATATATATGATGATAATAACCATCAAGAATTCGTTTAAATTACAGAAGTATAAGGACAGGTGTAACTACAATAACAAATCAAACAAATATACGATTCACTTATGAAATTCACATTGTAGTTTTCACTTTTGACAACTAATGAAGTATGTCAATAGGTGGTACTTTAGGTAATTGCTATAAAAAAATTTATATAAGCCATAACAATACACAGATGTACATAAAAAATACTACTGATAACTTACCAAACCTCTTTCAATCTTGTGTCGATTTCTTTGAAAACATGAAATGGTTAACTCCAGCTCTATACAAATGCAACTCTGATTCTGTACTCACATGAATCTCCGTATTTGCAGGTGCAAATAACACGTCTCCTGCACGAACTATATCCTCAAATGAAGATGATGATAGTGATGACAATGGTGATGATGACGATGATGATGGTGATAATGATGATGGTGATAATGATGACGGTGATAATGATGATGATGGTGATGGTGATAATGATGATGATGATGATGATGATGATGATGATGATGATGATGATGATGATGTGCACATGGATCCTTGTCCTGATAGGACTAAGAAAATGGATGGGGCGGGTACTGCAGGGAAGACTACTGACGCACCTTGGTCCAACATGCAACGCTCAACCTCAAATTCCTCGAAAGGAGGGTTGTATCTTGTTATATACGAGTTCAAAGGCACCCCTTTCAAGATTTCAGGTGCCCCCTGACGTATGAAACAACATCGGAAATTAAAACGCTGAAAGCGATAATTAAGTTAAAAGTGTGAATGTTAGGTAAGATTGGGTTTGTAAAGATATACCTGTTTATAAGTGAGCATTGAGCAGAGGATTTTAACGTCGCGGTGTTTTGGAGTAAGGCCGGCACGCACGACATTATCTGAAGTTGCCATGCACTCGACACAGTCGCCACCCAAATACGCATGCGGTTCGTTTGGTGCGATATACAAAGCTTCACCAGGATTTAACTTTACATGATTAAAGAGGAAAGATGCTATAACTCCGATATCATGTGGGTGCTCATTTTCAAGTTTCAGTGCTAGTTCTTCTTTGCTAGTAAGCTTCCTTATCTGATGAACAATTAAAATAATTAGTATGATGTAATAAAACTCAATTATGATAAAAAGAATGGGGTTTAGTTGCAATTCTATTTCTTCTAAAGACTTCAATTCGCTATATAGTTAATCAAATGAATAGCTTACAAGATAACATTGTTCTCTATTCTCATCATCTTTAAAAACAAACTATTAATTCCTGTATATGATCGACCAAACTATGAATTTATTGTGAGGTTTATCTAATTATATCCAACTATTCCAACGTCTCTTTGTTACAAATAAGTACAACTGGAAGTATGAAGCAACAGTAAAATAATTAAGAGATCTTTTGTACAACATTATGAAGCAATGGTGAAATAAACACAAGAAAAACATTAAGTCCAAAGCTCATGTCATTGTATTTGATCTAATAATTAAAAGATCTTTTGTAAGATAAGAGATGAGTCCAAAACTCATTAAGTCATTCAAGTAGTAGCAATGAAAGGACTGGTTATCTTTTGTACGATAAGAGATAAGTAATACAAAACGAGATGAAGAAAAAAGTAAAATAAATCATTACAACTATAGCGAAAGTTAGGTGGATGTAGGTACCTTCTTTTCCATATTAATCCGATTGATCAATTTGGACACAGCTTCAGAAACCACCTCACGTTCAGCTGACATGAGTTTAATAAACACTGACCGGAGAAATTGCATTTCTTTTGCTTCTTTGCCCAACTCATTCACATGTAAAACTTGATCTGCATTTGCACCACCAACCACTTCCATGATCTCAGGAACATCCTCAAGAACAGCCTCAAGTTCCTAGAGATGTACAGAAAAATTTGAGATTTCAAACAGAGAGTGAAAAAAAAAAAACTATTAAAATTAATCAATATCTGTAAGTTTAAAAAAGGACATAAATAGGATAGTCTTATGGTTAAAAGATACTCAGGTCTCCATGTTTTGTCCTTTCATACAAAAGGAAAACTTTTTATCATAGTATAAACAAGATTTACTTTGCATCTTCATGAAGCCAAGAATATAGAACAGGCAGGGGGTGAAGCGTTAGAACCATATTCAACAGTCTGCTCATTTTTGTGCAGGTCAATATGGGCAATGTGTCAAAATGAGTAACAAGGGTATGAGTTATTATTGTCCAAATAATTATTCTGTATCGTTACTATGCCATGTACATCTTGCAAGAATAACCAGATTTAAAGGAAACGAAGTAATATCTTGATTTAGACAGTGCTTAAAAGACAATTAAGTTGCAGGCAAGAATGAAACATGTTAAACAAGCATTAATGTAAAATGTCATAAATTCATAACAGCAAGGTCATATTGCAATGGCACAATGCAGCAACAATGTTGAAAGTATCAGATCCAATGAGAAGGGGGTCAAAGCAATAAACTTTGATTATTATAATTATAAAAAACATAGATAATAAGATGCCAGATTAAATGGCACATTATTGGCTATTGGCTATGTTACTGGTAATTTAATACAACACCGGTCCATAAAAAAGAATGTAAATAAACAATGAAACAAAACCGGAGATGCATGCCTACCTTGTAGCTAATAAACCCACACAAGGCCTCAAACTCTGTTACTGCCAAAACCATTTCAGGCTTATGATTTGTATCTTTATAAACATTTGGCTTCAATGTATGAAGAAATCCTGCCAATTCCTTATCGGGATGAGCTTGGATCGACAATGCCCTTGCAACTGAAAGAACCTAATTCATAATCACTTACATCAGTACTAAGATAACAAACCAGTCACCTCTACACATATAACAAAATCAATTTTGATTAGGTTTAACTTGAATTATGCTCTGTAGATTGGTATTTGCTACAAGTTCTATTAATTACAGTATTAGTAAAGAACATCAAATAAGATAACAGTAAGCACTATCACAAGCAAACAGTATATCTTTTTCATTGCACGTAGCATGCTTCCAAAACTATCTTACGTACACAATACATTTACTATACTTCTTACTGTATCTATCCAGTAATAATTTAATTATAATTATAACATAATTGTAATTGCAATTATTATTCAATTGACACGAAACCATAAAAGATATCACGTCATTTTACATGTTACAGCCATAGGTCAGATGCATCCAATAGCAATAATTTAAACTTTTATGACAATAACTGAAAAACTGAATACATTTACATGCACTATTTCTAATTACATAATTATCACGAATTAAACCAATTAAACTGGAAAAATGCATAAACCTAATCAAATTCACTAATAATTACAATTTACAATTACGGAGTATAACAAATCTACTAAACATCAAATTAAAACGTAAATAAAAGTAATTAATTACCTTGAACATGTAAGGAAGATCAATACCCCAATTATCAACAACAAGATGACCTAAAATCTCAGTAGGATTATTCGAAATCCATGATTTCAAACTCACATTCTCGATTTGTTTATTAATATCATTATCAACAACAGATGAAGGTCCAGATGGATGAGTTCCCATCCATAACTCAGCATAATGTTGATTTTCATCAATCTCAGCATCATCAGATGAGTTGCTGGTGAAAAACAGATTCGCAACAAGTGAATCATGACCAATTCTTCCCCAATCGTAAGTTTGAACACTGCATTTCAATCTCACGAGATCTCGATCGTTGATTTCCATCACCATTTTTAAAAAAATGTGTGGGTGTCGGTGATGGTGGTGGTGATAGCGTAAGCGGTTTATCGGATCTGTAAAGACCACGTCGCCTTTAATTTGGTTGTTAACGACTTGGTTTAAATGGAGTTATACCTACCCTCCCAATTGTAGTAAGTTACCGAAATTACCCTTTAACTTTATCAAAGGTGCTAAAACTAGTCTAGACCCTATGTCAAATGTGCTAAAACTGGACCATATTGAAAAAACGAGTAAAGGGTTACGCGCGTTGTTGCGAGGAATCGTTCAGGACAAACGTATTAAATACTATTTTAATAACTTATAATTATATAATATATTTTTTTTTAACCTGGTTATCCAACTTTTTGAACCGACTAATCCCAGTGCGACTACCTGCTTTGCGAGCAGCCCGGAGTCATTGCAGGCGAACCTCCGTGGCCATGAAGGAGAATAACTTTTGTAGTATTAGGTAATCGAACTCTTGACCTCCACATTAGAAGGTAAGGGTCATATCATGCCACCATACGTGATTGTTATAATACTTAATGGTTGCTATTGTTTACGTTATTTAACGTTTGCTTATAAATATTTTTGTTGATACTAATTATTAATAAATTAGATGATAAATAAACAACATTACTTATTTAAAGTAAAAAATATATTTTCTAAAAAGGCTTAATTTATACGAAAATAATACAAGTAAAAGAAAAAATTAAAAGAATAGTTTAAAGCAAAAACCAAAAATGAAATGATAATTTTGTTTATGTATAATAAAAAAAACATAACGATAACATAACTAATCGGAAAAATAAACATTTTAAAAAGAAAAATAAAATGGAGAAAATAAAGAACCATAGGGAATGAAAAGCATGAGTGGCATTCGCCTCATAGATGGAAAAGTAGTAAAAAAGGATGATCCCGTGTCTGAAACTCATGTATAAACTATCACAAAGGCAGCCTAATTACGAAATGAGCTAAGCTACAATTGAGTTGTATTCAGAAACGTACATATTTAAATCTTACTAATTTTGCGTTTAATATACTTGTATTTAGTATTAGTATATTTAGTATTAGTATACAGGTTAATATACTTGTATTTAAATCTTACTATAATTAGTATACATGTTAATATACTTGTATAATACTCCATATATATATATATATATATATATATATATATATATATATATATATATATATATATATATATATATATATATATATATATAGTAACGAAAGTCTGTAGATGGTCGAAGATAAGCGAAGGTGATGACGGTGGGTAGCGATGGCAGCTATACGCTGAAGGTGGCCGTCGTTGGCGGTAAAGAAGGGGACCGTCGGTTGTTACGGTGATGGATCTAGAAACGGAGAGCAAGATCTAAATTGCAAAATGTCGTAAATACCCTTTAACAATATTAAATTCGAGTGAACAGTGAATCAATAGTTTTTATTGATATATTTATAATATTCAGTAAATTTGTGTATATAATGATACTTACTCGTTTGAACTATTAATGAAATTTTAATATCGGGCCCCAGTGAAATTTATGAAAAAATTGGTTCTTGTTTCGATTTTTGTATTTTTTTTTCAGATCGGTTCTCTTTTGGACAATTTACTGGCTTGATTATGTTATGTTCGCTTTCTATTTTCAAGACTTGCCCTAATTTTTCATACATTGCTTTGATATGATGTTTCATCGGTTGATGAAAGTTCTTGGTTATTTAAGTTTTGTTATTTTCCAAAAAAAAAAGGGTTGGTGTGTTGGTATCAAAAATTGCAAAATGTCGTAAATAACCTTTAATAATATTAAATTCGAGTGAACACTGAATCAATAGTTTCTATCGATATATTTATAATAAACTAGGCCCTTAGTGGTGATTATTTGAATAAACTATACTTCCTCCGTCTCAAATCTATTGTCCATTATTCCATTTTGGGATGTCCCAAATTAATTGTCCAAATTCTTTTTCAACCAATCAAAAGTGGTTATTCTGGGGAGAGAAGATATATTAGTGGTGGAGAATGAAGTCAGTGAGATTTCTTAAAACTGCGTATATTTTGTCTGGGACAATAGATTTTGGACGGAGGAGTAATATTTAGTAAATTTGTGTATTTTATGATACTTGCTCGTTTGAATTATTAATGAAATTTTGATATCGGGCCCCACTGAGATTAATGAAAAATTGGTTCTTGTTTCGGTTTTTGTATTTTTTTCAGCTCAGTTCTCTTTTGGATTATTTATTGGCTTGATTATGTTAGGTTCGCTTTCTGTTTTCAAGACTTGCCCTAATTTTTCATATATTGCTTTGATATGATATTTCATCGGTTGATGAAAGTTCTTGATTATTTAAGCTTTGTTATTTTTCAAAAAAAAAAAAGGTTGATGTAGCAACAATGATACTAAAATGCCTGTTAGGAATTGTAGAAAATGACGCACTAATCTTTTAAACCGCACCAACTAACAATATATATGGTAGAGAATGAGACATGAAAGGTGTGATAGAAAAGTTGATTGCCCCTCTCTATTCCTCACATGAAAGGTGTGATTCACACAATGTTCTTTGTAATATATGGGATATAAAACGTTAAGTGTATTTTCTATGTTATCAATGTTGACATTGTAGGATTAATGTGCAAGGTACAACATATAACTATATGGTCAACTTCATTTGAGCCTGTGGGGTCACACACATATACACCGAGACGTCAAATAAAATATATATATGATGTATATATATTACTCAAGTAACAAAATAGTAAATCGAAATTAATTCATTTACTATTCATATGAATAGTAAATGAAACGAAATTAATTAATTTACTTTTCACATGCAAGAGCGACATGATAGAAATTATTAATTATAAGTTACATAACCATAAAGTATTTGAGAAATACGACTTTTTAAAATCAAATCAAACGAAAAATAATATTTGGTTATCCTGAGTTACTAGGCCCTGGGTCACTAATCCCTAAACACAAATAACGACCAGACATCACCATCTGGTCTGGGTACACATATTCAACAACCTTCCATCAAGACAACACCAATGATGGAAGAGTTGTTCATCATCAAGACAACACCATGATGGAACATCACGTCAAGACAACACCATGACGGGAATCACTGGGTGCGCACATAGTCACAAATAGTCACTTCCACTAAACATCGGCTATAAGACACGATCTATGCATAATGTATCACTGATCACTAATCACTATACTTATCACTGTATATTCATATCCGAAAAGATAGTCCCACTCTCCTGAAAGCACAAGAACCCAGTTGTCTTATATCAGTGAGTCATCACCTTTCCGTTTATCACCTGAAAACATCATATACAAAGTTAGTAATATGTTCAATACATCAATGGATACTCGGATAGCATAACGGCTTAGAGATAACACAAAATGAAACAACACCTCAGTTCTTACAAATTCGTATGGATCCAACGCTATCCGTACGTGTATAACTCTAACCGTAGGGGTATAACTCTATCCGTACGAATACATCACACACTGTATGCGTACGGGTACACTTGTATCCGTACGTATGGAGCCAATCCGTATGGTTGCAATCTGCATCCGTACGGATGCTGATCATCAGCTACAGCAACAATTTCACGAGGGTTTAAGCTCCAAATCTCATTTTTGACACTTTTTAACACTAAACTAGTTAGGAATCATGCACAACACATATACAATTGATTCTTAACACTAATTTGACAACAACACTATAACCTAAATCTTTGATCCCAACCCACTCAAAACTCACTTTTACTCAAAATACTCATTTTAATTTATTGATTCATAACGTTTAAGAGATTACAAAGAACGAATTACTAACTTGATTTTGCACAAAGCTGAGATTTAGAGAATTAGGGTTATGAGATAGGATCGTATTTGGTGTGTCTGAGGGTGTAAAGTGAGAAAAAGAGGTTAAAACAGAAACATATACACTTAGGGGTTTCTTAAGGGTAACGAAATCCCACTCCGTACAACACACGGGTATTTACCAATTATATGGAACATAACGTACCTCATTAGGAAGTCCTAATCACTTAATAAAATATGTACCCTAGTCACAAAACGCACTTTTACCCATACACAAATAATTAAAAACACATAATTATTAAAACACTAATTATTAACACAAAGGGGTAAAATAGTCATTTACCACAAAGCCCGAATCCAAGTTGTTACAATAGTCGTCATCATAGCATCGAAAGCTGCAAAAGCCTCGCAGGTCATTATTCCTTTCCCGCTTGTCGATGAACTGCCTTTGCTACCCTCTTGAGGACCCATAAACAGGTTTTGAATTGCTTCACCATACTCCAAATCATTGATGTGATGTTTAAGTATATAAGAACCAGAAGTGTAAGCATCCTTAGCCTTCTTTCTCAACCTCAAATTAACTTCATCAAATTGACCTCTTGAAACATTCATATTTAAGACGTACCACGATTTACAAAATACCTTCACATGAAGGATCTTCGCAATCGCAATATTTTCTTCTGCTGTGACCAAATAACACCAGTTTAGGTCTATCTTTGTTTGTTTCATCCTTTATTTTTTGCCAATAAATCTTCCTTATTTTTCTCCTTCTTCAAATGAACCAATTTTTCGGCAAACGTGATGTTGTCCTCATTTTTATCCGGGAACATCGATCAATTCAGCAGCATTAACACCAATTAGGCTCTGCCCAGGCCCAAAGTCAGGCCTAATAGCAACAAAGCAATTAGCTGCATCATCTCGGCCAGGCGAATACCAAGATCCGCTTTCAAACACTTCTTTGAAGACTCCCACTGTTTTGAATGGGACCCAATATTCGGCCCTTTACACTCGGCCCAAAAGTATTAGATTGCTATTTTAGTAATAGTTTACCTTCAAAAAAATTATAAATTTAAAAAATAACTGGGGTACGAGTAGTATAATTTGGTGGTGTCCTCTACAATTCAAAAGAAAAACTATATATTTGAAAAATATATGGGATCATACATTTAAATTTAGTGATGCCATATAAAATTTACAGGGTATTTTCTACTAAAAATTTTCAAATTAGCGGTGTCCCGTGACCCCACGGGTCTCCACTTAGAATCGCCTATGTTTGCAGGCCCATATGGTCTTGAAATGGCAGTAGCAGCTTCTGTTGTATTCAATTTCGCTACAGCTTCGTGTAACTGAGAAGAATAAACGGGATTAACATTTGCCGAATTTGAATTCAAACCTTGTAAACGATCAACATCCGTGGTAGTCTCCGCACCACTCGAAACAACAACCCGATTCCTAGCTTCTAATTACTTGGGTTCAAACGTGTTAAAAAGGATGCGGTTCAAACTAGAGTGATCAGATATTTCCGAAACCCAAGCGTCGCATTTAGAGACGTTTTTGTGGTTAATATCAATCTTGACCAACTCGTAAATACGTTTAGCACAACCTGATTTGATAAAAACGTACATAGAACCAACATTGCCTAAAGAGGGGGACGAGGTAGCCACAGTTAACACTTCTCCAAAGAGCTCTGTGACTTCTATTACACTATCATTTGACACACACGTAACAGGTATGCTCGAAACCTCGATCCAAGCAAGCCTAAAAAATGAATCGGCAAAATTCGAGAACGGATGAACCACAACAAAGTCTTCTGCTCTAGATGTGATTATGTTCTCAAAATTTTCGCTATCACCTCAAATCAACAAACACTCGAAAGGACCAAGTTTACTAAATGTGTCGCGACTTGCAAGACTAGGCGAATGTTTGCTAGACTAGCAAAGCGCTACTTCATAAGTATAACACCCCGCCAAATTTCCATCTGGCGGCGTGTTAATCAAGGTCCCACAGTTAACAATTACGCCCTTTATATGAGACGTTTAAAGCAATCGCATTTAATTTTATTAAAAGTTGACTTTCAAACATAAGTCAATAAATCCCAATATAGAAACACTGTTGTGATCGTAACCACAAGCCAACAGTATTTAAACAGTTATAAAAGTTTTAAATGCAAAAGTAAATAATGTTCTTTAAATAGTATGCTGACTCCACTTCCAGACCATGCAGCAAACACAGCGGAAGTCTACCTCTTAAGGACCTGAGAATAAAACACGCAAAAACAGGTCAACAAATAATGTTGGTGAATCTACAGGTTTAAAGTTATGTAACAGTATCTAAAAAATAGTTATCAGAAAAATAGTTTAGTTTCCTTGACCACGAGATTTTACAAGTACAACTCCAAGTTGCGAAAACGTTTACATAATCTATGAGCACCTGAATACTAGCAATGACCCGAGTATAGAAACCACTACACTCGCCTTTACCTCATAAAATGTTATACACTTGTTCGAGTGTATCTAATGTTCAAAGTAAATGCACCACAGTTAATAATGTAGGGTGAGGTTGTCAACCTAACGGATCCGTTCATCTAAATTGTGCTTACACCGATGGTATTAAAAGTATTTAAGCTAGAGGCTTTGTGAACAAACTCAATATGCATATATAGTACTCGTGTCAATACAAAAAGCATTTGATAATATAAGTATAACAGCGTGTATTCTCATCCCTGAAAACATGTAAAAAGCGGGACTGTAGACTCACTTTTGAATAAAGCTCGGATGACAGACAAAAACTTGTACGGATTATAGCCGAGTAATGCAACCTAAGTATACGTATTTAGGTTGGTCAATAAATATGTCTTAAACAAATGTAGTTTTATAGTATAAGTTGTCTCATTGCTCGACTCGACGCGTTTCAAAGTAAAAGTCAACATATAGTCAACTAGATCATGCAAGTCAAACAAAGTCAACCAAAGTCAAACCAAAAGTCAAACTTGGTCAAAGTAGTCAACTAAGGTCAACATCAGTAGGTTCATGTCAAATGTTGGTCAACATGTCAAACCTAAGTCAAACAACACGTTTTAGGTCATACATGGTCAATTTCACAATTTCAGTTTATCGTTGTGCACAAAGTTCATGTACATGTAGCAAACTTAGCATATTATCTCATAGTACAAAATTCATGCAAACATGGAAAACTCCAGATCATAAGTATACTCAAAATCGATTCCAAAAAGTCCGGCCAGGGTCTCATACGATAATTAAAAGTCAGGAATCAGAAGGGATACATTTATGGTTTGCCAAGTCAGTTTCTGACCGCGCACTGATTTCGTTTTGGGTATAACCGAAGCTAGGGACATGAAATTGATACAAGACCAGTGGCCATGGTTCAAGGACAAGTTAAAATAACACATATCAAAAATCGAGCAATTTTTGTTTAGCCAATTTGTACAGACTAACCGATCTTTACCGATCTATCAGTTTTGGACAGCAACTAGACATGTGAACTTATCAAGCTTATTACTCCTGGCAATTAACGTTTTCAGATGTTAACATGCAAATGAAATATGTCAAGGAACATATGAAATAACATAATACAGAAGATCAAATCCTCAATCAATTTCTAGTTCACTCTAGGTAATTATTTCTAGCATTAAAACAGTTTCGGTACACTTTAACGTATGAATCTTCGTTTAAACATATCGGGAGCATTACAAAAGCTTTTGATGCAATTCTTAAGTCTAACATGCATGATTTTTCATGTGAATTACGGTAGTACACTTTTCATTAGCTAATTCAATAAACACATATCTCAGAGAATTCGGATTTTAATTATAAACTAGTCAAAACTTCGATTTAGCATATCTTAAGCATACGGTAACGAAATCAAGTGAAATCAAAGCCTAAAGTTAATAGTTTTTCGAAAGCTAAACATCTAAACATGTTACATGATCAGATCAAAAGTCAACTCTCATCAGATCCTTGAGAATACAATTCGTTTTTTTTTCATGTAAACAATATCAATTGATCAAATTAACGACTAACAACGAGTAATAACACAATCAATTGAGCACTAGACTTGATTATACTATGTAATTGAATAAAATTAGATTTAATTGAATTAGGGTTAATGTAATTATACCTCAAAACACAATTTGTTTATACTAGCGCGTAGAGAACGACGATCGGAGCAAGATTGATCAAACGAGTAAGAGCAAACAAGCAAGTTTGATGGTTGATTTGTGTGTGTGTGTGTTTGATGTGAGGAAGAAGAGAGGGAGGAGGAATGAGCTGCACTTTTGTGGATGTAGGATAGAATGAGGGTGTAATAATTATTTCTCGGAATTATCTAGTTAGTTATTTAGTGTTTAAAAACCAAAAGTCAACAAACATGGGCCTAAAACTAATAGTCAACATGCATGGGCTAATCATGGGATCAAGGATGATGATGTATGAGGTCACGGCCATGTGGCCTCGGGCTCGGGTCTCGGGCTCGTTTTGTGTAAAAGCTTGTACTCGTGGTCCGTTTCAAGTGCCATTTAGTCGTACCGAAGGCCCGGAACGCTAAACCGATCATTAAAACGCAACCAAACGTTTAATTTATTAAAAACCCAATAAATTAAATATTTTTAAAAAGTTAATAATTAATAAATTAATTATTAAAATAAACCCGAGCGTTTCGTTGCTCGAAAAGCAGTTATCAAAACCGTATCGTTTTTATCTGAAATGTTTATTCGAATTAATATCAACCCATATTAATTATTGTAACCCTCCAAGGATCAAGTATGCATTTATTACACATAAACACATAAACGTCAAGTATTCGCCGTTAAATAAACTAACAGAAGGTTAACGGAAGTAACGGAAAAAGCAGGGTTGTTACAATAAGTTCTTTTATTTGAAATGTAGGAGTAGTTAGATAAGGGTAAAACAATAGCAAAAATGTAGATCAAGTCGAACATCTAGGAGTAATACTGTTGGACTGCGTACATCATAGTATGAGGTCGGATTACTCGCTCTTCCAGTTAGCCCGAACAACCATTTCGTAGATCAACTCAAGTAATCAATTACTGTCAAAAATATGAAAATAATTGACGAACTTGTATACGTATTTTTCTATACAATTTGCACACCTATGCCATGATAACAGAACACTTTGTATCTTGGTAATTCAAATGATTCAGTTGATCAACATCATGTTGGACCATGTTTAACAATCTGAATGGATCTCATATCTACTATTAGTACATTTTAAAAAGGAGCAACCAAACTACTCACTTATGACATCCATTTTTACAAGCTCAATACATAATCCGACTCATCAGTCTTCGAGATATATCGTTCTGAAAAACCTATCATTCTGCCTGAACTTTAAAAAAATTTACTTTTGCAAGTCAAAATGCACCATTACTTATCACTCTGAAAAAAACTTAAAACAAGTGACCCATTATCCAGAATATGTTCACCAAATCAAAATGATTATTACCATAAATTCTGTTTATGACACCCAACATTTCATCAAGACAGATCAGTATTTGACTCCACAACTTCAAGCTTCCAACCAAATTTCCATTTAATCACAACTTTTGATTCAGTCCAGAACACTTCTAATTACGGAAAAGACTAACATCATAAAACTCATAAAGAGCACTTCTAATTACACATTCTCATTTCAACTACACTTTGTTATCAACTTCATTTCCATTGATTGGATCCCGAATTAAACACACCCTTAATGTAAAAAACCATATAACCAAACACATCTTATTCCAACAATTGAATATAGCATATTACGTAGAAAAACTCGCACAAAAACTTTGTACATAAAAATCCAATCAAAATAGAAAAAAGAGATTAAAAAGTGAAACTTTAACAAAATACCATAACAATATTTTTAATAATACTGTCTAGACCCCAAGAGAGTAGTTCTTCCACCACCTCCCCTGTTTCCAACAACCTTCATTCCCCTGTTTTCACCATTAATACCATTCGCAGCTTCCATTGTAAACCTTTTCAATTCATCCATATTTGCATAACTTTTCCTCGCTGTCAACATCCCACCGCGTCGTTTTTCGCTCGAAACCGACGATCTACTCCCAATCAATCTCGCATTTATTTCGTACAATCTCGAAGAACCTTTCGCCGGTGGTGTGGCTGATTTTTCAGCCACCGGTGGCAGTAACGACGGTTTCCGATTCTCTTTTCTCAACGCAGACGAAAAATCCGGCACCGATTGAGTTAATACAGAGGAACCGTTTCGTCTGTTGACTGATGCTTTGACTTGATTTTGTGGTGAGGTGGAAACTTTTGGGGGTAATGAATTGGACATTGATTTTGATCGTAGTTTTGATTCTCGTAAATCGGAGTACGCTTTGTATCTGGATCCTCTTTTGAAATTGGGGGTTTTATCGAGACCAGCGAAGAGTTGATCGGAATAAGTGTTTGCTCCGGCCATTGTTGGTCGGAGATTATTAGGGTTTTGATTTTGAGTAATTTGTTGTGTATGATTGATATGATGGTGTGTTTAAAAGGAAATAAATCTCCAACGGTCTAAAATAAGAGGTGGAAGGTAGGGGGTAAAGTGTAACTTTTGGAATTATAAATTTTGCTTTTCAACGTTCTTAATGAATTTTGGGAATGTGTAGCTGTTTATATATTGAAAAGAAACTTAATGTTGGTAATTGTAATTCACTCCCTTTGACTCTGTATATTTGTTAAAAATCTTATGATTACTACCTAAACTTTAAATATCAGATATCAGATATATTTGTGAAAGAAATGACTTAAAATTTACGGTTTTATAACTTACTTTTGTTTTAATCTCTAATAAAAAAAAATTAAGTTTTTCCATATTGTAATTAACAAAAATACAAGAACATTGAACATCTTCAGTGATCACCACCCATAATTTTGATCATTAAACTGGAAATTGAACTACTAAGACGAATGCCACAGGTAAGGTCACCACCTCGCCCTCACTTTAACCTCCGTCGCGCTTCGCCCTCTCATTTCACCCTTCTGTTTGCACTTTTTTGACATGTTGGAGGATGAGCAATATGCATATATTGCTTGTAGTTTTAGTTTTAAATTACTTGTATTGCATAATTAACTAATGATGTAGGTCCAATTTTTTTGTGAAAGTATGTCATTGATGTCAGTTGTTCAACCCTCGTATTGTCCTAAGAGGAAGTGTTGACGCGACGTTGATGTGGAAATCTGTTTTAGGAGAAAATTGCCTCAACGTTAGGAGTGGCCCAAATTAACACTAGTAATCGCTAAAAATTGAGAACTAAATAAGGTAGTTGTACCATCTGACTCAACTTTTTATGTAAATAACACTTGTGCACTTTGTTAGTTGATAGTTGTTATTTTTAGAGAGCAGGTAATGTATAAATAAAATATGTGCATTTAATTTTTAAAGAGAGCTTTTAGAAGTGTCATTAAAAAAGTTCACCCATTTTATAAAAAATCAATAGATGTTAACCAGGACGTTTTAAACGAATGCATTCAAATTTGATTTAAACAACTCCATTGTGTTGTAACTTCATCAATTTCCAATCTCATTTACCGTGTAAGATCTCATGTACACTTCATCTCTAACATGATTAACATCAATGGCCAATGGGAACTTAATTTTGCCAAAAGCAAAGAAACAAATAAATGACAATAGATTATAGATAGAAGGGCTGTTTTGGTCATTCTTAAAATTACAAGGTATAGTTCTTAAGTAGCTTTGGATCCAATACAAGAGTGTACCTTTAATTATTATTTACAGTCAATATTGCATAAGTCAAAAGTATGGTTTAAACTTCCACTAATCTCATGGATGTCCCTTGTAGAAAGATGATTAGTAATCATTTTATCATTACTCCGTAACCTTTTTTTACCTGTAATGGCATCGAAGACGACATCACAGGTAAAAATTGTTAACTGATTTGGACATATAACGGTGAAAGAAGGTTAATATGAATATATCAGGTAGAGCTAAAACATGATCGATACAATTTATATCAAGATTACTATTGAATATGAGTAGGGAGTAATATTAGGATACAATTTTACTACATAAGATGTACAATAAACCTATTTCAGTCCAAGTCGATTGTTGATCGCCACGTAATCCTTGAGATTTTTCCAATGTGTAACTGGTTCAGTGTTGAAAACACAACTTTCCGAGTTGAGCTTGAGCTTAAACTTTGTTATATTTATATTTCTGTCCTAAATTAAACCTCGTGATCCTATCGCTAAATCCGTTCATTACCAGGCTCCTCACTGCATCAACCCCCTGTTCCAGAGCTGCATTTATCTGCAAAACCAATAAATAATAAATAATTAAATAAAAATAATAATAGAAAAAAAGTTTGGTCATCCTTAGAAACTAGATGAAAAAATTATAGGGAAACATCCGGTGTTATAAATAACGAGTTGTAATCCCTTGCATCCATTAATTTGCTTGAAATCCAAGGAACTAACGAGAGCGCGACATGTGGCGCGAAAATCACGTGTGATTGAAAAAAAAAAATTCAAAACAAAATTTTTTTTTCGCAATTTTTTTTTTTTACAATCACATGTGATTTTGCATGTCAATCACATGTGATTATACATGTAAAATTCAATGACATGTGTTTGAAAAAAAAATTCGAAAAAAAAGAATTTAAAAAAAAATATATATTTTTAAAAAAAAAATTTTGAAAATTTTTTTTTTGAATTTTTTTTCCAATCACATGTGATTTTCGCGCCACATGTCACGTTCTCGTTGATCCCTTGAATCTCAACTTAATTTATGGATTCAAAGGAATATTCCTCTATAAATAACTTAATTCTTCACATTTCGATATGTTAAAAAGAAGTTGGTAAAACACAATTACTTTTAATATCAGTAACTTTTTAAGCAAATTTAAGAACTACTTTTTATTTACCTGTTTGCGTTCAACATCACTGAATTTCTGTAAAAGGAAGGCTTTCATGTCCATGGTGCCAGGTGGATCACCGATTCCTACAACAACATAAATGAAAAACAATGAGAAGGTCCACTTATCTTTATTGGCCAATCATTTATGTCAGTTTTTTTTTTCCCCAGAAAGCAAAATTACAGTGTGTCACGGCAGGGATTCGAGCCTAGGTCTCCACGGCTGCAACATGGAATTCGTATCACTAAACTACAGCCACATAATCATTTCTTTCAGTTTTAATATGGTTATTGTTTCAAAGTGCATTATATGTTACCTCTTTTACTATTGTACGGTGCATACTTTCAAAACTTCTATCGTGTGGTCCCAACTTTAGAACCATCTATTGTATGAGATGAACCTTTTAAAACTAGGTTACATGTACAGGTCGCATTGTCCAAAGTTGAGGCCACATAACCGGCAATTCGCGGTTTCAAGTCACATGGAACATACAATAGAGGTTTTAGTAACTCGTACAATAGATGGTTCTACAGTTTGGACCATACAATAGTAACAAGTCAATAGTTTAGCGCAATAACAAAACAATAAACGCTTTAATTAAATATATATTTAGGAAATGTGAGTTAAATGAAGACGTATAATGAGAGGGGAGTGGGTAGATTCAAATGCAACAAAGTGACTGAAATAACGTACCTATGCAAAACCGTGGAAATTCGCGGCGACCATCCAAATGCTCGATCACACTCTTCACTCTACATCAAATATAATGATGTTAGTGATATGTTTTAGCTACCTGAAGTATGTCATTTGAGGTGGCAACTTCGACCCATTTACTTATAAACATTTGAGGCAGGTTCTATTTATCTTTTACCGGTGAAAAGGGGTAAGATGAAATGATATATAAAAAAGGACACAAGCCAACACATCACCCACAAGTGTACTTTTGATTTTAAGTCTTATAAATCATTTTAGTGGCAAATATATTATTATCGGAATCAGGGTTGTGAAAGTCGCTAGACGGAGAGTCGGAGACTAATGGGTGGGGACCTTGTACTGGCTAATCGGCCAATTTGTAGACTAATCGTGGACAATTTATATCAACTTCATATAATAAATTTCAAAATCGTGTGTAAATATAGAAGAGCACCACAAACAACCAACACTTTAACATAATTGACTAAAAACAAAAACACTATTGTTTAATTGTTCAAATAACTTCAAAACCACGACTTAATAAAAAGTTAAATTTAAAATAATCACCAATTTTGACTTTAAACCATTATGACCGACTTTGACTGAATAAATCCAATTTTGACCCGCTGACCGATGTTAGGCCTAGTGGAGTCGGACTAGTTCCAAAACCCGACTACTCGGTAACTTGGTCTGACTTTACAATACTAATACAACTTCTGTTATCATACTTGACATATAAAATTGTACAAGACTTGAAATACAAACTGTTTGACCCATTGCCCAAGTTGCATGACCCTTCCATTTTACCACCTCTACATTTATCTTCGATATCTTTAACAACGGTCAATAAACTTACCCATTATGATACCCATGTCCTCCCTTGGGCTGAAGCCTTAAAACACCATTTGGTAAGCTCATCTCATCATACACCTAAAATAGATAATATGGTGTGAAAGAACATCAAGAAATTATATATAACGTCTTAGTAGCAAAATACTACTTTATTGATTTTAAAAAATACCAGTAGGATATGTCGCAATGGAACTTGATAATATGCAGCAAGAGGTCCGACCTTGTTAAATAAAATAATAAGATGGAGATTAGAGGTTTCGGTAAACATAACTAGATTCTATAATAGGCAGAACAATCACTATATATACAGGGCCTATTCTGCTTGAAGAAGATAGGCACATTTTGTAATTAACTTAGGTTTAAGTAGATTAATTTAGTTAAATATATGATGAAACTATGGACTGCCTGTAGTTACAATGACAGAAATGTATGGTAGTTATAGACTTATAGTTATAAAACCAACCGATTCTCCACTAAAATTCATATACCCCTGCGGCTTTGCTAACAAAACAGGCACCTCTCCAATAGAACCTGTACTGATTGCATAAAAGAAGTTTAGAAAAATTAATTTGGGGTCAAACTTATCATCAAAGCAACATATTCACATTCCAAAATCCATGATACAAGTTGCTCATTACTGTATATCCCATAACATATTTTGCTTCAATCAAATCTGATTTAGCTAAAAAAAATTAAAAAACTTTATTATTGGTAAGCAAACCTCACATTTGATTGCATACAACTTTCTGAACTTGTAAAACATTCTTAACCATTAGTATAATCTCAACATTATTGTAAATTGTTACATATACTAAAAAAATTTCCCACCAATTTTAACAAAAAACTGTAAAGGAGCATATAAATCAAACATATACCTATTCCGACCAAAGCCTTCGACTGTATCGTGTTCATCACAATCTTTTCCTCTTTAGAAATAAGGTCAATCATTTCAAAACCAACCTAATAAAAATAAAGTTACACAAACACCCAAATCATCTTAAGCCCTAAACCCTAATTACCAACAAATACATATATTAATATTAATATATCAATTACAATAAACAGTACCACAATATGAAAATATATAAAATACTTACATTATGGCGAGTACCATGATACTTATTTCCAGGATTCCCCAAACCAACAATTAACCAAGGAGTATACTCTAATTTTACACCATTAGATTCAGACAATGTAGCTGATACCCTAAATTTCTTCAAATTTGAACAACTTTGGGTATGTAAATTACTTGTTTTTGGATAAGATAGGGGTTTAGGGATTATTGATGATGTACACAACATTGACCTAATTTTAATATTTATTAGAGTCTAAACAATAGTTTTTCGGAAGTTTGTATCGTTTAAAATTAAAAATTAAAAAGAGGATATACAACAAAACAAGATTTCAGGTTTGGTTAATGAATTCAGGGATAAAACCGTGAGGATTTTCATAGAACGAATGCCATTTTACAAGGTTATTACTGTTGTGAAGAGAATTTAACGATAGGCGAAAATATCAAAATATCTTTAATTATTTTTTCGACTCGTGATTGTAGAAACAAGGTCTCTTTCTATTTTTTAATTTTAGAATGATTGTCTACATCTCACCTCTCCATACGCATATCCAAAATTAGGTATAGTTGTTTTTGTTTCACTTAAAATAACAAATACGGAGTAACGCTTGAAGTGTTTCGAATTTATAGTTATAATTTTTTTGAAAAATAAGAAATCTATAATATCATATAAATCTCTAAAAAATAAGAATTATTCAAGTTTAAAAAAAATTCAAAAATAAAGAAAAAATTTCTTTAACCTCTATAATGATGTCATTAAATAATTAATTATTTTTAATAAAAATATTAACATGTTAATTGTATAATGTATGAAACATTATGTACAACCTTATGATAAAATACTCTCATGATCATATGTATAATATTTGAAGCATTATGTACACCATTACGATAAAACACCTCCATGATCATATGTACAATATTTGAAACATTATATACAACCTTATTATAAAATACCTTCATGACGTATAAACTTTAAAACATATTGTACAATCTTTTACAACACACCCAATGAACACATGTACAAACTTTGAAACATATTGTACAACCTTCATATAATAATTGTTTTTAGTATTTAAAAAAAATTAAAGATATATTTGTTATTACTAATAATTATTATTAAAAATATAAATACTCGAACTCACCCTTGTGATCTAGTGGTTCACCCCTTTGCACTTGTGCATTGGGATGGGGGTGGGGAGGTCTCAAGTTCGAGTCCCTCCCCTTAAAAATATTCGTGAGATCTATTTCTTGAAAGCCGAATTGCACCGGGGAAGGTTTTACCGACCCGTATTCGGGACCAAGGTCCGACCGCCTGCCCCTCGGGATGGTATAAGGTCCGGATCCCTGTAATGCGGTTCGGGTTTCCTGCCCGAAAGCGCGTGCGTCCGTGGCAAATGAGAGTATTCGATGCCAACAACTTGCCTTTAAAAAAAATATAAATACTTAATTTTAGAGCAACCTTTATTATTATTATTATATTATTATTATTCAAATATAAGTTCTCTTTACGGGATTAATTACGTTACATATGTATGTGAAATACATATCTCAATAAAATGTTGTAATGTAGCTTTCGTAATAAGAAAAATAATAATAACTGTGATTAAAATTGGAAGAAAGTTGTGATGATCCAGAAATTTCTGATCAAATTTAAACTTAATCTTTGTATGATTAACATTTCCGACACGATAAGCAAAGTCTGTAATATTGATTCTCAAAATTTTTGAACTAATGTTATATATTCAGTTAACTTTTGACTATTGACCAACGATTCATGAACATCTATTTGAATATATATATATATATATATATATATATATATATATATATATATATATATATATATATATATATATATATATATATATATATATATATATATATATATAATAAAAATTGGAATATTAATTATTCATAAATAACTTGCAATGTGTATTTAAAAACTGATTTATGTATATTAAAAAGATATATACATATATATAATTTCAAGTTATTTAGTAAACGATAGTAACATTCGTTTATTGATTCGATTGATATTTAGATAAGTTAACTAAAGCGTTTAAGATGAACCAGTAAAACACTAATTTGCTACAGTATTTTCAAATTGTTACAGTACCCAAAATGCTATAGTGTTTTCGAAAATCACTATTTGCTACAGTGAAATTGACTTTGCTACAGTGAATTGCTACAGTAAAAATTGAAAATGTATTATATGTTAAGTAAAACACTATTTCAAAATGAAAATGTATGTATTATATGTTAACAAATAGCGAGACGATGATTTATAGAAGTAAATGACCAAAACACTCAAATGTATAAGTTATATCTCGAGTGGTATAGTTTATGGATGATTTAAGACTATATTTTGACAAAGGTACGATTCACGAAACGTAAAGTACAAGTTTTCTCAGTATACGATAGGACGTTCGAAAAACCGGAACCGGGACATAAGTCAAGTGATGACGTACGACGTATCGGAATAAAAATTACAAGTCAACTATGCACGTGAATTTAATATAATATATAATTAATTATATAAATTATATATTATAAATATAATATAAATAAATATGTCGACAAGAGTCATGACAAAATCATATGTGAGCTGGAAAAGCTTCCCATGCGATCGCATGGGAATTACACTGTCCAGCCATGCGATAGCATGGCAACCCTGGACAGGCCACATCTATAAAAGCCGATGTTTTGTGCTTCTGATTTCATTCCTACTCCGTATTATATTTATTAATTACATTATTATTATTATTATTATTATTATTATTATTATTATTATTATTATTATATTATTATTATTATTATTATTATTATTATTATTATTATTATTATTATTATTATTAAGATTAATATTATTATTAATCTTATTATTATTAGTAGTATTTGTATTATTATTAGTATTATACATAAAATACTACGACGAGGTCATGAGCGTGTCACTTTCAAAATATGTTTTCAAGCGGGATAGAGTTAAGGAAATTATGGGTTATTGCCATGGAGGTTATGGATAATGTTCGGGGGTATATTTATGAATCAAATCTAGTGTTTATTATCTCCGTTACGTCTACGTACTTTTCTACAATATTGAATCTCAATATTGATATGTTGAGATCTACAGTTATTTGGTAATCCGTGTTTCGATCACATTTTGGTGAACGACTTTATATGCTGCTAAGGTGAGTTTCATATGATCCCTTTTACTCAATATATTTTTGGGCTGAGAATACATGCGACTGTTTATAAATACTGAAAATACTAGATTTATATGCGTGAGTTTCATTTGCTCCTTTTTTAATTGCTTTTGCAATCTATATTTTTGGGCTGAGAATACATGCACTTTATTTTAAACGCAATGGATACAAGTACATACTAAATTCTACACTGAGTTTGAACCGAAAATCCCTTAGCTTTGGTAACTAGTAACTGCCAGTTATAAGAACTGGTGGGCGCGAGTAGTAGTATATGGATCCATAGGGCTTGATATCCCCGTCCGAGCTAGAGCACTAGCCTTTTAACGGACGTATGCTATTTAAGAAGCGTACACGTTGGTTTGCGTGTATTATTAAGATGATTATACAAAGGGTATAAATTATATATACGTTAAGTTTAGTTACCAGGGTGCTCAATTTCGTAGAATATTTTGATAAACGTTTCTGGATGAAACAACTGAAATCTTGTGATCCACCTTTATATACAGATTATACGAAACATTAAAACTATGAACTCACCAACCTTTGTGTTGACACTTGTTAGCATGTTTATTCTCAGGCTTCCTAGAAGTCTTCCGCTGTTTGCTTAGATGTTAGACAAGCTATGTGCATGGAGTCTTACATGACATATTTTTCAAGGAAACGTTGCATTCACCAAATCATCACCACGTATCTTATTTTGACTGCATTGTCAACGGAAGTACTGTTGTAAACTATTATTTATGGTGATTGTCTATATGTAGAAATCATCAGATGTCGAAAACCTTTGATATAAATATTCATTTATGGTGTGCCTTTTCAAAAGAATGCAATGTTTACAAAACGTATCATATAGAGGTCAAATACCTCGCAATGAAATCAATGAATGACTTGTTCGTCCATATGGATTTGGAGCGATTGTCACAGTTGGTATCAGAGCGTTGGTCCTAGCGAACCAGGTCTTGCATGAGTGTGTTTAACTGATAGTTGTTAAGATGCATTAGTAAGTCTGGACTTCGACCGTGTCTGCATGTTAAAAGGTTTGCTTATCATTTCTTGTCGGAAATTACATGCTTATCATTCTTAAGTCTAGACACGTTTTACTGCATTGATTACATGAATAGTGTATAGACAAAATTCATATCTTAGCGTATCTGTTACTATAAACTTTGACTGCCATCTTTCGAAAATTTCTCCGTAATTTACGGAATTTTGGTATTATATATACATATGTAAATTATGTATTGAAGAGTACCAATCTAAATTCTATTTCATATCAAAAATCATCTATCTAATTATACAAGATGGATCCCGTATCCAATTCAAATTCCTTAAATTTCGACAGCTATTCCGATATGGATATTCACCTGAACTCTGAAGAAAGTGTAACCGGAATAGATCAACCAATTAGCCATCATCTATTCTGGATGAATTGGGGATGGGTTTGTAGCCTACTTAATTATTGGAGACAAGAAGAAGGCGATCCCTTCCATCCACCACATTGCCCTCTTGGCGAAGAACCTGAAGCACTTACCGGCGAACCTGTTCGTAATACCATTTTCTCTCTCATCTCCAGAATAACTCGTCATGATCATATACTCTCTCAAATTCTGGATCTTATTCATCCGCTCGTTCGAACCGCCAATCATCCCGGTGTAGTAGAAGAAGTCAACGAGCTTCGTGCTCGGGTAGTGGCTTTGGAGAATATGGTGCAAAGGTTACAAGCACCAGCAGCATCACCGGCATCAACAGTACCACCGACAACAACACCAACAGTACCATTACCACCACCAACAACATCCGTATCGCAAACCTTAACTTCACAATCTGTTCCACGAGCATTAACGTCATACGCACCGTAGTTACTAAGAAATACCAGCAACAATAACCGATGAAGTATTAACTCATTTCTCCTGAAGAAATTTTATGTATATTTTATATATATGAATTTTGAAATCAAAATAAATCTTTTTGTACCAAGTTATTACGTGTGAATCTTAACTGGTAGGTACTACTCGATTAATTCATATTACTAATATGCTATGATGTACATCCTTCGTTAATGACTTAACCATCGTTAACTACAATCTCTGTTTCCAACTCAATGAATTCCAGTTCATAATAAACTAAGTATATTATTCAATTATATGGTTGATTTTATACTTTCATCTTCGATGTATACGAAACTTTCTAGAAAACATCATTCGTACCTTGCGAAGTTAGCAAGAGTTCCATGAGCACCAACATGATTCACTGAGAAAATATCAATAAAACTGAGTATTGATTACATTAGTGAAATACTCCGTAAAGATTATTAAATCTTTAATGTTTTAGAGATTATTTATTTCTAATTCAAGTCAAAAATCAAATGAGCTTAATATGATATTAACTCATCAAATCTGTATTACATCTGAAGAAAATATACATACATATATTTTCATAAAGACGGTAATAAAAATTCTTTTGCACAAAATATTACTTGTGAAATCTTTGACGGGTAAGTAATTCCCGGGAAATATATAAGTTCACAATTAATATGTTATACTGTACATTCTTCAACTTTGATTCAAAAATTATTAACTATGCTCACAGCGATATACAATCATTTCTATACAAATTTAATTACATATTCTGATATAAACGGATCAGAATCCAAGTCAAGATTTAACGGGTGACATCATTCTTAGATCTCTACATCTTTCAAAGCTATACTTTGACTTCAAAAATGTGAAAGATCCTTTAGCATTGTTATTACTGAAAATAACCTTGCAATTTCTTTTCAAAGTATCCAGTATTATCAACCGTTCAACCAGTCAACGACGACCTTTCAGACTTGTAACTTTGGCATATACATTTTTGTTATCGGGGAATCTTTCATGTTCCACCACATTAGCAGTAAATATACCAACAACTTCATTGATCTTTGACCTTCCGAAAAATCCTTATACTCATTGAAACCGTATCATGTACTCATCCACATCTTGTAACAGCAATTGCCATACCAACTATCGAGAATTAGCAAGCAATATTTTGAAATCTTGCAGCACGTTTACGCCAACAGTTATATGTGTTCATATAACATCTACCTCATGGACTTACATACTTCGAATGTGAAATTTCCGAAAAACACCCCAAACTACGAAACTAGTTCTCCGAATTTAAGAAAAATGTTGATGAAGCAGCAAAAACTGTAAACGACCTTAACAGTCAAAAGTTTGATGATAAAGAATAGTATGGTGGTAAAGCTGAGAAAAATAGAAGGTTTGGAACTGGAAAACGGATTGAGCAAAGTATGAAGGAGGCTGTGGATAAATCACAAAGAATAAACCTGCCTTCAAAGAATCCAAATGATTCAGTATCTGCTGAAGCCACTAACGAATACCTTGCTTCTGAATCTAAACCCTTGCGGACAATATTCTTCATCATCCTCTGATATTAGAAATTCTAAGATATCATTGTATCTTTCATTATAAATATCCTCCATATTTCTGGAGATAATTCCATAGTCATTCTTATCGGAAATCAATTGTCTCCTTGCGATATCTGTGTAACATCATAAAAGAAACTATTTTAGTTTTTAAATTCTGAAACCTTCGAGTTTAAAATATGAATATTTTTGAAGTGGTGTTGGGAGCTGAAGCATGAGTTAGTATAGTATAATGACACTTGATCAACGTGATTATATTACAGTAAGTCATGCTGAGTTTCTAATGGAACTGGATAAAGATTCACAGATCACACCCTCATCATGAACCATGTTACATAACTCTTTTATTCTATTTAACCTCTAAACATATCAAGAAAATATTTTTCTTAATGATTCGGTCTTTTCCGGATATTCTGGTAATTTGACAAATCAAGATCGTGCCATTACGATTACCTTCTCAGAACATTAACTATGTTCATTCAAAACTCCATACCTACGAATTCTGGACCATTACAAGAGATGTCTAATCGCAAGAAGAAGAAACGAAGGGACAAAGCTCCGAAATAGAAATTGGAGTATAAATCGCAGCAAATAGGAGGGAGCATTAACTGTGGATGTCAATGATTATAAAAAGATAGAAGCAGGGACTATGAAAAATAAGAAAAGATATAAAGTCCGATGACAACACATAAATTACAAACCGTGTATATCAATGCGTATAGCAATATAAAGACACGGGAGAATGAAAAACACTATAACCCCAAGGTAATGGTAGAAGAAAATAACTTCCTCTGGTGGTAGATGAAAAAGAAGAATGACAGATATGAAAGTTAGGAGTATATCAAGAATCAGAACTGGATGAAGCATTTCACAATCTTTTGAAAGTATGAAATGAGGAAGAAGATGTAGGAGTAGTGAAAATAATGAAACGGAAGAGGTCAATTTATAGCAAAATATCGGACGCAGCAATAGAGGCAGATTACGCATTTAATCAAAGAAAATCCTAATTTCTACAAATTCCAAAAAATCAAATCTTATTTAAATTATGAAGATTTTCTATTCCTTAAAATCCGGAAATCAATCGTTACTACATCAAGAGATAAGACGCATCTCTATTCTCCATTTCACTTGATTACGATAACTTCTCTCATACGCTTCGAGTAATTGGATTATTTTATCCATATTATTCAAACATAGATAAAACTCTATTATCAACACATATTCGTCATTAAAACATTTTTATTGTTAGCCATGATGACCTCACTCAAATTTCGGGACGAAATTTCTTTAACGAGTAGGTACTGTGATGACCCGGAAATTTCTGATCAAATTTAAACTTAATCTTTGTATGATTAACATTTTCGACACGATAAGCAAAGTCTGTAATATTGATTCTCAAAATTTTTGAACTAATGTTATATATTCAGTTAACCTTTGACTATTGACCAACGATTCATGAACATCTATTTGAAAATAGATATATATATATATATATATATATATATATATATATATATATATATATATATATATAAATTGGAATATTAATTATTCATAAATAACTTGCAATGTGTATTTAAAAACTGATTTATGTATATTAAAAAGATATATACATATATATAATTTCAAGTTATTTAGTAAACGATAGTAACATTCGTTTATTGATTCGATTGATATTTAGATAAGTTAACTAAAGCGTTTAAGATGAACCAGTAAAACACTAATTTGCTACAGTATTTTCAAATTGCTACAATACCCAAAATGCTATAGTGTTTTCGAAAATCACTATTTGCTACAGTGAAATTGACTTTGCTACAGTGAATTGCTACAGTAAAAATTGAAAATGTATTATATGTTAAGTAAAACACTATTTCAAAATGAAAATGTATGTATTATATGTTAACAAATAGCGAGACGATGATTTATAGAAGTAAATGACCAAAACACTCAAATGTATAAGTTATACCTCGAGTGGTATAGTTTATGGATGATTTAAGACTATATTTTGACAAAGGTACGATTCACGAAACGTAAAGTACAAGTTTTCTCAGTATACGATAGGACGTTCGAAAAATCGGAACCGGGACATAAGTCAAGTGATGACGTACGACTTATCGGAATAAAAATTACAAGTCAACTATGCACGTGAATTTAATATAATATATAATTAATTATATAAATTATATATTATAAATATAATATAAATAAATATGTCGACAAGAGTCATGACAAAATCATATGTGAGCTGGAAAAGCTTCCCATGCGATCGTATGGGAATTACACTGTCCAGCCATGCGATCGCATGGCAACCCTGGACAGGCCACATCTATAAAAGCCGATGTTTTGTGCTTCTGATTTCATTCCTACTCCGTATTATATTTATTAATTATATTATTATTATTATTATTATTATTATTATTATTATTATTATTATTATTATTATTATTATTATTATTATTAAGATTAATATTATTATTAATCTTATTATTATTAGTAGTATTTGTATTATTATTAGTATTATACATAAAATACTACGACGAGGTCATGAGCGTGTCACTTTCAAAATATGTTTTCAAGCGGGATAGAGTTAAGGAAATTATGGGTTATTGCCATGGAGGTTATGGATAATGTTCGGGGGTATATTTATGAATCAAATCTAGTGTTTATTATCTCCGTTACGTCTACGTACTTTTCTACAATATTGAATCTCAATATTGATATGTTGAGATCTACAGTTATTTGGTAATCTGTGTTTCGATCACATTTTGGTGAACGACCTTATATGCTGCTAAGGTGAGTTTCATATGATCCCTTTTACTCAATATATTTTTGGGCTGAGAATACATGCGACTGTTTATAAATACTGAAAATACTAGATTTATATGCGTGAGTTTCATTTGCTCCTTTTTTAATTGCTTTTGCAATCTATATTTTTGGGCTGAGAATACATGCACTTTATTTTAAACGCAATGGATACAAGTAAATACTAAATTCTACACTGAGTTTGAACCGAAAATCCCTTAGCTTTGGTAACTAGTAACTGCCAGTTATAAGAACTGGTGGGCGCGAGTAGTAGTATATGGATCCATAGGGCTTGATATCCCCGTCCGAGCTAGAGCACTAGCCTTTTAACGGACGTATGCTATTTGAGAAGCGTACACGTTGGTTTGCGTGTATTATTAAGATGATTATACAAAGGGTATAAATTATATATACGTTAAGTTTAGTTACCAGGGTGCTCAATTTCGTAGAATATTTTGATAAACGTTTCTGGATGAAACAACTGAAATCTTGTGATCCACCTTTATATACAGATTATACGAAACATTAAAACTATGAACTCACCAACCTTTGTGTTGACACTTGTTAGCATGTTTATTCTCAGGTTTCCTAGAAGTCTTCCGCTGTTTGCTTAGATGTTTCCATGACATATTTTTCAAGGAAACGTTGCATTCACCAAATCATCACCACGTATCTTATTTTGACTGCATTGTCAACGGAATTACTGTTGTAAACTATTATTTATGGTGATTGTCTATATGTAGAAATCATCAGATGTCGAAAACCTTTGATTTAAATATTCATTTATGGTGTGCCTTTTCAAAAGAATGCAATATTTACAAAATGTATCATATAGAGGTCAAATACCTCGCAATGAAATCAATGAATGACGTGTTCGTCCATATGGATTTGGAGCGATCGTCACAAAAGTGGTGGGAGATTAAATGTAGTTCATTTATTCAGACCAAGTTAAGTATATTAATATGTGTGTAAAAACAACGACAAGTTTCTTAGTCAGAATCTGTGGTTCCACGGGTCATTAAACTAAATGACTTCATTTACGTTCACCTAATACCTAAAATGAATCATTAAAATGTTTCGTTTAAACAAACTCGTAGTTTCACGGGTCATTTCACTAGTTATACATATTTACCAAATTATTTCATACGGATAGTAAAATATATATTTATTCTTTATGTGCGGACGTGCGAAAGGTAGGTTTGTATTTTCAGCGCAAGCCCGGTGTGACCACCCGAAAAATTTCGATCAATTTTAAACCAAACTCTCGATACGATATTATATTTTGACATGATAAGAAAAGTCTGTTAGGTTGAGTCTCAAAAATTTTGAAACTGTTTCATATATGCAATTGACCTTCGACTGCTTTCGACGATTCACGAACAACTAATTGTAAATAGATACATATATATTTAAATATATACATATATATTTAAATATATATATATATATATATATATATATATATATATATATATATATATATATATATATATATATATATATATATATATATATATATATATATATATATATATATATATATATATATATATATATATATATATATATATGATATTGCATATTTCTCATACGTTTATCTTAGCAATATCAGTCGCATTTTGGTCCTTTTGGATGCGGTTCGGTTAATATTTGGTGGTATTAATGAAGATTTGTGTTTTGACGTCAAGAGGTGCTTCGGTATAAGTTTTATTGGTTTTCAGTGTGTTTTCGAGCTCATTTATCAGCACAGTTTATTCTGGTTCACATTGAAGATTCAAATCATAAAGTTAGAGAGTTTTAAACTTCGTTTACATGGTATGTTTAATCGATCTTGCATTCGGGTAGTATCATTTAACAATGGAGAAGTTGTGTGGAAGGTTGATGGTATTGCAAAGTCCGCGCGCCTTCACGAAAACGGCCATATCTCATTGCTCGTAACTCCGATTGAGGTGAGGTCAGAGCCCAGACGTCCGTATCTCAGAGCTCTACAACATACAATTAAATGTTTGGTGATTTAATGAGTTAAGAAGTGTGCGCCGCGCATTGGAGTGCGCACCGCGCAAATGTGCTTCAAAACAGATCAGAAAATTCAGATTTTGTGCAGCAGAATTTATTTGGGGTTTACGCACCGCGCATTTTTGTGCGCACCGCACATTTTGGGTCGGCCAGGTGGTTTCCACATGATATAAAAGGCAGTTTTTAACCCTAATCTTTTAGCTTTCACTTTGGACGATTAGGAGCTGCAAAAAGGACGAAAAAAGGTGATTTTTGGGGAATTCCAAGGTCACCAATCCCATCCAATCGATCCATTAACGCGTTGCAATCCTACAAACATTGAAGATTCATCATCATCTTTGGTTGATTCTTTTCTCAAACTTATGAATTATCAATTGATTTTGATTTTATCTTTTAACATGGTTGTTGGCTAATTTATTTATGTTCATCTAGACTAAATACATTGTTGGATGTAATTTTATGATTGATTATTATTTGTTTGATGATTGATAGCTTGAACACTTGATTGTTCTTGTTGATACTTATTTTTGGATTGATTGATAATTGTGATTGTCTAATAGAGAGAGATTTCATTGGAGTCTATTGCAATTGTTCATTAAGTTCTAAGCGTTTAGTTGATTGATTAATTTGGTTGTCCAATTTAGTGACGTTTGTTGGAGTCTATCATATTAAGTGAATTGATCAAACTGTCTTAGATACTTGTGCATTTAACCGGAGACGGTAATGAATCGTAGGAAATAATTAGTTGAGGCAGGGATAGATTGTGTGCAACGAGAGTTGGCACGATTGTTGATCTTAGGGAACCCTAGGTCACGGTTTGGGTCTATCAGTCAGTCAATTTGATTAATCACAGATTAGAGGTCCTAGGCTACAGGGAATTATGTATCGTGTAATCTAGTTTGAAGTGTTTACTCAAGGGAATTCTTGGTGAACCGATTAGTTAATTTGCAAGCATTTGGCAATTGATCAGGGCGTAATCTAGAAACATCCAACATTTGTGAAGAAAGTCTAGGTGAACATATTTTCATCTTATCGATATCACATCTATTTAAAAACGTTTTATTAATATAAAACACCAAAAACATTGTCTTTACTTTTAAAGTTACTCTTGATTCGGCTAATCGTTAAATAGCCATAAACCAAACTATCTCGTACTTTAAATTTTATTAGATTAACTTTAGTTTATTTCCATTAGTTACAATCTTAATTCTCACGTTTAAACTGTCCTTGGAACGATCACGGATTTACCAACTGTATACTATTGCACGATCGGGTACACTGCCCGTTAGTGTGTAGTAATCCTTTTAACCGGTATTTCCTACTTATAAATTTATAGACACGATTTCACACATCAAGTTTTTGGCGCCGCTGCCGGGGACAGTTGTGTTGAAAATTAAGTTTGTTTTCTAATCGTTTTTAGTTAAGTTTAATTATTTTAGTTTAATTTTATTTGAGTCGGTGCGTTTAATTGTTTTGTTAGTCGTGTTCTTGCAGTTACAGGTAGTGCATGCCACATACGCGTTCTTCAGATTCTCCGATTCTTAAACCATTTGACGAGCCTGAAAGAGAGTTGTTTAAAGCGTTAAGTCAAGAGCAAAAGTCTACAGTGGATTCATCTCATTCTTCGAGTGATAGTTTAATTAACTTGGGTAGTAGTTCTGAGACTGTGGTGCCCGAGACACCACCTGAAATCAACAAAGAAGAGGAATCTTACATTTCATTAGATACTTTCGAGACTGAAGAGATGGCTGATCAACCACCTCGTCCTCAGACCATGGCAGAAAAGTTAAAGGTCACCCGAGGTGGCCAAGGCAATTCGATTACTCAGCCGGATATTACTCAGCCTTTTCAAATTACAGGGCCGATCCTGAATTTGATTTCTACTGAGTGCCGATTCTATGGCAAAGATACTGAGGATGCTAACGAGCATCTTCGTAATTTTAATGATGTTTGTAACTTATTTAAGCTACATGAGGTTGCCGACACTTCAATCAAGACTAGGCTTTTCCCTTGGACTCTTAAGGGAGAAGCTAAGAGATGGTTAGACAAGCAACCAGAGGGTACGATTAGATCTTGGGAGACTTTGGAGGATAAGTTTTTAGCTAAGTTTTTCCCTGCATCTCGAGCTGCTCGACTTCAAGCAGAAATTTCACAATTTAGACAAAAGAGCAGTGAGACATTGTTTGATGCTTGGGACCATTTTGCTACTCTGTTACGCTCGTGTCCGCAACACGGGTTGAATGATTTACAGAAGGTTCAGATTTTCTACAAAGGTTGTGATATTCCAACGCGTCAGAGTATTGATCAAGCAGCAGGTGGTACTTTAATGGATAAGACCGAAGAAGAGGCACTAGAGATCATTGAAAAGCAAGCCGCCTACACTCACGAATGGCATCAAGATCATGAGTCATCCCGTTCTGCTTCAGTTAAGAGAACCGAAACCACTAGTGCATATGATGATTTCGGGTCTATAAGTGCTAAGTTGGATTCCTTTGGTAGGAATTTGGAGAAGATAAACAAGGATATTCATGGTATGAAGGTTGGTTGTGAGTATTGTGGGGGATTACATTTAGGTAAAGATTGCGATGCGGGGTTGACTATGAACCAAAAAGAAGAGATCAATTTTATTAGTCAACAAAACAACAATCAATTTCAGGGACGAGCTCAATTTAACAGAAATTTCAATAATCCTTACAATCCGCAAGGTAATCAGGGTTCGAGGTTTCAACCCAGTTCTAGTGGAGGTTTTCAGCAGCAAGCTCCAGGGTATTTTCAAAAGCCCCAAGTTGAAGAGAAAGAGTCGAATCTTGAATCTATGTTAGAAAAGCTTGTGGTGTCTCAAACTCAGCTTGTCACTACTGTTACTCAAACCAATGAGAAGAATGATCAAATGTTTCGCAATCAACAAGCCGCTATACAAAATTTGGAAAGGAAAATAGGTAGTCTTGCGGGAAATATGAATGACAAGAAACAGGGTGAGTCGCCTAGTGATGCGAAGATCAACTCAAAAGGTGAAAATTTGCATGTGATTGTGTCTTCGTCGGGAGAGAAGTCGGGTGATGAGAAGAGTACATTAAAATTAAAAGAGGTTGAAGATGTTCCACCAGTTGTTAAGAATGAGAAGCCGGTGGTTAAACCGTATCGACCACCGATTCCCTTCCCGATAAAGGGGGTTGAATACGAGGTGGTGGAGAGACCTTCTAACCTTAATAATGTTTGTACTGATAGCTCTTTTTCAGGTACTTCCAAGATGCAAAAAGAAATGCGAAAAGAGGCTAGGAAGGAAAAGAGAAGAGCGGAGCATGAAGCAAATTTCAAGGCAAAGCAAGAGATTAAGGCTGCACGGGCAGTTCCAATGAAAGTTGAACATCCGGTGTTTCCACCCAAGATGGGTGATCCGGGTGAATTTATAATTTCTTGTTTACTTAGAGACTCTGTTATGTATAATGGGTTAGCGGATTCGGGGGCGAGTTTAAATGTTATGCCCTTAGCTTTGTATAAACGATCAGGTTTGCCTGACTTAGCACCCACTACTATTAGTATAAGTTTATATGACCAAGCCAAGAAACGCCCGGTTGGTATGGCAGAAGATGTGCATGTCCGGATTGGTGACATGAATTTCTTGGCAGATTTTGTGGTTATGGATGTAGAGGAGGACACCGATGTCCCTCTCATTTTTGGGAGACCTTTTCTCTTCACCGCCCGTATGTTAGTTGATGAGGAAGCGAGTAAGCTTACGTTGAGAGAAGGTGACAAATCGGTCACCTTTATGAGAAAGAAACGTGGAAGCTTACCTACTAAGGTCATGGGGTATTTAGGAACAGTTGTGACTATTAAAAATTGTGGTGATCCTTTAGATACCCCGGTTGAAAAAGATAAGGTTAAAATACCTAAGTGTGAAGTGGTTGAACCTCAACCGATTGATAACCCACACTACATTGACCCTTTAGTTGAGAAGTTGGTAGATGAACTTGTTGTTGATCGTAGTATGAGAAAATTGTACAAACGAGTTCATGAGGCTAGAAGTAGGGGGGACTATAAATTGTGTAACCGGCTTGTATCGAATTTATCGCCTATCGAAAAGGCGAAACTTGTTGAATTTGCGCAGGTTAATAAAGAAGCCGACGAATGGCTCATGTCAAAGGTAGATGTGAATGTTATTGGAGTAGGTTCCCGAAAATTGTCGGATGATGGAACCTACGATCCCGGAGCTGGCTAATTACGGGGTTTTGAATTGTTGTAGAGTTTGTAAACGATGTTTTGAAAACCTTTTAAAAATCCTAAAAATTTGAATAACCCTTAAAAAAAACACAAAAATATTTTCTTTTCTTTTTGTATTGGTTTGTTTCATGTGCAGGTACTTTTGGATATTTGGTTTGTTGCATGGTAGTGAAGAAAGATTCTGCCATACTGTTGCGTATTTTGATGTCCGGGCATTACAAAGACACCTGCACATGATTATGTAAAGTTTTATATATTTCATTTTCATATTATTTCCGAGAATTATAACTCACCTTATACTAATGTCCTCTCAAATTCATACTTATTTATGGTTTTAACGTAATGAGGACATTACTTAACTCAAGTGTGGGGTGGGTGTATGAATTCTCGCGGGTGTATGAATTCTCGTGGTTATTAGATTTGGTTTCAGTTATTTTGAACTTTAAAAAGCGTGAAACATCACGTTTTAGGTCATTTTTTTGGGAAATTAAAATTTTTTATGGCTAATTCGTGACTTAAAAGAAGCCAAAAGTGTTCCACATGTCCATTACCATTGGACATGAAATCCTACTAGTTCAAAGAACTCAATAGTAGGTCACCTGTACCAAAACGGGTGTAAACCATGAGAGAGCGGTGATTGCATAGCGTGATTGTGACCGAATCACGTGCCAGATCAAAAACTTTTGGTTACTTGGTATAGCAGACTTCCGAAACTATATCATTTTATTATTACATCATCTAATGGTGTGATACTGTGGGAAGAGGAGCCTCGAGCTTCACCAGTGCTGTCCTTTTTAGGAGCAATAGCTACGTGCTTGTGTTTGCTTAGACAACACAACCCATAGCCAAAAGCTATGGAACCCGAAGGTTTTCGGGATTTATCGGGAGTAAAGTCTTCCGAAAGTTGTTTCAAAACCGGTGTCAATTGACATAGATTGGCACTTCCGAGTGACTCAGATCCACTCAATTAAGGAAGTAAAGTCTTCCGACTGTTCTACTTGGTACGTATACCTCTTAAGCGTGCCATTTCATTACCCATCATTTCACGATGAGGTACTGTTAGAGGAGAAAGTCTTGAACTTTCAAAACATATTCATTATTTTGAATATGAAATCCTACATGAACAGAACAGTTCATACGTAGGTCACTTTTACAAAAACGGGTGTCAACCGTATGAACGGTGATTGGATCGTGTGGTCGTAGCCGGGCCATGCGCTAGATCGAAAACTTTTATAGGGCGGTCTTCATTGTTTCTCCTAACAAGGACAATGATGCGCCCGACCACCTTATATGACCATACAGGATGTATCCATTCCATCCTAAAGGGAGTCAAGTATCCCGAACGACACACTTGCTGATTTATTTCAGAAGTTGTAGTCCAGACCAGTTGTAGGGTGACGAAAAGTCTTGAAAAGTCATTGCTATGATCGACTGGAAATCTACCAGGCCTCAACATCAAACAGGGAAACTGGTAGTCAAAGCTTATCTCAATGAGGAAGATTTGCTGGCCAAATGGGAAGCGCACCATGATACACAAAATGTCAGTGATTGATCAGATTCCCAGTGGATAACCTCCGGAAAGGTAATATATCAGCTTTTAAGCCTGATGAACCTCAATCTTTATGATTGACCTAACGGATTAGGTGATTACCTCATAATTATCGATGATATCCGGACGTAATGTGTATCCTCCTAAGCACATTATTTTCTTACCGACATCTCACGATGTTAGGTACTGTGGGAGGCATTGGCTTGACCAATCGCGGAGTAGCCCGTACGGTTCTTTGGTTCGTTGGTTTATCTTCTCGGCTCACGGCTTCCACTTGTATCCATTGTTTTACATATTTGAAGACATTATCAGGTTTGAGATTTCCTACATTTAATTGGATTATCTATTGGGCACACTTTGTTCGAATTATTATTATTGTGCCGATACTCTGTTTGGGGATGTTGGAGATTTTGGGATTACAAGTGGAAGTCGTTTTTGTTGATATGTTCTATTTAAACCGTACCCACGCTAGTTGATTCATTTGGTTATCATTCGTTGGTTCTACTTACACTTATGAAGGCGTTATAATTTGGTAGAAGATATTTTCGAGTCGAATTTGCTTGAGGACAAGCAAGACTCTAGTGTGGGGTGATTTGATATTGCATATTTCTCATACGTTTATCTTAGCAATATCAGTCGCATTTTGGTCCTTTTGGATGCGGTTCGGTTAATATTTGGTGGTATTAATGAAGATTTGTGTTTTGACGTCAAGAGGTGCTTCGGTATAAGTTTTATTGGTTTTCAGTGTGTTTTCGAGCTCATTTATCAGCACAGTTTATTCTGGTTCACATTGAAGATTCAAATCATAAAGTTAGAGAGTTTTAAACTTCGTTTACATGGTATGTTTAATCGATCTTGCATTCGGGTAGTATCATTTAACAATGGAGAAGTTGTGTGGAAGGTTGATGGTATTGCAAAGTCCGCGCGCCTTCACGAAAACGGCCATATCTCATTGCTCGTAACTCCGATTGAGGTGAGGTCAGAGCCCAGACGTCCGTATCTCAGAGCTCTACAAAATACAATTGAATGTTTGGTGGTTTAATGAGTTAAGAAGTGCGCGCCGCGCATTGGAGTGCGCACCGCGCAAATGTGCTTCAAAACAGATCAGAAAATCCAGATTTTGTGCAGCAGAATTTATTTGGGGTTTGTGCACCGCGCATTTTTGTGCGCACCGCGCATTTTGGGTCGGCCAGGTGGTTTCCACGTGATATAAAAGGCAGTTTTTAACCCTAATCTTTTAGCTTTCACTTTGGACAATTAGGAGCAGCAAAAAGGACGAAAAAGGTGATTTTTGGGGAATTCCAAGGTCACCAATCCCATCCAATCGATCCATTAACGCGTTGCAATCCTACAAACATTGAAGATTCATCATCATCTTTGGTTGATTCTTTTCTCAAACTTATGAATTATCAATTGATTTTGATTTTATCTTTTAACATGGTTGTTGGCTAATTTATTTATGTTCATCTAGACTAAATACATTGTTGGATGTAATTTTATGATTGATTATTATTTGTTTGATGATTGATAGCTTGAACACTTGATTGTTCTTGTTGATACTTATTTTTGGATTGATTGATAATTGTGATTGTCTAATAGAGAGAGATTTCATTGGAGTCTATTGCAATTGTTCATTAAGTTCTAAGCGTTTAGTTGATTGATTAATTTGGTTGTCCAATTTAGTGACGTTTGTTGGAGTCTATCATATTAAGTGAATTGATCAAACTGTCTTAGATACTTGTGCATTTAACCGGAGACGGTAATGAATCGTAGGAAATAATTAGTTGAGGCAGGGATAGATTGTGTGCAACGAGAGTTGGCACGATTGTTGATCTTAGGGAACCCTAGGTCACGGTTTGGGTCTATCAGTCAGTCAATTTGATTAATCACAGATTAGAGGTCCTAGGCTACAGGGAATTATGTGTCGTGTAATCTAGTTTGAAGTGTTTACTCAAGGGAATTCTTGGTGAACCGATTAGTTAATTTGCAAGCATTTGGCAATTGATCAGGGCGTAATCTAGAAACATCCAACATTTGTGAGGAAAGTCTAGGTGAACATATTTTCATCTTATCGATATCACATCTATTTAAAAACATTTTATTAATATAAAACACCAAAAACATTGTCTTTACTTTTAAAGTTACTCTTGATTCGGCTAATCGTTAAATAGCCATAAACCAAACTATCTCGTACTTTAAATTTTATTAGATTAACTTTAGTTTATTTCCATTAGTTACAATCTTAATTCTCACGTTTAAACTGTCCTTGGAACGATCACGGATTTACCAACTGTATACTATTGCACGATCGGGTACACTGCCCGTTAGTGTGTAGTAATCCTTTTAACCGGTATTTCCTACTTATAAATTTATAGACACGATTTCACACATCAATATATATATATATATATATATATATATATATATATATATATATATATAATAATTGGAAATATAATTTTGAAATATTATGTTATTGTTAATTATGTGAAATAAAATAAAGATATGATATTATAATAATTATTATTTAAAACCTATCTTTATATATATATATATATATATATATATATATATATATATATATATATATATATATATGTAAAGTTTATTAAATATAATAATTAAGCGATTGTAATACTCAGGTGTCGCTTCGATTGATATTTAACCAGTTTAATTTGAACTTATGATTTCTATACATAATTATGAATATTGTAATAATTTATAAATATTATATATACAAAATTTATAATATTTCATGTTAAGTAAATAATTATGTATTTGTTAACATTATGATTAATAATTATTATTATCATTGTTATTGTTATTATTGTTATTATTATATGATAATTATTAACAGTTTATTATTAATATAATTATATTCATTAACTATTAATATTAAAAAAAAATAAATGATTATCTGTAAGTTGTTATGTATCCATATCTTGATCCGTACTCCTGTCTACTCAATCTATTCGTGAATTTAAAATACTATTGAACACTGTGCATGACTGGAATTTACTTTGTCTAATTGAAGATTTATTTGAGTTTACTATGCGTGTACTATGCTTGCATCTTGTTCTCTGCACTCTTGGTGTATATATACATTTACATAAATATAGGATAGACATATATATACATCATACTTGATCACACTTCACCTTCATCTTCTACCACCATCGGAACACCGTCACCGGCCACCTTAAAATTTATGTTTCTTCTCGTTTGAACACCACCTTATCACTTACTAATCAAATCTTTCTGTTTCCTTACTCCTATTCGAATCACTTTGGCCGAGAATTACATCAACCAAACACCCACCAGGCAACTCTAGCTATACCGCAGCGGCTTCTGTACTGTTTCAGTCGAGCATCCTTGAGACCACCACCTTTAGTCACCCGTCGAACCACCATATCCGTTTGAACCACCCTCAAAACCACACACCATCTTCACCCGTCACCCTACAATCATAACCAAAACCTGCTACATATTTATGTTTTCCATTACGAAGGAAAACAGGAACCAAAAGCATTTAGCTGTTGAAACTGCTCGATGCTGCTGCCCATTTGGGTTCCTGATCGAACAACCAATATTACACCTGCCACTATATATAATTTTTCTGTTTCAGTTTAACCCAGCCAGCACAATCATCGAAGCTGTGGGTAGTGTTAACGATGACTCAAAACAAATACACATCACGATTAGTTGCTACTGTTACCGGATTTTTCTATATATAATTCGAATTCTTTTCTTCTCTGTTGTAAAACCGAGACCACCATAACAAACCATCACCACTTCACCTTGATCACAAACACCCACATCACCCTTCAACTCGAATAACTTCTACTATTTATTTTTCTGTTTTGCAGACCCAAAAGCTATCATCTTCAATCATCTAAAACCACCATACAACTGTCATAATTTCTAATTCGAGGACCAACACAAACACCACCACCTTCGATTACTTCTCGTCCTTTGTTGCTGCTACAATTTTTCTATCACCACCCATATTATCACCCTCTTCTCTCATCTACTCACTCTCTTTTTCTGTCTTGGCAAGAAATATAATAAAACCACCACCAATTTACTTGAGTTACTACTATCGTTACCTCCAGCAAGTACTCGATACATATGTGTGTTTCTGTCCAAAATAGCTCGACTCAAAACCCTCTGCAATTACGAACATTGCAACAATCTTGTTCCAATAAAACCCGAACAATTATGATCTATTCCACTGCAACACTGAAATGTCCCATTCATATTGATTATAAACGTTCCATATTAATTGATTTCGTAGGTTTTGACCTCTATATGAGACGTTTTTCAAAGACTGCATTCATTTTTAAAACAACCATAACCTTTATTTTATCTATAAAGGTTTAAAAAGCATTACGTAGATTATCAAATAATGATAATCTAAAATATACCGTTTACACACGACCATTACATAATGGTTTACAATAAGAATATATTACATCAAAAATAAGTTTCTTGAATGCAGTTTTTACATAATATCATACAAGCATGGACTCCAAATCTTATCCTTATTTTAGTATGCAACAGCGGAAGCTCTTAATAATCACCTGAGAATAAACATGCTTAAAACGTCAACAAAAATGTGGGTGAGTTATAGGTTTAACCTATATATTATCAAATAATAATAATAATAATAGACCACAAGATTTCATATTTCAATATACATCCCATACATAGATATAAAAATCATTCATATGGTGAACACCTGGTAACCGACATTAACAAGATGCATATAAGAATATCCCCTATCATTCCGGGAAATCCTTCGGACATGATAGAAACGAATTCGAAGTACTAAAGCATCCGGTACTTTGGATGGGGTTCGTTAGGCCCAATAGATCTATCTTTAGGATTCGCATCAATTAGTAGATCGGTTTACTAATTCTTAGGCTACCAAGCAAAAGGGGTATATTCGGCTTCGATCATTCACCCATATAATGTAGTTTCATTTACTTGTGTCTATTTCGTAAAACATTTATAAAACTGCATGTATTCTCATCCCAAAATATTAGATTTTAAAAGTGGGACTATAACTCACTTTCACAGATTTTTACTCCGACGGGAAGTAAGACTTGGCCACTGGTCGATTCACGAACCTATAACAAATATGTACATATATATCAAAGTATGTTCAAAATATATTTACAACATTTTTAATACGTTTTAATGTTTTAAGTTTATTAAGTCAGCTGTCCTCGTTAGTAACCTACAACTAGTTGTCCACAATTAGATGTACAGAAATAAATCGATATATATTATCTTGAATCAATCCACGACCCAGTGTATACACGTCTCAGGCTAGATCACAACTCAACCTATATATATTTTTGGAATCAACCTCAACCCTGTATAGCTAACTCCGACATTACTGCATATAGAGTGTCTATGGTTGTTCCAAATAATATATATAGATGGGTCGATATGATATGCCAAAACATTTGCATACGTGTCTATGGTATCCCAAGATTAAATAATATATTAGAATACATGTATAATACAATATAAGTTAGCTAGGATATGATTAATATAGATTTGTTACCAATTTTCATGTAGCTACAACAAGCAAAAATAACCAATCTTGTTTTACCCATAACTTCTTCGTTTTAAATCCGTTTTGAGTGAATCTAATTGCTATGGTTTCATATTGAACTTAAGTTTATGAATCTATACAGAAAAGGTATAAGTTTATAGTCGAAATTACAGGTTACAAGTCGTTTTTGTAAAGGTAGTCATTTCAGTCGAAAGAACGACGTCTAGATGACCATTTTGGAAAACATACTTCCACTTTGAATTTAACCATGATTTTTGGATATAGTTTCATGTTCATAAGAAAAATAATTTTCCCAGAAGAACAACTTTTAAATCAAAGTTTATCATAGTTTTTAATTAACTAACCAAAAACAGCCCGCAGTGTTACTACAACGGCGTATATCCGGTTTTACGGTGTTTTTCGTATTTTTCGGTTTAATATCATTAAGTTAGCATATCATATAGATATAGAACATGTGTTTAGTTGATTTTAAAAGTCAAGTTATAAGGATTAACTTTTGTTTGCGAACAAGTTTAGAATTAACTAAACTATGTTCTAGTGATTTCAAGTTTAAACCTTCGAATAAGGTAGTTTTATATATATGAATCGAATGATGTTATGAACATCATTACTACCTCAGGTTTTGTGAATAAACCTACTGGAAATGAGAAAAATAAATCTAGCTTCAAAGGATCCTTGAATGGCTTGAAAGTTCTTGAAGTAGAATCATGACACGAAAACAAGTTCAAGTAAGATTTACACTCGAAATAAGATTGTTATAGTTATAGAAATTGAATCAAAGTTTGAATATGAGTATTACCTTGTATTAGAAAGATATCTTACTGTAAATAAGAAAGATTTCTTGAAGTTGGATGATCACTTTACAAGATTGGAAGTAAGCTAGCAAACTTGGAAGTATTCTTGATTTTATGAAACTTGAACTTATAGAATTTATGAAGAACACTTAGAACTTGAAGATAGAACTTGAGAGAGATCACTTAGATGAAGAATATTGAAGAATGAAAGTGTTTGTAGGTGTTTTTTGTCGTTGGTATATGGATTAGATATAAAGGATGTGTAATTTTATTTTCATGTAAATAAGTCATGAATGATTACTCATATTTTTGTAATTTTATGAGATATTTCATGCTAGTTGCCAAATGATGGTTCCCACATGTGTTAGGTGACTCACATGGTATACTAAGAGTTGATCATTGGAGTGTATATACCAATAGTACATACATCTAAAAGCTGTGTATTGTACGAGTACGAATACGGGTGCATACAAGTAGAATTGTTGATGAAACTGAACGAGGATGTAATTGTAACCATTTTTGTTAAGTAGAAGTATTTTGATAAGTGTCTTGAAGTCTTTCAAAAGTGTATGAATACATATTAAAACACTACATGTATATACATTTTAACTGAGTCGTTAAGTCATCGTTAGTCGTTACATGTAAATGTTGATTTGAAACCTTTAAGTTAACGATCTTGTTAAATGTTGTTAACCCAATATTTATTATATCTAATGAGATGTTAAATTATTATATTATCATGATATTATGATATATTACTATATCTTAATATGATATATATACATTTAATTGTTGTTACAATGATAATAGTTACATATATGTCTCGTTTCGAAAACCTTAAGTTAGTAGTCTTGTTTTTACATATGTAGTTCATTGTTAATATACATAATGAAATGTTTACTTATCATTTATCATGATTAAATATAGTGTATCAATATCTTAATATGATTCATATGTATTTAGTAAGACGTTGTTATAACGATAATCGTTATATATATCGTTTCGAGTTTCTTAATTCAATAAACTCAATTTTATGTATATAACTCATTGTTAAAATACCTAATGAGATACATACTTATCATAATATCATGTTAACTATATATATATATATATATATATATATATATATATATATATATATATATATATATATATCCATATATATGTCATCATATAGTTTTTACAAGTTTTAACGTTCATGAATCACCGGTCAACTTAGGTGGTCAATTGTCCATATAAAACCTATTTCAATTAATCAAGTCTTAACAAGTTTGATTGCTTAACATGTTGGAAACACTTAATCATGTAAATATTAATTTCATTTAATATAAATAAACATGGAAAAGTTCGGGTCACTACAGTACCTACCCGTTAAATAAATTTCGTCCCGAAATTTTAAGCAGTTGAAGGTGTTGACGTATCTTCTGGAAATAAGTGCGGGTACTTCTTCTTCATCTGATCTTTTCGTTCCCAGGTGAACTCGGGTCCTCTACGAGCATTCCATCGAACCTTAACAATTGGTATCTTGTTTTTCTTAAGTCTTTTAACCTCACGATCCATTATTTCGACGGGTTCTTCGATGAATTGAAGTTTTTCGTTGATTTGGATTTCGTCTAATGAAATAGTGAGATCTTCTTCAACAAAACATTTCTTCAAATTCGAGACGAGGAAAGTGTTATGTACAGCCGCGAGTTGTTGAGGTAACTCAAGTCGGTAAGCTACTGGTCCTACACGATCAATAATCTTGAATGGTCCAATATACCTTGGATTTAATTTCCCTCATTTACCAAATCGAACAACGCCTTTTCAAGGTGCAACCTTAAGTATGACCATCTCTCCAATTTCAAATTCTATATCTTTTCTTTTAATGTCGGCGTAGCTCTTTTGTCGACTTTGGGCGGTTTTCAACCGTTGCTGAATTTGGATGATCTTCTCGGTAGTTTTTTGTATTATCTCCGGACCCGTAATCTGTCTATCCCCCACTTCACTCCAACAAATCGGAGACCTACACTTTCTACCATAAAGTGCTTCAAACGGCGCCATCTCAATGCTTGAATGGTAGCTGTTGTTGTAGGAAAATTCTGCTAACGGTAGATGTCGATCCCAACTGTTTCCGAAATCAATAACACATGCTCGTAGCATGTCTTCAAGCGTTTGTATCGTTCTTTCGCTCTGCCCATCAGTTTGTGGATGATAGGCAGTACTCATGTCTAGACGAGTTCCTAATGCTTGCTGTAATGTCTGCCAGAATCTTGAAATAAATCTGCCAACCCTATCAAAGATAATAGAGATTGGTATTCCATGTCTAGAGACGACTTCCTTCAAATACAGTCGTGCTAACTTCTCCATCTTGTCATCTTCTCTTATTGGCAGGAAGTGTGCTGATTTGGTGAGACGATCAACTATTACCCAAATAGTATCAAAATCACTTTCATTCCTTGGCAATTTAGTGATGAAATCTATGGTAATGTTTTCCCATTTCCATTCCGGGATTTCGGGTTGTTGAAGTAGACCTGATGGTTTCTGATGCTCAGCTTTGACCTTAGAACACGTCAAACATTCTCCTACGTATTTAGCAACACCGGCTTTCATACCTGGCCACCAAAAATATTTCTTGAGATCCTTGTACATCTTCTCCGTTCTAGGATGTATTGAGTATCTGGTTTTATGAGCTTCTCTAAGTACCATTTCTCTCATATCTCCAAATTTTGGTACCCAAATTCTTTCAGCCCTATACCGGGTTCCGTCTTCCCGAATATTAAGATGTTTCTCCGATCCTTTGGGTATTTCATCCTTTAAGTTTCCCTCTTTTAAAACTCCTTGTTGCGCCTCCTTTATTTGAGTAGTAAGGTTAGTGTGAATCATTATATTCATAGATTTTACACGAATGGGTTCTCTGTCCTTTCTTCTCAAGGCGTCGGCTACCACATTTTCCTTCCCCGGGTGGTAACGAATCTCAAAGTCATAATCATTCAATAATTCAATCCACCTACGCTGCCTCATATTCAGTTGTTTCTGATTAAATATGTGTTGAAGACTTTTGTGGTCGGTATATATAATACTTTTGACCCCATATAAGTAATGCCTCCAAGTCTTTAATGCAAAAATAACCGCGCCTAATTCCAAATCATGCGTCGTATAATTCTGTTCGTGAATCTTCAATTGTCTAGACGCATAAGCAATTACTTTCGTTCGTTGCATTAATACACAACCGAGACCTTGCTTTGAGGCGTCACAATATATCACAAAATCATCATTCCCTTCAGGTAATGACAATATAGGTGCCGTAGTTAACTTTTTCTTTAACAATTGAAACGCTTTCTCTTGTTCATCTTTCCATTCAAATTTCTTCCCTTTATGCGTTAATGCAGTCAAGGGTTTTGCTATTCTGGAAAAGTCTTGGATGAACCTACTGTAGTAACCAGCTAGTCCTAAAAATTGGCGTATGTGTTTCAGAGTTTTCGGGGTTTCCCACTTTTCAACGGTTTCAATTTTTGCTGGATCCACCTGAATACCTTCTTTGTTCACTATGTGACCGAGGAATTGAACTTCTTCCAACCAAAATGCACACTTCGAAAACTTAGCGTACAATTTTTCTTTTCTCAGCAACTCTAGCACTTTTCTCAAATGTTCTTCGTGCTCTTGATCATTCTTCGAGTAAATAAGTATGTCATTGATGAAAACAATGACAAACTTGTCAAGATATGGCCCACACACTCGGTTCATGAGGTCCATGAACACAGCTGGTGCGTTAGTTAATCCAAACGGCATAACCATAAACTCGTAATGACCATAACGCGTCCTAAAAGCAGTCTTTGGAATATCATCCTCCTTCACCCGCATTTGATGATATCCAGAACGTAAATCGATCTTCGAATAAACAGACGAGCCTTGTAGTTGATCAAATAAGTCGTCGATTCTTGGTAGTAGGTAGCGGTTCTTGATGGTAAGTTTGTTCAACTCTCGGTAGTCGATACACAACCTGAATGTACCATCTTTCTTCTTGACAAACAAAACAGGAGCTCCCCATGGTGATGTGCTTGGTCGAATAAAACCACGCTCTAAAAGTTCCTGTAACTGACTTTGTAATTCTTTCATTTCACTGGGTGCGAGTCTGTATGGAGCACGAGCTATTAGTGCAGCTCCGGGTACAAGGTCTATTTGAAATTCAATGGATCGATGGGTAATCCCGGTAATTCTTTCGAAAATACATCGGGAAATTCTTTTGCGACGGGAACATCACCGATGTTCTTTTCTTCAGGTTTAACTTCCTCAATATGTGTGATAATGCTAAAAACGAACATATATTTCATAGCATTATCCCTCAAGAAAGACAAGCTTTTAGTTGCAATTGTTATATTTACAAGTGATATTCGTTTAAATAATAAAAGGTGAAGACAAAAGACAGATTCGACGAATTGAAGACGCAAATGACCAAAATGCTTGAAAGTACAAAGTACAATCAAAGTGGTTCAAATTATTGATGAGAAACGTCTCAAAATTACAAGAGTACAAGACGCAATACGCAAAGTACACGATATTAAATCGTACGAAAGGACGTTCGAAAATCCGAAACCGGGACCTGAGTCAACTTTCAACGTCCGACGTAACGGAGCTAAAATTACAAGTCAACTATGCACATAAATATAATATAATATATAAATAATTCTTAAAATTATTTATATATTATATTTATATTTTAAAATCCGTCGGCAAGCTAGGATCCAAAGTGTGTGAGCTGGAATCCACAGATCCGCACTCGCAGAGATTCAAAGGCAAACAAATTCGCACTCGCGGAGAAAACAGTATCCAGATGGGGCCTATAAAAGGCAACGCATTTTGCTGAATTCGATCATCTTTTTCTCTTCTTACTCATACGTAAATATATATATATATATATATATATATATATATTATAATTTTAATTTTAATTTTAAATTCTAATAATAAGGATATGTTAGCGAATGTTGTAAGGGTGTAAGTCAAAATTCTGTCCGTGTAACGCTACGCGATTTTTAATCACTGTAAGTTATGATTAATGTTATTTTTAAATTAATGTCTCGTAGCTAAGTTATTATTATGCTTATTTAATGCCGAAGTAATCATGATGTTGGGCTAAAATATTAAAATTGGGTAATTGGGCTTTGTACCATAATTGGGGTTTGGACAAAAGAACGACACTTGTGGAAATTAGACTATGGGCTATTAATGGGCTTTATATTAACTAAATGATACCTCGTTAATTTAATATATAGACTTATAATTTGATGTATTTATATATAACCACATACGCTTGACTGGGTACGGTGGGCGGGATATCTATAAATACCAATAATTTTTCATTTTACCGGACACGGAACTGGATTAATAGTTAATAGACTTGTTTAAACAGGGGTGGATTACATTCAAGGGTAATTGGTGTAATTGTTAACAAAGTAGTAAAACCTTGGACTACACGCAGTCGATAACCTGGTTTATTCATTAAACAAAGTATTAAGACCTTGTTACAATTCGAATCCCCAATTAGTTGGAATATTTGACTTCGGGAATAAGAATAATTTGACGAAGACTTTCGCACTTTATGATTATGACTGATGGACTATTATGGACAAATCCGTATGGACATATTGAATAATCCAGGACAAAGGACAATTAACCCATGGGAATAAACTAAAATCAACACGTCAAACATCATGATTACGGAAGTTTAAATAAGCATAATTCCTTTATTTTCATATTTAATTGCACTTTTAATTATCGCACTTTTATTTATTGTCATTGTATTTAATTGCACTTTTAATTATCGTACTCTTTAATTATCATACTTTTTATCGCATTTTTATTTATCGCAATTTCATTATTTTTATTTATTTTACACTTTAAATTAAGTTATTTTTAATATTTTACATTAGGTTTTAACTGCGACTAAAGTTTTAAAATCGACAAACCGGTCATTAAACGGTAAAAACCCTCCTTTTATAATAATAATATTACATATTTATATTTTTGTATTTTTGCAATTATAAGTTAAAACTAATATAGCGTTGAACTAGTTTAAGTCTCCCTGTGGAACGAACCGGACTTACTAAAAACTACACTACTGTACAATTAGGTACACTGCCAATAAGTGTTGTAGCAAGGTTTAGGTATATCCACTCTATAAATAAATAAATCACTTGTGTAAAATTGTATCGTATTTAATAGTATTTCCTTGTAAAAATTAATAGTATTTTGTACCCCTTCGCTTTAACATCAAGTATTTTTGGCGCCGCTGCTGGGGAACGCTAAAACGCCGAAAGCACAACGCTATAAAAAAAAGATTTTTATTAAAGTTTTCTTAAGTTTTTATTTTGTAAAAATATACGTTTTAAAAAAAATACAAAAATATAAAAAGAAAAACAAAATATTTATATATTTTTAATAGTTTGTTATTTATATATAAAATTATAAAGTTTCTTTATTTTTATTTTAGTTTTTAAAATACAAGTTTTTATTTATTTATATAATTATTTATTAAAACAGAAAACAGAAAAAAAAATATAAAAACACTTGAGGCCCGGTACTGTAGCAGCCCAACTTTGGCCCGAAACCCTAGCTCATGCGATCGCATGAGCCCGAAGGCAAAAATTCATGCGATCGCATGAACGTATCTGACATGCCAGGTTTGACCCTAATTCTGCATTAATTACGGAGTATTATTTATTATTATTAATAAAACCCTAATTAGGGTATTGTTATTATATTATTTAGTTTATTTTGTATTTTTTTAGTTTTAATTAGTTTAATTAGTTTTAATAAATTATAAAATTAATAGTTTTATAAAATAAATAATATAAAAATAATATTTTCATAAAAATTGTACTTTTTACAACTTTAAGTGTATTTTTATATTTTGTACCATTTTAATCGTTTTAGCGTAATATTTGTATTTTTCGCTCGTATTTACTTTTCAGTCATAGTTTTTGCCATTGTTATTTTTATTTCTAGATTTTTAGGCTTTGCCGTAAAATCCCTTAAGTGCTTTTTCTTTAGACTAAGATTTAGGTGCTTTAGAATTTTGCGACGCCGTTTTTATATTTTAGTACTTTTTAAGTTATTGCCGTTTTGGGATATAGTATTTCTTTTAAGCTTTAATACCTTTAGACGTAAGTTTTAATTTTTAGTTTTTAGACTTTTAAGTTTCGACGCTGCATTTTATTATTATTTTTCGACTTTTATTTTTCGACGCTTATTTTTCGACGTTTATCGACGCGCTCTTTTTCTTTCTTATTTTTCGCCGCTCTAGTTTTTAGGACTTAGATATTTTCTATTTCTTCTCTAAAATTTCTTTAAATTTCAACGAAAAATTATTTTAAGTGGTTAAATTGATAGACATCCAAAGTTTCTGCTTCGTAGTAATAGTTGAATTTGTTAGTGGCTGAGTTGTGAGCTTCCGATTTAAAGGGTTCTGGCTCCCTGCTGCATCTATTGGCTATTCGAAACGTGGGCAAAAGAAGAAAAGTCTATTAATTTGATAACTTTAATAATTTTTATCTTTTATAACTAATAGGATATTCAGTGAATGCACCGAGCAAAACGTTCACCACCTTTTGTACGTTCACCACCTGTAACCAGATCAAGACATCTAGGCAATATTGTCGCCGTTGATTTTTCTTTAGAATCATCATCTAGTCAACCAAGTACTCCAATTCAAATTTTCGATAATCCATTTTTTGAACCCGACCTCACAATTGAGAATCCGGAGGATATTCAAGGACAATTCAGAGATCCTGAACCATTAATCTTTCCTCCGGAACCACCAATCATTCAAACGGAGATTGTAGAGGAACCAACCATTAAATCAGAATCCTCTAGTGATTCAGATTCAACAAATTCAATCATGGAAAATCTGGAACCTCTAAGTATGGAAGACCGAATGCGAGCTAAACGCACTGGCCAAGGTCACACAATTACTCAACCTGACATAAATGCGCCAGATTATGAAATCAAGGGACAAATCCTACACATGGTAACTAATCAATGCCAATTTAGTGGTGCGCCGAAGGAAGATCCAAATGAATATCTTCGTACATTTAATAGGATATGTACACTATTTAAAATCCGAGAAGTGGAGGGTGAACAGATATATCTCATATTATTTTCCTGGACTTTAAAGGGAGAAGCCAAAGATTGGTTGGAATCGTTCCCTGAAGGGGCGATTGATACATGGGATGTTTTAGTTGAAAAATTTCCTAAACAATTCTTTCCGGCATCTAAAGCCGTAAGACTTCAAGGAGATAGTCACGTTTACGCAAAAGCCAAATGAAACTTTATATGAAGCTTGGACCAGATTTGGAAAATTATTGAGAGGATGTCCGCAACATGGTTTAGACACCTGTCAAATAGTACAAATATTCTACCAAGGATGCGACATCATTACAAGGAAAGACATAGATATAACAGCTGGTGGTTCCATTATGAAGAAAACCGCAACTGACGCTTACAAAATTATTGGTAACACTGCTTCCCACTCACATGAGTGGCACCAAGAAAAAGATATCGTTAGATCATCTAAAGCAGCTAGAGCCGATTCTAGCCATGACTTAGATTCCATTTCTGCAAAGATAGATGCTGTCGAGAGACAAATGGAAAAGATGACTAAAGATATTCACTCAATACGAATTAGTTGTGAGCAGTGTGAAGGACCACATTTGACAAAAGATTGTCTCAGTATTGAACTAACAATGGAACAAAGAGAGAATGTTTCATACATAAACCAAAGGCCTGAAAATAATTATCAGAATAATTATCAACTGCCAAGACCAATCTACAATCAAAACCAGAATTATAACCGAAATGTTCCATACAACAACCAACAAGGTCCTAGTAATCAACAAGTATCCAACAATACTTACAATCAGCAAAGACCTATTTTTCCAATTAAACCACAACAAACCGATGATAAAAATCCAAATTTAGAAGATATGATGTCGAAGCTAGTTGAATCTCAAACACAGTTTTTCACATCTCAGAAACAAACCAATGAACAAAATGCTCAAGCATTTAGAAATCAACAAGCTTCTATTCAAAATCTGGAACAAGAAGTGAGCAACCTAGCAAGGTTGATAGGTGAAAGAAAACCGAGAAGTTTACCTAGTGATACAAATGCTAACCCCCGGAATGAAACAGCTAAAGCCATTACCACAAGAAGTGGTATTACACTTAAACCACCTAAAATACCTGTAATTTCTGATGAAGCTATTCCTACTCCACAAGAACCACAATCTGAACAAGATAAGGAAAAAGAACCGGTAGTTGAAAAGGTTAATGAAGATAACACAGTTAAGGCTAAACCTTATGTTAAACCATACCAACCACCACTTCCTTACCCGAGTAAAATGAGAAAAGAAAGACTTGAAGCCGAGCAATCCAAATTCTTGGATATGTTTAAACAAATAAATATCAATCTTCCTTTCATTGATGTGAATTCAAGAATGCCTAGATATGCCAAATTCTTGAAAGATCTAATCACAAATAGAAAGAAAATGGAAGAACTCTCGGCTGTTACTATGAATGCTAATTGTTCTGCAGTGCTGTTGAATAAGATACCAAAAAAATTATCTGATCCAGGAAGTTTCACAATTCCATGTTTTCTGGGTAGTCTTAGTTCAATAGAAGCATTGGCAGACTTAGGTGCTAGTATAAATCTAATGCCATATTCGCTATACGCTAAAATAGACCTTGGAGAATTGAAACCAACACGAATAAGCATACAACTAGCCGATCGATCAGTAAAATATCCTAGAGGGATAATGGAGAACATGCTAGTTAAAGTTGGTACTTTAGTATTTCCAGTAGATTTTGTTATTCTGGACATGGAAGAAGATTCTCGAGTTCCTCTCATATTAGGAAGACCATTCTTAAACACGGCTAAAGCAATAATAGATGTGTTTGGTAAGAAACTGACCCTAAGTATAGAGGACGAGAGTGTTACCTTTTCTGTTGATAGAGCCATGCAACAACCGCAATCTGCAGATGATACATGTTATTATATTCAAACTATAGATTCACATGCAGAATTGTTAGAAGAATTTCTAGAATTACAAGGAACAGGAGAATGTTCTTTAGGAGAAGGAACTGAACCAATTGATGAAACTGAAATGTTAGCTATACTTATGGCTAATGGATATGAACCAACAACAGAAGAAATTCAAATGCTAAAAGAAGAAGACAGATATCGATATAAATCATCGATAGAAGAACCACCGACATTAGAGTTAATGCCACTTCCAAATCATTTGAAATACGCTTATTTACATGGTGAATCTGAATTACCTGTAATAATATCGTCTTCTCTTACTGAAAATGAAAAATCTCAACTCATTTCTGTGTTGAAAGCTCATAAACCAGCTATTGCATGGAAGATTCATGATATTAAAGGAATAAGTCCTTCGTATTGCACACATAAAATCCTTATGGAAGAAGGTCATAAAACGTATGTGCAACGCCAACGAAGACTAAATCCTAATATGCAAGATGTTGTTAAAAAAGAAATTATTAAACTGCTTGATGCAGGTTTAATTTATCCAATCTCTGATAGTCCATGGGTAAGCCCAGTTCAATGGGTGCTTAAGAAGGGTGGCATGACTGTCATTACAAATGAGAAAAATGAGCTTATTCCTACTAGGACTGTAACAGGATGGCGTGTGTGTATTGATTATAGAAAATTAAATGACGCCACCAGAAAAGATCACTTTCCCTTACCTTTTATTGATCAAATGTTGGAAAGATTAGCCGGAAATAGTTACTATTGTTTTCTTGATGGTTTTTTCGGATATTTTCTAATTCCAATAGCACCCGGAGATCAAGAGAAAACCACGTTCACGTGCCCTTATGGTACTTTTGCTTACAAACGCATGCCATTTGGACTTTGCAACGCCCCTGCAACCTTTCAAAGGTGCATGATGGCGATTTTTCATGACATGATAGAAGAATGCATGGAAGTTTTCATGGATGACTTTTCAGTCTTCGGTGATACATTTGAAACATGTCTAGTTAATCCCGATGGAATAATACGCCGATGTGTATTCGGAGATGAAGCTAGTCAAATCCCGATGGAATAATACGCCGATGTGTATTCGGAGATGAAGCTAGTCAAATCTTAAACCATTGTCTCACAGGACCAACAGGAGGGCATTATGGGCCTCAACTAACAGCAAGAAAAGTTTACGATGCTGGATTCTATTGGCCTACAATTTTCAAAGACGCACACCTTCTTTGCAAATCCTGTGATGCTTGTCAAAGGGCCGGAAAAATAAGTCAACGTGATGAAATGCCACAAAATGTCATTCAAGTATGTGAAGTATTTGAAATTTGGGGTATTGACTTTATGGGTCCATTTCCAAAATCTCATAATAATCTCTACATTCTCGTTGCCATTGATTATGTATCTAAATGGGTGGAAGCACAAGCTCTCCCAACTAACGATGCACGAGTTGTAGTCAACTTTTTAAAACGTCTTTTTGCAAGGTTTGGAACACCGAAAGCTTTAATAAGTGATCGGGGTACTCATTTTTGTAATAATCAACTTGAGAAAGTTCTCAAAAGATAAGGAGTAACTCATAAAATCTCCACTGCTTATCATCTACAAACAAGTGGACAAGTTGAAAATACCAACCGAGCTTTAAAATGTATTCTAGAGAAAACCGTAGGATCAAATCCAAAGGAATGGTCCATGAAATTAGAGGATGCACTCTGGGCTTTTAGAACAGCCTACAAAACTCCAATTGGAACCACACCTTTCAAACTCGTTTACGGAAAAGCATGTCATCTTCCAGTAGAAATTGAACATAAAGCATTTTGGGCTTTGAAGACATGTAATCTTGATTTACATGAAGCCGGACGTCTACGTTTAAGTCAATTAAACGAATTAGAAGAATTAAGACATGAAGCATACGAAAATTCGTTAATTTATAAAGAAAGAACGAAGAAATGGCATGATAAAAGAATCAGAAGTTCAAAAGAAATTAAAGAAGGAGACAGAGTTCTTCTTTTTAATTCAAGATTCAAGCTATTTCCTGGAAAATTAAAATCAAGATGGTCTGGACCATTCATAGTCAAAAGAGTTTTCCCATATGGAACAGTAGAATTAATAAATTCAAATGGGATTGAATTTAAGGTTAATGGTCACAGAGTTAAACATTACATAGATAGTCTGATGGAAGTTGACAACGAAGTTAATCACAATTTTAACACCACATCTAAACTAAGTGTGGGGAGGTCCGAATCTTTTTAGGGTAATACATATTTCTGTTAGAGTTAGATGTTCTGTTTTCGTGTAATTCTCGAGAATGGAATCCGAATGGTCTTTCCCTAGCAGACCCTAAAGAACTAGTCTTCTCCCCCCATTATGAATTTTTATTTTTTTTTAGTTTTACGAGATGAAGACTTCCTGTGAATTAAACCATGGTCTAATGCTACACGCTTTGATCACTAAATGTAATAATGACACCTTTCCAAGTGAATTGGTATCATTAATCAGAGGCAAATTGGATGGAGTAAGAAAAGAATCCAGGAACGAAAATAATAAGTTACATTTTGGTAAAGGAAAATCAAAATCCGCAGCGAAAAGAAGAGCACGACACCTTGAAAGATGTCACAAATGCGGAAAATGGTCACACGAAGGTAAATGTTCAAATAATCAAACATATTCAAATACCAAATTTGTTACTTTATGCAGAGAAGGACCGTTCATATGTTTAGAAGAAAAATCGTTGAATGCTCGAGGTTATCCCTATGTAGCTATGGAAAACCAATTAGTTCGACTATCTTATGAGTGGGCTAAAGCAGGTCACTGAGAATTCTATTTCACATGTAAGTATGTACAGTTTTTATTTTTATTTTATTGCTTTTAACCTTTTGATATTAAACGCTAAATTGCTCGCTATAAAGTATTAAATTGGTATTCAATAAAATTAGGTTTTGCGACCGAAATTATTGATATCATACAAAAATTTATTACATCACTGCGAAATTTACCGTTTATTCTTAAGGTATAAATATCTTTAATCGATCAAACCAAAATATTTCAAAAATTCGTCATGAGTTAAACTAGGTTATGGAACCGAAATTACTTTACCGAAAAGAGGGGCGTATATTTTTGATAATATTTGATTGATTAAAGTGGGATAAAAGACCAAAAAGATTTTTAATTTTTAATTTTTACTATGTTTTTAAAATTAATATATAAATATTAAATTAATATTATAAACTTTTTAAAATCAATATATTTAAATTTGTAAATATTAGAAAAATTAATATTTTTAATATAAGTTTGTATGTATAAAAATAAAAATATAATATGAATTTGGTGTGAATTTTTAATAATATTAATATGAATTTTTAATTTTATGCATTTTAAATTTAAGTTTGGTGTGAATTTAAAAACAAAAATTTACTTTATTTCGCTAAGTTAAAAATTTGATTTCTAAAAATTCGTCGTGAGTTGAAAACTAGGTCATTGAACCGAAATTTCTTTACCCGAGGGCGGGACGAGAAATTTTATTATCATTATTTTTAATCTTATTGAATTAAAGTATTCCAAAAACATAAAAAAAAACCAAAAATCTTTGCTTTTAAACGCCAATATGTTTGAAAACTTTGGTAAAATTTAATCATTTTTCTATGCTAATCACCCTCAATAATTTAAATTGTTACTGATTTCTTGCAAATGAGGGCATTGCAAGATCTTAAGTGTGGGAAGGGGTTAAATTCTTTCGGATTTTTAAAATTTTGACTTATACACTTGGTTACCATTAAAAATACTAGTAATGCAGTAGTTGTATTAGAATCTAGTGCTCTCTGATAATAAAGAACAGCCCTAGTCTTATATACTGACTACCAATTCTAGTAAAATTTTTCAAAATTTTCAATTAAATGAATTCAAAATCATGTTTATACATATTTATGAACGATAAAACTAGGTGTTAACACCGAAATTATTGTTACCTCGGAAAGGACATAATTTGAGAAACAACCCAAAATGTTAGAATTCATTTAAAATGGAATAGAGAACAATAAAAAGGAAAATAAAAGCCAAGTGTGAGAAACATTTACCAAGTTATTTAAAAACATATATCACATATTTTTGTACAAATAATTGAAGATACTTTTGTTTTGGACAAAATTAACCGTTTTACCAGGTAAATTGTAATATATTTGAAAGAAAGATGGATCTACACGATGAATCAATTCCATCATTAAAAGGAAGTAAAGTCTTCCGAAAAAGAAACGCGCTTCTTGATTTAGGTCATGAAGTTGTCGTCCAGACCAGCTGTAGGTTGACGAAAAATCTAGAAAAGTCATCACTAAAATCAGCAGGAAATCCACGGACCTCAACATCAAACAGGGTCGCCAAGTGGTCAGACTTATCCTAACCATGAGAGGATCTGTCTCGTAAAATGGGGAGGACGCCATGTAAATTAGCTTGATAAGACTAATGAATCAGATCCCCAGAAAGGATAATCTCCTTAAAAGATCAAAAATCAGCTTTTAAGACTGATATTACTCAATCCTAGAGATTGACCTTAAAGATTGAGAATTACAAACTCATGGAATTCGATGATATCTAAACTCGAGCTTGAACGAGAAAATATTTTGATCAAAATTACAAACCGATTTGTTTTCTGAAAACCCATTTTCAATGCGTTCATTACCATTGAACGTAAAATCCTAGGAATTCACCTGGAATTCATTAGGTCACCTGAACCAAATCGGGTATCAACAGTAAGAACGGTGGTTGCATAGCATGGTCGAAGACAGGACCTTGTGCCAGACCGAAAAATTATAGGGTGAGCTTTAGTATTGCTCCTACAAAGGATAGTAATTGCATCCGACACGTTATAGACCATAATTAAAAGCATGTCAGGGGACATTGCCTTAACATTTGCTTGTTCAACGCTTTCCTTTACAACCAGATGGTAGTTTACCGAAAGGTAATATACGGAGCAAGTATACTGGACGTGTTGCTTTCCTAATACAAGGTTAGCAAGTGGGTGACATAAAACCATAAGTTTTGAGCTAAAATTTTCAAATCTGAAACCCACCAAACCCACAAAAACATTTTGCAACACCGGTGAAGGGTTATTCCGAAAAACCTATCTAGGGTAAAATCTAGCTTGAATTTTCAAAAGATCAAATGTTTTCATAAATATCCAATTTCCTTAAGGATCTAAATTTTTATAGTCATGTGGGACTGTAAACCACATCGTTACTACCATTGTTTATACCGCCGTATAGAAATCACTGATGTACAAAGTGTGAAGAATAAAGAAGTGATTCTAGTATTTTTATTTCAAGACTATATTGCTTGAGGACAAGCAACGCTCAAGTGTGGGAATATTTGATAATGCTAAAAACGAACATATATTTCATAGCATTATCCCTCAAGAAAGACAAGCTTTTAGTTGCAATTTTTCTATTTACAAGTGATATTCATTTAAATAATAAAAGGTGAAGACAAAAGACAGATTCGACGAATTGAAGACGCAAATGACCTAAAAGCTCGAAAGTACAAAGTACAATCAAAGTGGTTCAAATTATTGATGAGAAACGTGTAGTGACCCGAACTTTTCCATGTTTATATATATTAATTGAGATTGATATTTACATGATTAAATGTTTCCAACATGTTAATCAATCAAACTTGTTAAGACTTGATTAATTGAAATATGTTTCATATAGACAATTGACCACCCAAGTTGACCGGTGATTCACGAACGTTAAAACTTGTAAAAACTATATGATGACATATATATGGATATATATATATAGTTAACATGATACTATGATAAGTAAACATATCATTAAGTATATTAACAATGAACTACATATGTAAAAACAAGACTACTAACTTAATGATTTTTAAACGAGACATATATGTAACGATTATCGTTGTAAAGACATTTAATGTATATATATATCATATTAAGAGATATTCATACATGATAATATCATGATAATATAATAATTTAAAATCTCATTTGATATTATAAACATTGGGTTAACAATATTTAACAAGATCATTAACCTAAAGGTTTCAAAACAACACTTACATGTAACGACTAACGATGACTTAACGACTCAGTTAAAATGTATATACATGTAGTGTTTTAATATGTATTTATACACTTTTGAAAGACTTCAATACACTTATCAAAATACTTCTACTTAACAAAAATTCTTACAATTACATCCTCGTTCAGTTTCATCAACAATTCTACTCGTATGCACCCGTATTCGTACTCGTACAATACACAGCTTTTAGATGTATGTACTATTGGTATATACACTCCAATGATCAGCTCTTAGAAGCCCATGTGAGTCACCTAACACATGTGGGAACCATCATTTGGCAACTAGCATGAAATATCTCATAAAATTACAAAAATATGAGTAATCATTCATGACTTATTTACATGAAAACAAAATTACATATCCTTTATATCTAATCCATACACGAATGACCAAAAACACCTAAAAACACTTTCATTCTTCAATTTTATTCATCTAATTGATCTCTTTCAAGTTCTATCTTCAAGTTCTAAGTGTTCTTCATAAATTCTACAAGTTCTAGTTACATAAAATCAAGAATACTTTCAAGTTTGCTAGCTCACTTCTAATCTTGTAAGGTGATCATCCAACCTTAAGAAATCTTTATTTCTTATAGTAGGTTATCATTCTAATACAAGGTAATAATCATATTCAAACTTTGGTTCAATTTCTATAACTATAACAATCTTATTTCAAGTGATGATCTTACTTGAACTTGTTTTCGTGTCATGATTCTGCTTCAAGAACTTCGAGCCATCCAAGGATCCGTTGAAGCTAGATCCATTTTTATCTTTTACAGTAGGTTTATCCAAGGAACTTAAGGTAGTAATGATGTTCATAACATCATTCAATTCATACATATAAAGCTATCTTATTCGAAGGTTTAAACTTGTAATCACTAGAACATAGTTTAGTTAATTCTAAACTTGTTCGCAAACAAAAGTTAATCCTTCTAACTTGACTTTTAAAATCAACTAAACACATGTTATATATCTATATGATATGCTAACATAATGATTTAAAATCAAGAAACACGAAAAACACCGTAAAACCGGATTTACGCCGTCGTAGTAACACCGCGGGCTGTTTTGGGTTAGTTAATTAAAAACTATGATAAACTTTGATTTAAAAGTTGTTATTCTGAGAAAATGATTTTTATTATGAACATGAAACTATATCCAAAAATTATGGTTAAACTCAAAGTGGAAGTATGTTTTCTAAAATGGTCATCTAGACGTCGTTCTTTCAACTGAAATGACTACCTTTACAAAAATGACTTGTAACTTATTTTTCCGACTATAAACCTATACATTTTCTGTTTAGATTCATAAAATATAGTTCAATATAAAAACATAGCAATTTGATTCACTCAAAACGGATTTAAAATGAAGAAGTTATGGGTAAAACAAGATTGGATAATTTTTCTCATTTTAGCTACGTGAAAATTGGTAACAAATCTATTCCAACCATAACTTAATCAACTTGTATTGTATATTAAGTAATCTTGAGATACCATAGATACGTATACAATGTTTCGACCTATCATGTCGACACATCTATATATATTTCGGAACAACCATAGACACTCTATATGTGAATGTTGGAGTTAGCTATACAGGGTTGAGGTTGATTCCAAAATATATATAGTTTGAGTTGTGATCAATACTGAGATACGTATACACTGGGTCGTGGATTGATTCAAGATAATATTTATCGATTTATTTCTGTACATCTAACTGTGGACAACTAGTTGTAGGTTACTAACGAGTACAGCTGACTTAATAAACTTAAAACATCAAAATATATTAAAAGTGTTGTAAATATATTTTGAACATACTTTGATATATATGTATATATTGTTATAGGTTCGTGAATCAACCAGTGGCCAAGTCTTACTTCCCGACGAAGTAAAAATCTGTGAAAGTGAGTTATAGTCCCACTTTTAAAATCTAATATTTTTGGGATGAGAATACATGCAGGTTTTATAAATGATTTACAAAATAGACACAAGTACGTGAAACTACATTCTATGGTTGAATTATCGAAATCGAATATGCCCCTTTTGTTTAAGTCTGGTAATCTAAGAATTAGGGAACAGACACCCTAATTGACGCGAATCCTAAAGATAGTTCTATTGGGCCTAACAAACCCCATCCAAAGTACCGGATGCTTTTGTACTTCGAAATTTATATCATATCCGAAGGGTGTCCCGGAATGATGGGGATATTCTTATATATGCATCTTGTCATTGTCGGTTACCAGGTGTTCACCATATGAATGATTTTTATCTCTATGTATGGGATGTGTATTGAAATATGAAATCTTGTGGTCTATTATTATGATTTGATATATATAGGTTAAACCTATAACTCACCAACATTTTTGTTGACGTTTTAAGCATGTTTATTCTCAGGTGATTATTAAGAGCTTCCGCTGTCGCATACTTAAATAAGGACGAGAATTGGAGTCCATGCTTGTATGATATTGTGTAAAAACTGCATTCAAGAAACTTATTTTGTTGTAACATATTTGTATTGTAAACCATTATGTAATGGTCGTGTGTAAACAGGATATTTTAGATTATCATTATTTGATAATCTACGTAAAGCTTTTTAAACCTTTATTGATGAAATAAAGGTTATGGTTTGTTTTAAAATGAATGCAGTCTTTGAAAAACGTCTCATATAGAGGTCAAAACCTCGCAACGAAATCAATTAATATGGAACGTTTTTAATCAATAAGAACGGGACATTTCAGTTGGTATCCGAGCGTTGGTGTTAGAGAACCAGAATTTTGCATTAGTGTGTCTTATCGAGTTTGTTAGGATGCATTAGTGAGTCTGGACTTCGACCGTGTTTACTTGAAAAATGATTTCTTAACAAATTTTGTTGGAAACTATATATTTTTAACATGTGAATATTATGTGATATATTAATCTCTTAACGCGTTTGATATTATGTGATAGATGTCTATCTCTAGAACAAGTCCCATTGACTCACCTAATAATAATGAAGAGTCAAATGTAAATTGGAATGATTCGTGGACTGATTCACAAGTTCCCGAAGAGGAACCGGAAGAAGAGTCAGAACCGGAAGAAGAATCGGAACCGGAAGAAGAATCGGAACCGGAAGAAGAATCGGAACCGGATGAAGAAATAGAACCGGTGGGGGAAATAATAAAACGGTTAAGTAAAAGAAAATCCTCAACCAACCGACCAAGGTTAATTATGGTCAATGGTGTTTCCGCCAAGGAAGCAAAATATTGGGAGGATTACCAATTCTCCGATGAATCGGATTCCGACGAGAATTCCGATGATGTTATAGAAATTACCCCAACTGAATTTAAAAAGGCAAAAGAAAATAATAAGGGAAAGGGCATAAAAATAGAGAAATCTAATTCCAACCCCGATGAACTTTATATGTATCGTCAACTCCCGAAGTCCTTAAGTTGTAACAATGACCCGGGAACCTCTAAACCACCAGGTTTTTCTAAACCAATGTGGATCACGACGGCTCGTATTAGGGGAACATCATATATCCCTAGAAACTTGGCAAAACGAACCAAAACCGAAGAAGAAGAAACAAGCGAGTCGGAATAAGATAGTTGTATTCGTGTGGTGTAATATATGTAATATAGTGTGCTTATGCTTTATGATATATGTAAAAATTGCTTGTATTAATAAGTATATTTTTTTTTATGAATCTAACTCTTGTCTATTTTACAGTATAAAAACACAAAATGGATAGACAACCCAATATTTTAAGAGACCTACCCGGAGACATGATTGATGAAATCTTGTCTAGAGTCGGTCAGAATTCTTCGGCACAACTATTTAAGGCGAGATCAGTTTGTAAGACATTTGAAGAACGTTCCAAGAATGCCTTGGTTTATAAAAGGCTTTCGTTCGAAAGATGGGGGATATCACATTGGGAAATCCATAAGTTACGATGTGTTTACTTTGACGCATATATTGCGGGGAACCCAAATGCTATTTTACGCAATGGGTTAAGAAATTATTTTGACTCAGTATATCCGAATATAGGACTTCATGATTTAGAAAAAGCGGCTAACATGCAACATAAAGAAGCATGTTATGCTTACGGGTTAGTAATGTTCGCTTCTCACCAAAGTGAGAATAAGAACATCGGGCTACAACTATTAAACAAAACGTTCCCACAAGTGACGGAGTCGGTAATTGGGGTAAGAAATGAGGTTTTTAGGTTATTACGAGACTGTTGGTCATTACGTAACCCTCGTCCCTTTGATGACGTTACAACACGCTGTCTTATCAACGGCCATAACGGTTATGTTCCACAAGACCAAGGATGGGAAGTAGTCCTAGTAAAACCAGAATGCATGACTTGTTTCTGGACGTATGAATTACGTGTCTTTATTGCCTTTGCTGAACGACTTGTGTACTAGCTAGAATTATCTTCACAACTATCTTGTATCAAAGTTATTGTGTGCTATATTTCATGCTTTATGTAAAATAAGCGGTATTGTAAGTTTGTAAAATATTGTATAAAAGTTTGAACGTGAAATATTATTATAATCAGTTTTTCATATAGAATTGTAGTAGTTGAATTGTATATTAGCTACTAAGTATGAACTTAACGGGTAGGTACTACCCGAATTTAAACTTATAAAACGCTAATATGAAGAAAAAGCTTTTATAAATGAGTTCATATTATGCTACGAAATACTATTAACTACTCTTAATATTCTGTATGATTAACTTGTTCCATTTGATAATTTTGAAGGAAATGGCACCGACTACTCGACACACCGTGAATATGAATGAAGAGGAATTCCGTACTTTTCTAGCTTCAAACATAGCCGCAGTACAGGCTGCGCTACATACCAACAATAACCTTGGATCTAGCAGTACAGGAAATCGTGTAGGATGCACCTACAAAGAATTCACTGCCTGCAAACCTTTGGAATTTGATGGAACCGAAGGACCGATCGGATTGAAACGGTGGACCGAGAAGGTCGAATCGGTATTTGCCATAAGTAAGTGTACTGAAGAGGACAAAGTGAAGTACGCTACGCATACCTTCACAGGTTCTGCGTTAACATGGTGGAATACCTATTTAGAGCAAGTGGGATAAGACGATGCGTACGCACTACCGTGGTCAGCATTCAAGCACTTGATGAACGAGAAGTACCGTCCCAGAACCGAGGTCAATAAGCTCAAGACAGAACTTAGAGGGTTACGAACCCAAGGATTTGATATTACCACGTACGAAAGACGATTCACAGAATTGTTCCTATTGTGTCCGGGAGCATTCGAAGATGAGGAAAAGAAGATCGACGCGTTTGTGAAAGGATTACCGGAAAGAATCCAAGAAGATATAAGTTCACACGAGCCCGCCTCCATACAACATGCATGTAGAATGGCTCACAAACTCGTGAACCAGATTGAAGAAAGAATTAAAGAACAGACTGCTGAAGAGGCCAATGTGAAGCAAGTCAAAAGAAAGTGGGAGGAAAATGGTGATAAGAATCACCAATACAACAACAACAGCAATTACAACAATAATCGCAACAATTATCCCAACAATCGCAACATCAATCGCAACTACAACAAACGGCCCAACAACAACAACAACAACAACAGCAACAACAGCAACTACAACAATCATCCCAACAACAATAATAACCGCAACAACAACAACAATCAGAAGCAGCTATGCCAAAGGTGTGAAAAGAATCACTCGGGGTTCTGCACCAAATTTTGCAACAAGTGTAAAAGAAATGGTCATAGCGCGGCGAAGTGTGAGGTCTACGGACCAGGGGTTAATAGAACGAAAGGAACAAATGGTGTCAGAACGAGTAATGGCGGAGCAAGTAGTGTCGGAGCAAGTTATGCCAATGTAGTTTGTTATAAATGTGGAAAACCGGGCCACATTATTAGAAATTGCCCGAACCAGGAGAACACAAATGGACAAGGCCGTGGAAGAGTTTTCAATATTAATGCGGCAGAGGCACAGGAAGACCCGGAGCTTGTTACGGGTACGTTTCTTATTGACAATAAACCTGCTTACGTTTTATTTGATTCGGGTGCGGATAGAAGCTATATGAGTAGAGATTTTTGTGCTAAATTAAGTTGTCCATTGACGCCTTTGGATAGTAAATTTTTACTCGAATTAGCAAATGGTAAATTAATTTCAGCAGATAATATATGTCAGAATCGAGAAATTAAACTGGTTAACGAAACATTTAAGATTGATTTGATACCAGTAGAGTTAGGGAGTTTTGATGTGATAATCGGTATGGACTGGTTGAAAGAAGTGAAAGCAGAGATCGTTTGTTACAAAAATGCAATTCGCATTATACGAGAAAAAGGAAAACCCTTAATGGTGTACGGAGAAAAGGGCAACACGAAGCTACATCTTATTAGTAATTTGAAGGCACAAAAACTAATAAGAAAAGGTTGCTATGCTGTTCTAGCACACGTCGAGAAAGTACAAACTGAAGAAAAGAGCATCAATGATGTTCCCATTGCAAAAGAATTTCCCGATGTATTTTTTCGAAAGAATTACCGGGATTACCCCCACATCGATCCGTTGAATTTCAAATAGATCTTGTACCAGGAGCTGCACCAATAGCTCGTGCTCCTTACAGACTCGCACCCAGCGAGATGAAAGAACTGCAAAGCCAATTACAAGAACTTTTAGAGCGTGGTTTCATTCGACCAAGCACATCACCGTGGGGAGCTCCTGTTTTGTTTGTCAAGAAGAAAGATGGTACATTCAGGTTGTGTATCGACTACCGAGAGTTGAACAAACTTACCATCAAGAACCGCTACCCACTACCGAGAATCGACGACTTATTTGATCAACTACAAGGCTCGTCTGTTTATTCAAAGATTGACTTACGTTCCGGGTATCATCAAATGCGGGTGAAAGAAGATGATATTCCAAAGACTGCTTTCAGAACACGTTACGGTCATTACGAGTTTATGGTCATGCCGTTTGGTTTAACTAATGCACCAGCTGTGTTCATGGACCTTATGAACCGAGTGTGTGGACCATACCTTGACAAGTTTGTCATTGTTTTCATTGATGACATACTTATTTACTCAAAGAATGACCAAGAACACGGTGAACATTTGAGAAAGGTGTTAGAAGTATTGAGGAAGGAAAAATTGTACGCTAAGTTTTCAAAGTGTGTATTTTGGTTGGAAGAAGTTCAATTCCTCGGTCACATAGTGAACAAAGAAGGTATTAAGGTGGATCCGGCAAAGATAGAAACTGTTGAAAAGTGGGAAACCCCGAAAACTCCGAAACACATACGCCAGTTTTTAGGACTAGCTGGTTACTACAGAAGGTTCATCCAAGACTTTTCCAGAATAGCAAAACCCTTGACTGCATTAACGCATAAAGGGAAGAAATTTGAATGGAATGATGAACAAGAGAAAGCGTTTCAGTTATTGAAGAAAAAGCTAACTACGGCACCTATATTGTCATTGCCTGAAGGGAATGATGATTTTGTGATTTATTGTGACGCATCAAAGCAAGGTCTCGGTTGTGTATTAATGCAACGAACGAAGGTGATTGCTTATGCGTCTAGACAATTGAAGATTCACGAACAAAATTATACGACGCATGATTTGGAATTAGGCGCGGTTGTTTTTGCATTAAAGACTTGGAGGCACTACTTATATGGGGTCAAAAGTATTATATATACCGACCACAAAAGTCTTCAACACATATTTAATCAGAAACAACTGAATATGAGGCAACGTAGGTGGATTGAATTATTGAATGATTATGACTTTGAGATTCGTTACCACCCGGGGAAGGCAAATGTGGTAGCCGATGCCTTGAGCAGGAAGGACAGAGAACCCATTCGAGTAAAATCTATGAATATAATGATTCATAATAACCTTACTACTCAAATAAAGGAGGCGCAACAAGGAGTTTTAAAAAAGGGAAATTTAAAGGATGAAATACCCAAAGGATCGGAGAAGCATCTTAATATTCGGGAAGACGGAACCCGGTATAGGGCTGAAAGGATTTGGGTACCAAAATTTGGAGATATGAGAGAAATGGTACTTAGAGAAGCTCATAAAACCAGATACTCAATACATCCTGGAACGGGAAAGATGTACAAGGATCTCAAGAAACATTTTTGGTGGCCGGATATGAAAGCCGATGTTGCTAAATACGTAGGAGAATGTTTGATGTGTTCTAAAGTCAAAGCTGAGCATCAGAAACCATCAGGTCTACTTCAACAACCCGAAATCCCAGAATGGAAATGGGAAAACATTACCATGGATTTCATCACTAAATTGCCAAGGACTGCAAGTGGTTTTGATACTATTTGGGTAATAGTTGATCGTCTCACCAAATCAGCACACTTCCTGCCAATAAGAGAAGATGACAAGATGGAGAAGTTAGCACGACTGTATTTGAAGGAAGTCATCTCCAGACATGGAATACCAATCTCTATTATCTCTGATAGGGATGGTAGATTTATTTCAAGATTCTGGCAGACATTACAGCAAGCATTAGGAAGTCATCTAGACATGAGTACTGCCTATCATCCACAAACTGATGGGCAGAGCGAAAGGACGATACAAACGCTTGAAGACATGCTACGAGCATGTGTTATTGATTTCGGAAACAGTTGGGATCGACATCTACCATTAGCAGAATTTTCCTACAACAACAGCTACCATTCAAGCATTGAGATGGCGCTGTTTGAAGCACTTTATGGTAGAAAGTGCAGGTCTCCAATTTGTTGGAGTGAAGTGGGGGATAGACAGATTACGGGTTCGGAGATTATACAAGAAACTACCGAGAAGATCATCCAAATTCAACAACGATTGAAAACCGCCCAAAGTCGACAAAAGAGCTACGCTGACATTAAAAGAAAAGATATAGAATTTGAAATTGGAGAGATGGTCATGCTTAAAGTTGCACCTTGGAAAGGCGTTGTTCGATTTGGTAAACGAGGGAAATTAAATTCAAGGTATATTGGACCATTCAAGATTATTGATCGTGTCGGACCAGTAGCTTACCGACTTGAGTTACCTCAACAACTCGCGGCTGTACATAACACTTTCCACGTCTCGAATTTGAAGAAATGTTTTGCTAAAGAAGATCTCACTATTCCGTTAGATGAAATCCAAATCAACGAAAAACTTCAATTCATCGAAGAACCCGTCGAAATAATGGATCGTGAGGTTAAAAGACTTAAGCAAAACAAGATACCAATTGTTAAGGTTCGATGGAATGCTCGTAGAGGACCCGAGTTCACCTGGGAGCGGGAAGATCAGATGAAGAAGAAATACCCGCATCTATTTCCAGAAGATTCGTCAACACCTTCAACAGCTTAAAATTTCGGGACGAAATTTATTTAACGGGTAGGTACTGTAGTGACCCGAAATTTTCCATGTTTATATATATTAATTGAGATTGATATTTACATGATTAAATGTTTCCAACATGTTAAGCAATCAAACTTGTTAAGACTTGATTAATTGAAATAGGTTTCATATAGACAATTGACCACCCAAGTTGACCGGTGATTCACGAACGTTAAAACTTGTAAAAAACTATATGATGACATATATATGGTTATATATATAGTTAACATGATATTATGATAAGTAAACATATCATTAATTATATTAACAATGAACTACATATGTAAAAACAAGACTACTAACTTAATGATTTTGAAACGAGACATATATGTAACGTTTATCGTTGTAACGACATTTAATGTATATATATCATATTAAGAGATATTCGTACATCATAATATCATGATAATATAATAATTTAAAATCTCTTTTGATATTATAAACATTGGGTTAACAACATTTAACAAGATCGTTAACCTAAAGGTTTCAAAACAACATTTACATGTAACGACTAACGATGACTTAACGACTCAGTTAAAATGTATATACATGTAGTGTTTTAATATGTATTCATACACTTTTGAAAGACTTCAAGACACTTATCAAAATACTTCTACTTAACAAAAATGCTTACAATTACATCCTCGTTCAGTTTCATCAACAATTCTACTCGTATGCACCCGTATTCGTACTCGTACAATACACAGCTTTTAGATGTATGTACTATTGCTATATACACTCCAATGATCAGCTCTTAGCAGCCCATGTGAGTCACCTAACACATGTGGGAACCATCATTTGGCAACTAGCATGAAATATCTCATAAAATTACAAAAATATGAGTAATCATTCATGACTTATTTATATGAAAACAAAATAACATATCCTTTATATCTAATCCATACACCAACGACCAAAAACACCTACAAACACTTTCATTCTTCAATTTTCTTCATCTAATTGATCTCTCTCAAGTTCTATCTTCAAGTTCTAAGTGTTCTTCAAAAATTCCAAAAGTTCTAGTTTCATAAAATCAAGAATACTTTCAAGTTTGCTAGCTCACTTCCAATCTTGTAAGGTGATCATCCAACCTCAAGAAATCTTTGTTTCTTACAGTAGGTTATCATTCTAATACAAGGTAATAATCATATTCAAACTTTGGTTCAATTTCTATAACTATAACAATCTTATTTCAAGTGATGATCTTACTTGAACTTGTTTTCGTGTCATGATTCTGCTTCAAGAACTTCGAGCCATCCAAGGATCCATTGAAGCTAGATCCATTTTTCTCTTTTCCAGTAGGTTTATCCAAGGAACTTAAGGTAGTAATGATGTTCATAACATCATTCGATTCATACATATAAAGCTATCTTATTCGAAGGTTTAAACTTGTAATCACTAGAACATAGTTTAGTTAATTCTAAACTTGTTCGCAAACAAAAGTTAATCCTTCTAACTTGACTTTTAAAATCAAATAAACACATGTTCTATATCTATATGATATGCTAACTTAATGATTTAAAACCTGGAAACACGAAAAACACCGTAAAATTGGATTTACGCCGTCGTAGTAACACCGCGGGCTGTTTTGGGTTAGTTAATTAAAAACTATGATAAACTTTGATTTAAAAGTTGTTATTCTGAGAAAATGATTTTTATTATGAACATGAAACTATATCCAAAAATTAAGGTTAAACTCAAAGTGGAAGTATGTTTTCTAAAATGGTCATCTAGACGTCGTTCTTTCGACTAAAATGACTACCTTTACAAAAACGACTTGTAACTTATTTTTCCGACTAGAAACCTATACTTTTTTGTTTAGATTCATAAAATAGAGTTCAATATGAAACCATAGCAATTTGATTCACTCAAAACGGATTTAAAATGAAGAAGTTATGGGTAAAACAAGATTGGATAATTTTTCTCATTTTAGCTACGTGAAAATTGGTAACAAATCTATTCCAACCATAACTTAATCAACTTGTATTATATATTATGTAATCTTGAGATACCATAGACACGTATACAATGTTTCGACCTATCATGTTGACACATCTATATATATTTCGGAACAACCATAGACACTCTATATGTGAATGTTGGAGTTAGCTATACAGGGTTGAGGTTGATTCCAAAATATATATAGTTTGAGTTGTGATCAATACTGAGATACGTATACACTGGGTCGTGGATTGATTCAAGATAATATTTATCGATTTATTTCTGTACATCTAACTGTGGACAACTAGTTGTAGGTTATTAACGAGGACAGCTGACTTAATAAACTTAAAACATCAAAATATATTAAAAGTGTTGTAAATATATTTTGAACATACTTTGATATATATGTATATATTGTTATAGGTTCGTGAATCAACCAGTGGCCAAGTCTTACTTCCCGACGAAGTAAAAATCTGTGAAAGTGAGTTATAGTCCCACTTTTAAAATCTAATATTTTTGGGATGAGAATACATGCAGGTTTTATAAATGATTTACAAAATAGACACAAGTACGTGAAACTACATTCTATGGTTGAATTATCGAAATCGAATATGCCCCTTTTGTTTAAGTCTGGTAATCTAAGAATTAGGGAACAGACACCCTAATTGACGCGAATCCTAAAGATAGATCTATTGGGCCTAACAAACCTCATCCAAAGTACCGGATGCTTTAGTACTTCGAAATTTATATCATATCCGAAGGGTGTCCCGGAATGATGGGGATATTCTTATATATGCATCTTGTCATTGTCGGTTACCAGGTGTTCACCATATGAATGATTTTTATCTCTATGTATGGGATGTGTATTGAAATATGAAATCTTGTGGTCTATTATTATGATTTGATATATATAGGTTAAACCTATAACTCACCAACATTTTTGTTGACGTTTTAAGCATGTTTATTCTCAGGTGATTATTAAGAGCTTCCGCTGTCGCATACTTAAATAAGGACGAGAATTGGAGTCCATGCTTGTATGATATTGTGTAAAAACTGCATTCAAGAAACTTATTTTGTTGTAACATATTTGTATTGTAAACCATTATGTAATGGTCGTGTGTAAACAGGATATTTTAGATTATCATTATTTGATAATCTACGTAAAGCTTTTTAAACCTTTATTGATGAAATAAAGGTTATGGTTTGTTTTAAAATGAATGCAGTCTTTGAAAAACGTCTCATATAGAGGTCAAAACCTCGCAACGAAATCAATTAATATGGAACGTTTTTAATCAATAAGAACGGGACATTTCACGCAACAAGGAGTTTTAAAAGAGGGAAATTTAAAGGATCAAATACCCAAAGGATCGGAGAAGCATCTTAATATTCGGGAAGACGGAACCCGGTATAGGGCTGAAAGGATTTGGGTACCAAATTTTGGAGATATGAGAGAAATGGTACTTAGAGAATCTCATAAAACCAGATACTCAATACATCCTGGAACGGGGAAGATGTACAAGGATCTCAAGAAACATTTTTGGTGGCCGGGTATGATAGCCGATGTTGCTAAATACGTAGGAGAATGTTTGATGTGTTCTAAGGTCAAAGCTGAGCATCAGAAACCATCAGGTCCACTTCAACAACCCAAAATCCCGGAATGGAAATGGGAAAACATTACCATGGATTTCACCACTAAATTGCCAAGGACTGCAAGTGGTTTTGATACTATTTGGGTAATAGTTGATCGTCTCACCAAATCAGCACACTTCCTGCCAATAAGAGAAGATGACAAGATGGAGAAGTTAGCACGACTGTATTTGAAGGAAGTCGTCTCCAGACATGGAATACCAATCTCTATTATCTCTGATAGGGATGGCAGATTTATTTCAAGATTCTGGCAGACATTACAGCAAGCATTAGGAACTCATCTAGACATGAGTACTGCCTATCATCTACAAACTGATGGGCAGAGCGAAAGGACGATACAAACGCTTGAAGACATGCTACGAGCATGTGTTATTGATTTCGGAAACAGTTGGGATCGACATCTACCGTTAGCAGAATTTTCCTACAACAACAGCTACCATTCAAGCATTGAGATGGCGCCGTTTGAAGCACTTTATGGTAGAAAGTGCAGGTCTCTGATTTGTTGTAGTGAAGTGGGGGATAGACAGATTACGGGTCCGGAGATAATACAAGAAACTACCGAGAAGATCATCCAAATTCAACAACGGTTGAAAACCGCCCAAAGTCGACAAAAGAGCTACGCTGACATTAAAAGAAAAGATATAGAATTTGAAATTGGAGAGATGGTCATGCTTAAAGTTGCTCCTTGGAAAGGCGTTGTTCGATTTGGTAAACGAGGGAAATTAAATCCAAGGTATATTGGACCATTCAAGATTATTGATCGTGTCGGACTAGTAGCTTACCGACTTGAGTTACCTCAACAACTCGCGGCTGTACATAACACTTTCCACGTCTCGAATTTGAAGAAATGTTTTGCTAAAGAAGATCTCACTATTCCGTTAGATGAAATCCAAATCAACGAAAAACTTCAATTCATCGAAGAACCCGTCGAAATAATGGATCGTGAGGTTAAAAGACTTAAGCAAAACAAGATACCAATTGTTAAGGTTCGATGGAATGCTCGTAGAGGACCCGAGTTCACCTGGAAGCGTGAAGATCAGATGAAGAAGAAATACCCGCATCTATTTCCAGAAGATTCGTCAACACCTTCAACAGCTTAAAATTTCGGGACGAAATTTATTTAACGGGTAGGTACTGTAGTGACCTGAACTTTTCCATGTTTATATATATTAATTGAGATTGATATTTACATGATTAAATGTTTCCAACATGTTAATCAATCAAACTTGTTAAGACTTGATTAACTGAAATATGTTTCATATAGACAATTGACCACCCAAGTTGACCGGTGATTCACGAACGTTAAAACTTGTAAAAACTATATGATGACATATATTTGGATATATATATAGTTAACATGATACTATGATAAGTAAACATATCATTAAGTATATTAACAATGAACTACATATGTAAAAACAAGACTACTAACTTAATGATTTTTAAACGAGACATATATGTAACGATTATCGTTGTAAAGACATTTAATGTATATATATATATATATATATCATATTATGAGATATTCATACATGATAATATCATGATAATATAATAATTTAAAATCTCATTTGATATTATAAACATTGAGTTAACAACATTTAACAAGATCGTTAACCTAAAGGTTTCAAAACAACACTTACATGTAACGACTAACGATGACTTAACGACTCAGTTAAAATGTATATACATGTAGTGTTTTAATATGTATTTATACACTTTTGAAAGACTTCAATACACTTATCAAAATACTTCTACTTAACAAAAATGCTTACAATTACATCCTCGTTCAGTTTCATCAACAATTCTACTCGTATGCACCCGTATTCGTACTCGTACAATACATAGCTTTTAGATGTATGTACTATTGGTATATACACTCCAATGATCAGCTCTTAGCAGCCCATGTGAGTCACCTAACACATGTGGGAACCATCATTTGGCAACTAGCATGAAATATCTCATAAAATTACAAAAATATGAGTAATCATTCATGACTTATTTACATGAAAACAAAATTACATATCCTTTATATCTAATCCATACACGAACGACCAAAAACACCTACAAACACTTTCATTCTTCAATTTTATTCATCTAATTGATCTCTCTCAAGTTCTATCTTCAAGTTCTAAGTGTTCTTCATAAATTCTACAAGTTCTAGTTACATAAAATCAAGAATACTTTCAAGTTTGCTAGCTCACTTCCAATCTTGTACGGTGATCATCCAACCTTAAGAAATCTTTGTTTCTTACAGTAGGTTATCATTCTAATACAAGGTAATAATCATATTCAAACTTTGGTTCAATTTCTATAACTATAACAATCTTATTTCAAGTGATGATCTTACTTGAACTTGTTTTCGTGTCATGATTCTGCTTCAAGAACTTCGAGCCATCCAAGGATCCATTGAAGCTAGATCCATTTTTATCTTTTATAGTAGGTTTATCCAAGGAACTTAAGGTAGTAATGATATTCATAACATCATTCGATTCATACATATAAAGCTATCTTATTCGAAGGTTTAAACTTGTAATCACTAGAACATAGTTTAGTTAATTCTAAACTTGTTCGCAAACAAAAGTTAATCATTCTAACTTGACTTTTAAAATCAACTAAACACATGTTATATATCTATATGATATGCTAACTTAATGATTTAAAACCTGGAAACACGAAAAACACCGTAAAACCGGATTTACGCCGTCGTAGTAACACCGCGGGCTGTTTTGGGTTAGTTAATTAAAAACTATGATAAACTTTGATTTAAAAGTTGTTATTCTGAGAAAATAATTTTTATTATGAACATGAAACTATATCCAAAAATTATGGTTAAACTCAAAGTGGAAGTATGTTTTCTAAAATGGTCATCTAGACGTCGTTCTTTCGACTGAAATGACTACCTTTACAAAAATGACTTGTAACTTATTTTTCCGACTATAAACCTATACATTTTCTGTTTAGATTCATAAAATAGAGTTCAATATGAAACCATAGCAATTTGATTCACTCAAAACGGATTTAAAATGAAGAAGTTATGGGTAAAACAATATTGGATAATTTTTCTCATTTTAGCTACGTGAAAATTGGTAACAAATCTATTCCAACCATAACTTAATCAACTTGTATTGTATATTAAGTAATCTTGAGATATCATAGACACGTATACAATGTTTCGACCTATCATGTCGACACATCTATATATATTTCGGACCAAATCATAGACACTCTATATGTGAATGTTGGAGTTAGCTATACAGGGTTGAGGTTGATTCCAAAATATATATAGTTTGAGTTGTGATCAATACTGAGATACGTATACACTGGGTCGTGGATTGATTCAAGATAATATTTATCGATTTATTTCTGTACATCTAACTGTGGACAACTAGTTGTAGGTTACTAACGAGGACAGCTGACTTAATAAACTTAAAACATCAAAATATATTAGAAGTGTTGTAAATATATTTTGAACATACTTTGATATATATGTATATATTGTTATAGGTTCGTGAATCAACCAGTGGCCAAGTCTTATTTCTCGACGAAGTAAAAATCTGTGAAAGTGAGTTATAGTCCCACTTTTAAAATCTAATATTTTTGGGATGAGAATACATGCAGGTTTTATAAATGATTTACAAAATAGACACAAGTACGTGAAACTACATTCTATGGTTGAATTATCGAAATCGAATATGCCCCTTTTTATTAAGTCTGGTAATCTAAGAATTAGGGAACAGACACCCTAATTGACGCGAATCCTAAAGATAGATCTATTGGGCCTAACAAACCCCATCCAAAGTACCTGATGCTTTAGTACTTCGAAATTTATATCATATCCGAAGGGTGTCCCGGAATGATGGAGATATTCTTATATATGCATCTTGTTAATGTCGGTTACCAGGTGTTCACCATATGAATGATTTTTATCTCTATGTATGGGATGTGTATTGAAATATGAAATCTTGTGGTCTATTGTTACGATTTGATATATATAGGTTAAACCTATAACTCACCAACATTTTTGTTGACGTTTAAAGCATGTTTATTCTCAGGTGAATACTAAGAGCTTCCGCTGTTGCATACTAAAATAAGGACAAGATTTGGAGTCCATGTTTGTATGATATTGTGTAAAAACTGCATTCAAGAAACTGATTTCGATGTAACATATTTGTATTGTAAACCATTATGTAATGGTCGTGTGTAAACAGGATATTTTAGATTATCATTATTTGATAATCTACGTAAAGCTTTTTAAACCTTTATTTATGAAATAAAGGTTATGGTTTGTTTTAAAAATGAATGCAGTCTTTGAAAAACGTCTCATATAGAGGTCAAAACCTCGCAACAAAATCAATTAATATGGAACGTTTTTAATCAATAAGAACGGGACATTTCAAAACGTCTCAAAATTACAAGAGTACAAGACGCAAAATGCAAAGTACACGATATTAAATCGTACGAAAGGACGTTCGAAAATCCGGAACCGGGACCTGAGTCAACTTTCAACGCGCGGCGCAACGGAGCTAAAATTACAAGTCAACTATGCACATAAATATAATATAATATATAAATAATTCTTAAAATTATTTATATATTATATTTATATTTTAAAATCCGTCGGCAAGCTAGGATCCAAAGTGTGTGAGCTGGAATCCACAGCTCCGCACTCGCAGAGATTCAAAGTCAAACAAATCCGCACTCACGGAGAAAATAGTATCCAGATGGGGCCTATAAAAGGCAACGCATTTTGCTGAATTCGATCATCTTTTTCTCTTCTTACTCATACGTAAATATATATATATATATATATATATATATATATATATATATATATTATAATTTTAATTTTAATTTTAATTTTAAATTCTAATAATAAGGATATGTTAGCGAATGTTGTAAGGGTGTAAGTCGAAATTCTGTCCGTGTAACGCTACGCGATTTTTAATCACTGTAAGTTATGGTTAATGTTATTTTTAAATTAATGTCTCATAGCTAAGTTATTATTATGCTTATTTAATGCCGAAGTAATCATGATGTTGGGCTAAAATATTAAAATTGGGTAATTAGGCTTTGTACCATAATTGGGGTTTGGACAAAAGAACGACACTTGTGGAAATTAGACTATGGGCTATTAATGGGCTTTATATTAACTAAATGATACCTAATTAATTTAATATATAGACTTATAATTTGATGTATTTATATATAACCACATACGCTTGACTGGATACGGTGGACGGGATATCTATAAATACCAATAATTGTTCATTTTACGTGACACGGAACTGGATTAATAGTTAATAGACTTGTTGAAACAGGGGTGGATTACATTCAAGGGTAATTGGTGTAATTGTTAACAAATTAGTAAAACCTTGGACTACACGCAGTCGATAACCTGGTGTATTCATTAAACAAAGTATTAAGACCTTGTTACAATTCGAATCCCCAATTAGTTGGAATATTTGACTTCGGGAATAAGAATAATTTGATGAAGACTTTCGCATTTTACGATTATGACTGATGGACTATTATGGACAAATCCGTATGGACATATTGAATAATCCAGGACAAAGGACAATTAACCCATGGGAATAAACTAAAATCAACACGTTAAACATCATGATTACGGAAGTTTAAATAAGCATAATTCCTTAATTTCATATTTAATTGCACTTTTAATTATCGCACTTTTATTTATTGTCATTGTATTTAATTGCACTTTTAATTATCGTACTCTTTAATTATCATACTTTTTTATCGCATTTTTATTTATCGCAATTTCATTATTGTTATTTATTTTACACTTTAAATTAAGTTATTTTTAATATTTTACATTAGGTTTTAACTGCGACTAAAGTTTTAAAATCGACAAACCGGTCATTAAACGGTAAAAACCCTCCTTTTATAATAATAATATTACATATTTATATTTTTGTATTTTTGCAATTATAAGTTAAAACTAATATAGCGTTGAACTAGTTTAAGTCTCCATGTGGAACGAACCGGATTTACTAAAAACTACACTGTTGTACGATTAGGTACACTGCCTATAAGTGTTGTAGCAAGGTTTAGGTATATCCACTCTATAAATAAATAAATCACTTGTGTAAAATTGTATCGTATTTAATAGTATTTCCTTGTAAAAAGTAATAGTATTTTGTACCCCTTCGCTTTAACATCAGTGTGCTAGAATGACGTAACAACCTTTTCTTATTAGTTTTTGCGCCTTCAAACTACTAATAAGATTTAATTTCGCGTTGTTATTTTCTCCGTACACCATTAAAGGTTTTCCTTTTTCACGCGTAATGCGAATCGCATTTTTGTAACAAACGACCTCTGCTCTCACCTTTTTCAACCAGTCCATGCCAATTATTACATCAAAACTCCCTAACTCGACTGGTATTAAATCAATTTTAAACGTTTCATCCCCCAGTTTAATTTCTCTCTCCCGACATATATTATCTGCTGAAATTAATTTACCGTTTGCTAATTCGAGTAAAAATTTACTATCCAAAGGCGTCAATGGGCAACTTAATTTAGCACAAAATTCTCTACTCATATGGCTTCTATCCGCACCCGAATCAAATAAAACATAAGCAGATTTATCGTCAATAAGAAACGTACCCGTAACAAGCTCCGGGTCTTCCTGTGCTTCTGCCGCATTAATATTGAAAAATCTTCCACGGCCCTGCCCATTAGTATTCCCCTGATTCGGGCAATTTCTAATAATGTGGCCCAGTTTTCCACATTTATAACAAACAGCGTTGGTATTACTTGCTCCGACACTATTCGTTTCGGCATTACTTGTTCCGACATTATTTGTTCCTTTAGTTCTGTTAAACTTTGGTCCGTAGACCTCACACTTTGTCGCGCTATGACCATTTATTTTACACCTGTTGCAAAATATCGTGCAAAACCCCTGATGATTTTCTTCACACCTATGACATGGCTGTTTTTGGTTTTTGTTGCCGTTGTTGTTATTGAGGTTGTTGTTGGGATTGTTATTGTTGTTGAAACGGTTGTTGTAGTTGTTGTTGTTGTTGGGATGTTTGTTGTAGTTATTATTAGGATTGCTGTTATTGTTGCGGTTGTTGGGATAGTTGTTGCGATTGTGATTGTAATTGTTGTTGTTGTTGTACTGGTGACTCTTGTCACCGTTTGTAGCGACCCCGACAAATCGTCAAGTGACGGCGTCGGCTACGTGGGCCCCATTACCTGATTATAAGTCTTTAAGATAACGTTTGACCAAAATATGTCGCCTTCACTTCAAAATAAAGATTGTTTCAAAGTTTACAAGAATTGTTCAACCAAAAGTTAAGTTACAACGTTATAGGTACGATTGAAATCTAGGCGACACGGTTTAAAGTAAAGTCAAAAGACGCTCCATGAAATGCATGTATACTCGACATCGGATGCAAGTATCAAATAGTAAGCGGAAGCATGTTTCACATATCGTGCAAGACCTGAGAAAAACATAGAAATCTGTCAACGAAAACGTTGGTGAAATCATAGGTTTAAGTAAGTGAATACAAGTGAACCACAAGATTTGCATCAATGAAATAATAGTAATACATTCCAAAAGTTTGTTTCACGAGCACCCAATTATCAAGACTTAACATTCCATCCATTGTATACCCCATCCATAGTGCTAGAACAAACACTGATTCTCGAAAATATATTTCATCCGTAGACGGTAGCGAACCGTCAAAGATGAGGGTTGTCAACCCATATGGCCATATAACATAAGTTCTCGCTTACACCCGGCAAGTGTAACTAATGATAATCGAATTGAGGATTTTTGTTCTAAACTCGTATGTAGAATGTTTGTTTTCCCGTTCTTGTGTTCACTTAGTTCAAAAGAATCGTTTATGTTTTCTCATCCCAAATATAAGTTCAAAAAGAGTAAAAGTGGGACTATGATCTCACCTCGAGTGCACGAGTATAAAGGTACTTCAACAAGTAAACGTGTGCATGAAAGTTGCTTAGCCTTGACCTAAACAATTAAGTTATATCAATTAACCGGTTACGACACAAGGTCGGGTGAAATGTGTTCAATTAGTCCTATGGCTCAATACGACTCGATTAAATATAGCATGTGAATCACGTTGTCGAGTTTCATACAAGAAACAAGTATAAAAGCATGTTAGAATGATTGTATAAAAGTTTGGTTAAGTTTGACTAAAAGTCAAACTTGGTCAAAGTCAACAAAAAAGTCAACGCGTTCGGGTCGGGTCCCGGACTATTTTTCTATGCTAAATATTCATATACAAGTATATTAAAACAAGTTTCATGTGAATCGGAGGTCGATAGCTAGTCAAACATTTCGCGTGAAAAGTGACAAAGTGAGCAGAATTCTGGCCAGGCCAATCCGCGCGCCGCGCGGGGATGGGGCGCGCCGCGCAACCATCTGGGCAGAGATTTCTGGTCAGTTTTTCAAAGTATGCACGAACCAAACATCAAACATTCACCATTTATGATCCGCAAACAACCAAAACATGTATCTTATATCCTCGGAAAAGTATTTTGACGAGCAATACAACTAACCACATATCATCAAACAAAAATATCATTTACAATAACCGAAAACTCGTCAATTGATCAAGAAAGGTTTATTTTCAAAGTTTCAAGTTCGTAAAACGTATTTTATGATTCGGGAATCCAATTTACACATACGATATGCCGTTTCGAAGGTAATTAAGTATACATTGCATCTAAACACTTACTAACAACATTAACAAGCATTCAACGCATCAAAAGATCATTTCAAAGTCTATCAAACCCTAGTCAAACATCACAAAATCCTTAATCGGGTTTTTGAAGTTTTCTTAATCAACCTACACATCAAAATGTAGCTAATGATACTAGTAACACAATTAAAACATGAACTTTAACAATTAAACAACTTTAACTCATCCAAAATCAAGGATTTAGCACACCCATTTCAAATGTTCAAACTAGTTACTCAAAACAACGAATCGAGCAAACAAAACATATATTCATGTTATACACGAGCCATAGACACTAACTAACACCATTTCAAGTCAAAAACACGAATTTAGAGAAATCTAGAGTTTTAGAATTGTTACCCAAAATCGATGAAGTTAGTATCAAATCGTAGAGAATGAAGAGAGGATCACGAAAATGTAATTTGTTTTGTTGTAAGCCTCCTAGATCGAATTTAGATGATGATTTTATGAAGTTGGGGTTTGTGTGTGTGTTCTTGCTAGAGAGAAAGAGAGAGAGAGGGAGATGGTTGAATGGTGGTGATTGGGGTGGACTAGTTGACCTAGTCAACTAGTTTGCCCCGTGTCAATTTTAGTCCCTCGAGTTTAGAAGCGGGTGCGGGATTTAACCGATCGAATATTTTTAAAACGCAAGTTAACGAGAGATGTTAAAATTAAATAACGAGAATATTATGAACGTTCGTCAACGGAGTCAACGAATTTAAATACGAAAGATATTATTTTAAAAAAAAAGACGGTGTTAAAATAAATTTAACGGAAAAACGCGGGATGTTACATTATCCACACCTCAAAAGAAATTTCGTCCCGAAATTTAGTTGGAAGTAGTAGTCGATATCTCTTACTCGAGACTTTACGTTGTTCATAATATGAATAAGTGTAGGTACGTCCTTGAGTGTTCTCATGAATCTGGATAGTCAGGGTTTTACGTTGTATTAAGGTTTGGTTTTACGATCCCCGATTTCAACTGGTTTTCCTATGAAGAGAAGTTTGTCATCGATAGTTGATGTACCTAGCAGGATTGCACGTTCCTGTTCCACAGGACACGTTTCTAAGTTTGTTACACGAAATGTAGGGTAAACGGAAACTTAATTGAGTCTGAAGTTCTAAACGATAGGAAGCGGTTCCAATACGCCCCAAGGTTTCAAAAGGTTCGATATTGCGGATATAGCCTTTCTCGATTTCCCAAATCGGATTACACCCTTCCAAGGTGCGGGTTCTCAATATTACGCGGTTACACACTGGGATTTGTGAGGTTCTCCTCTAAGTTTGGTATAACTCTTCTGGCGACAATGAGTTGTCTCGAGCCCTTCTCGGACTTGAACGATCTCAATTGTTGTTTCTTGATGGAGTTCACATTTCGGTGGTTGATGCTTTGGTTAAATGAACAGGGGTATGACATTAGCGGTCATATAAGGTTTCGGAAAGTGCGAGTGAACACACGAGTGGTAACTACTGTTGTAAGAGTGATCTACTAAAGGTGACAATACGAGTTTGTGACATGTCTTTCCAAGACGTAAATCGTTCGTTTGCTCTGTTCGTCAGTTTGTGGGTGGTACGCGGTACTCATGTCTAAGCGGGTTCCCAAGGTTTCTTGTAAAACTAGAAGTGAAACGAGTAGTTCGATACGGAATAATTGACAAAGATACACCGTGTTGGAATAGAATCTCTTAAGATACGTTTGAACAAGTTAGTTAGGGTTCGAAAAATGTTCGTTAGGACTATTCACCCTCGTGGCGAATACTTATGTAATATGAGGAGTTTCTCTATCCATGGAGAAATGTTACAAGGAGTTTCTTTAAACGGAAATGCGAACGGTAAAGATAGTAGTGAAATGAGGACTTAGAATAGGATGAGTTTACATCTCGAGGTTGCTATAACGTGCCTCTAGTTGTCAAAAGTTAAAGTCTGAAAGAGAAACGAGGTAGTACACGTAGTTGTATAGTTCGGGGTTGAATAATAGTTGACCGATTATCAGAAACACAAGGGCGTTAAGTCAAAGAAGAGTGAAGTATCGTTGGATTGCGTGTTATCTTAATTTCCAGTAATATCAGACGGTAACGGTGAAATAACAGAGGTATGTAGTGTGGTACGTGATGACGAGAATATTGATCGGATCCACAATTTAGTATTTGAATTCTTCGTGCAAAATAACGAATTTTAGTTATGTTGATTTTTGAGTCGAGAGAGTATGCCTTTCGGCGTTCATGTAGAAATATTTCCATGTTTGAGTTCCATCTGTTGCTATACGATTTTAACTAGAAATGTTGGTGTGAAGAATCACGCTCAAGGTTCGAACACGGAGAGGTTTAAAGTTTTCCCTTAGTGAGTTAACGAGTGTAAAAGTCGGGTAACACGAGAAAAGTCAGAAATGAATCTTCGGTGATAACAGGCGAGATCTAAGATTTTACGAATACAAGTCTGAGTTGGGAGAGTTTCCTGATTACATGTGGCTTGATTTCGAGATTGATTGTAATGCCTTGACCATTAACATCATGGTCTAGAAAATTGGACTTCGTTCAACAGAAATTCTCACTCGGAGAATTTGGTATAAAGTTGCTCTTTTCTCAAAAGTTCGAGCGTAAGATGGTGATGTTGTTCGTTTTCCTTCTTTACTTAAATAAGTTAAGATGTCATCTATAAATACGATAACAGATTAGTCTATATGAATTTGCATACGCGGTTCAAGAGGTTTATGGATACGGGCGAGCCCTAAATAAATCAAACGGTACTAAGAGAGTTTTACAACTAACGTTGCGAGTTCGGAAAGTGGCTTAGGAGACATCGTCTCACTTAACCCCCAATTGATGATAACCGGAACGGAGGTCGATTTGGAACATACGGGATTCGTGCAAATAATCATGAGGTCATGGATGCGAGGGAGAGGGTATCGGTTTCCAACCGAAAATTACTCAGTTCACAATAATCTATACAAGATGATGGGGAAACAATTTTTTTTTTTTTTTTTTTTTTTTTTTTTTTTTTAACGAATAGGTTCCGAGCTCCCTAGTTCTATAGGTGTCAAGTCAAAAGTCTTAACGTATTTCCTCCAATAAAATTTATAGGCACACAATATTTTTCCGTCGGTTACTTAAATCGTCTAAGTAGTATCTGGGGGAAAGAGGTGGAATATAAAGAGCACGAGCCAAATCCTTGGTTATAAAACGTCTAGCGGTAATCGAATCGAACAAGTATGAAATATACGGTTTGTTGTGAAGAAACGTACCCGTTACTAGTCCATCGTCGTTCCGGGCATCCTTGGTGTCGATGTCGAAGGTTCAACGGCGTGCGTTGGGGTTGATTTTCTTATTTGGGCACACATTCCTAAAATGACCCAGTTGGCCACATTCGAAGCAAGCACCCATTCTGTGTGCGTTGGGCATCTTTCGAGCGACGGGTCCTTGGCGCCGGTGGCGAAACCTGCCACATCCTTCAAAGTGATGGTTGTGGCATTCGTTACAAAAAGGTAGTTTTCCGGCATAGCCTTTCTTGTCGTTGGAGGTAAAAGGCTTCTTGGCGGGGTTGTTGTTATTGTTGTGGTTGCTTGATTGAGAGGCTTCCCATGTTCTTTTGTTGTTACTCGGGTGGTTCTCGACCATTGGTGCCGGTGCTTCCATTTCATTCACCGTTTCTAAGGCTTGGCGGGCCATTGTTAAAGCCTCTTGTAGGTTAGTGGGTTGAGATGTCATTACCTTGTGTTGAATGCTCTTAGGGATGCCATCCATGTAAAGTTCGACTCTTAGGGATTCGGGAGTCATGAGAATTGGACACATCGAGACTAGTTCGGTAAACCGTTGATTATAAGCTTTGAGGTCATTTCCGGCCGTTTTTAAATTCCTTAGACCTTGCTCGAGCCTTCGAGTCTCGTCGCGCGGGAAGTATTCGGTGATCATTCTTTCTCTTAATTCGGCCCAAGAGAGTGTAAGGGCTTCATCGATACCCACTGATTGTACGTACTTGTTCCACCACGAGAGAGCAATGCCGGTGAAAGTGAGGGTGGAAAACTTGACCTTATCTTGGTCTTGACAGCCGCTTGTGTTAAAAACGGTCTCCATTTGTTCAAACCATCGGGTGAGAGTAACCGGTCCTCCGGTTCCATCGAAAGTGGGAGGATTGTACTTCATGAAGTTCTTGTAGGAGCAACCTTCGATTGAATTACCAGCTCCATGATTGTTGTTGTTAGAAAAGTGATCGGCCACGGCCGTACCCACGGCGGTGGTTATCATTCGTTGAAGAGCTTGTTCTAGAGTTTCGAGAGGAGTATTGTGTTGACCTTGGTGAGCCATTGTTCCTTCATGAGACAAGAATATCGTTGGTTAGTATTTTCAACAATACTAACCGTGGCATGGAATTAGGATAGAGAGAAAATTTTCCTTGACTCGCCTTAAATTCTCTATGTCATAATGTCGGAACGTCCATGTGAATCACCGTAATATAATCCCGGAAATTATATTACCCTGATTCTCATGTGCATTTAACATTACTTCATAAAGTCAAGGTGGCGCATCAACAAAATTTATCAACGTAAGATCAAGATCGAATACGAGTTAGATATGATAGAAGAGTTCGAGTATAAATGCACAATTAGTCAAATAATTCCTACTTCAGTCTATATGTCGGTTGTAGTCTAGATTCACCTATGTACCCTATGACTCGGGGTGGACACAAATGAACTCTAAATCCCTACAACCAAGGCTCTGATACCACTTGTAGCGACCCCGACAAATCGTCAAGTGACGGCGTCTGCTACGTGGGCCCCATTACCTGATTATAAGTCTTTAAGATAACGTTTGACCAAAATATGTCGCCTTCACTTCAAAATAAAGATTGTTTCAAAGTTTACAAGAATTGTTCAACCAAAAGTTAAGTTACAACGTTATAGGTACGATTGAAATCTAGGCGACACGGTTTAAAGTAAAGTCAAAAGACGCTCCATGAAATGCATGTATACTCGACATCGGATGCAAGTATCAAATAGTAAGCGGAAGCATGTTTCACATATCGTGCAAGACCTGAGAAAAACATAGAAATCTGTCAACGAAAACGTTGGTGAAATCATAGGTTTAAGTAAGTGAATACAAGTGAACCACAAGATTTGCATCAATGAAATAATAGTAATACATTCCAAAAGTTTGTTTCACGAGCACCCAATTATCAAGACTTAACATTCCATCCATTGTATACCCCATCCATAGTGCTAGAACAAACACTGATTCTCGAAAATATATTTCATCCGTAGACGGTAGCGAACCGTCAAAGATGAGGGTTGTCAACCCATATGGCCATATAACATAAGTTCTCGCTTACACCCGGCAAGTGTAACTAATGATAATCGAATTGAGGATTTTTGTTCTAAACTCGTATGTAGAATGTTTGTTTTCCCGTTCTTGTGTTCACTTAGTTCAAAAGAATCGTTTATGTTTTCTCATCCCAAATATAAGTTCAAAAAGAGTAAAAGTGGGACTATGATCTCACCTCGAGTGCACGAGTATAAAGGTACTTCAACAAGTAAACGTGTGCATGAAAGTTGCTTAGCCTTGACCTAAACAAGTAAGTTATATCAATTAACCGGTTACGACACAAGGTCGGGTGAAATGTGTTCAATTAGTCCTATGGCTCAATACGACTCGATTAAATATAGCATGTGAATCACGTTGTCGAGTTTCATACAAGAAACAAGTATAAAAGCATGTTAGAATGATTGTATAAAAGTTTGGTTAAGTTTGACTAAAAGTCAAACTTGGTCAAAGTCAACGAAAAAGTCAACGCGTTCGGGTCGGGTCCCGGACTATTTTTCTATGCTAAATATTCATATACAAGTATATTAAAACAAGTTTCATGTGAATCGGAGGTCGATAGCTAGTCAAACATTTCGCGTGAAAAGTGACAAAGTGAGCAGAATTCTGGCCAGGCCAATCCGTGCGCCGCGCGGGGATGGGGCGCGCCGCGCAACCATCTGGGCAGAGATTTCTGGTCAGTTTTTCAAAGTATGCACGAACCAAACATCAAACATTCACCATTTATGATCCGCAAACAACCAAAACATGTATCTTATATCCTCGGAAAAGTATTTTGACGAGCAATACAACTAACCACATATCATCAAACAAAAATATCATTTACAATAACCGAAAACTCGTCAATTGATCAAGAAAGGTTTATTTTCAAAGTTTCAAGTTCGTAAAACGTATTTTATGATTCGGGAATCCAATTTACACATACGATATGCCGTTTCGAAGGTAATTAAGTATACATTGCATCTAAACACTTACTAACAACATTAACAAGCATTCAACGCATCAAAAGATCATTTCAAAGTCTATCAAACCCTAGTCAAACATCACAAAATCCTTAATCGGGTTTTTGAAGTTTTCTTAATCAACCTACACATCAAAATGTAGCTAATGATACTAGTAACACAATTAAAACATGAACTTTAACAATTAAACAACTTTAACTCATCCAAAATCAAGGATTTAGCACACCCATTTCAAATGTTCAAACTAGTTACTCAAAACAACGAATCGAGCAAACAAAACATATATTCATGTTATACACGAGCCATAGACACTAACTAACACCATTTCAAGTCAAAAACACGAATTTAGAGAAATCTAGAGTTTTAGAATTGTTACCCAAAATCGATGAAGTTAGTATCAAATCGTAGAGAATGAAGAGAGGATCACGAAAATGTAATTTGTTTTGTTGTAAGCCTCCTAGATCGAATTTAGATGATGATTTTATGAAGTTGGGGTTTGTGTGTGTGTTCTTGCTAGAGAGAAAGAGAGAGAGAGGGAGATGGTTGAATGGTGGTGATTGGGGTGGACTAGTTGACCTAGTCAACTAGTTTGCCCCGTGTCAATTTTAGTCCCTCGAGTTTAGAAGCGGGTGCGGGATTTAACCGATCGAATATTTTTAAAACGCAAGTTAACGAGAGATGTTAAAATTAAATAACGAGAATATTATGAACGTTCGTCAACGGAGTCGACGAATTTAAATACGAAAGATATTATTTTAAAAAAAAAGACGGTGTTAAAATAAATTTAACGGAAAAACGCGGGATGTTACACCGTTTTCCTCCCACTTTCTCTTGAGTTGTTTCGTGTTGGCTTCTTCGGCCGCCTGCTCTTTATTCTTCCCTCAATCTGATTTATGAGTTTATGAGCCATTCGACTTGCCTTCTGTATAGAAGTGGGCTCGTGTGAACTTACATCTTCTTGAATCCTTACTGGTAACCCTTTTACAAACGCGTCGATCTTCTCTTCTTCATCTTCGAATGCTCCCGGACACAATATGCACAACTCTGTGAATCGTCGTTCATATGTGGTAACATCGAACCCTTGTTCGTAACTCTCTAAGTTCTGCCTTGAGTTTATTGACTTCGTTTCTAGGACGGTACTGCTCGTTCATCAATTGCTTGAATGCCGACCACGGTAGTGCGTAAGCAGCATTTTGTCCTGCCTGTTCAAGATAGGTGTTCCACCACATTAACGCAGTACCTGTAAAGGTATGCGTAGCGTACTTAACTTTGTCCTCTTTAGTACACTTACTTATGGCAAACACCGATTCGACTTTCTCGGTCCACCGTTTCAATCCAATTGGTCCTTCGGTTCCATCAAATTCCAAAGGTTTGCAGGCAGTGAATTCTTTGTAGGTACATTCTACACTATTTCTTGCGCCATTAGCTGCATTGCTAGATTCAGAGTTATTGTTGGTATGTAGCGCAGCCTGTACTGCAGCTATGTTTGCAGCAAGAAAAGTACGAAATTCCTCTTCGCTCATATTCATGGTGTGTCGAGTAGTCGGTGCCATTTCCTTCAAAATAGCCAACTGAATCGAGTTAATCATACATAATATTAAGAGTAGTCAATAGTATTTCGTAGCATAATATGAACTCATTTATAAAAGCTTTTTCTTCATATTATAAGTTTAAATTCGGGTACTACCTACCCGTTAAGTTCATACTTAGTAGCTAATATACAATTCAACTACTAAAATTCCATATGAAAAACTGATTATAATAATAAATCACATACAAATATTCTTCAAACTTACAACTTCGTTATATTACATATAACATGAAATATAGTACACTTTGATACATGACAGTTTTGAAGATAAATCTAGTTAATACGCAAGTTGTTCAGCAAAGGAAATAAAGACACGTAATTCATAAGTCCAGAAACAAGTCATGCATTCTGGTTTTACTAAGACGACTTCCCATCCTTGGTCTTGTGGAAAATAATCGTTATAACCATTGGCTAGGAAGCATGTTGTAATGTCGTCAAAAGGACGAGGGTTTCGTAATGTCCAACAGCCCCGTAATAATCTAAAAACCTTGTTTCTCACCCCAACTACTGAATCCGTCACTTGTGGGAAGGTCTTATTTAAAAGTTGCAATCTGATGTTCTTTTTCTCACTTTGATAAGAAGCGAACATCACTAACCCATAAACATAACATGCTTCTTTATGTTGCATGTTAGAAGCTCTTTCTAATTCATGAAATCCTATGTTGGGATATGTTGAGTCAAAATAGGTTCTTAACCCGTAGCGTAAAATTGCATTTGGGTTCCCCGCATTTAATGCTTTAAAGAAAACACGGCGTAACTTACGGTCTCCCCAGTGTGATATACCCCACCTATCAAAGGAAAGCCTTTTATAAACTAAGGCATTTCTGAAAAGTCTTTCAAATGTTTGACAAGTTAATTTCGCCATAACTAAATGTGCTGATGAATTCTGACATACTCTAGACAAGATTTCCTCAATCATATCCTCTGGTAGGTCTTTTAAAATATTCGGTTGTCTACCCTTAACGTCCATTTTGTTTTTATACTGTAAAATAGACAAGGATTAGATTCGTAAAAGATAATTAACAAACAATACAAGCAATTTTTACATAGAACATAAAAGTACAAGCACACTACAATACATATAATACACAACATGATTACAACCCTCTAATTTGAATCACTGGTTTCTTCTTCTTCGGACTTGGTTCGTTTTCCTAAATTTCTAGGAATATATGGTGTTCCTCTAATACCAGCCATCGTTTTCCACAATGGTTTAGAGAAACCTGGTGGTTTCGAGGTTCCCGGGTCATTGTTACATTTTAGGAAATACGGATGTTGTCGATACATATAAAGTTCATCGGGGTTGGAATTGGGTTTCTCTATTTTTATACCTTTTCCCTTATTATTTTCTTTCGCTTTATTAAATTGGGTCGAGGTAATTTCTATAACATCATCGGAATCCTCATCGGGATCCGATTCATCAGAAAATTGGTAATATTCCCAATATTTTGCTTCCTCGGCGGAAACACCATTGACCATTATTAATTTTGGTCCGTTAGTTGAGGATTTTCTTTTATTTAATCGATTTACTATAAGTATCAATATTTCTTCCTCCGGAACCTCTTCTTCTTCTGGTTCCTCCTCTTCCGATTCATCCTCTTCTGGTTCCTCTTCTTCCGGTTCCTCTTCTTCCGGTTCCTCCTCTTCCGGTTCCTCTTTGGGAATTTGTTAATCTTCCCAAAATATATTCGACTCTTCATTATTATTAGGTGAATCAATGGGATTTGTACTAGAGGTAGACATCTATCACACAATATCAAACACGTTAAGAGATTAATATATCACATAATATTTACATGTTAATAAAATATTGTGTCCAACAAAAAAATGTTAAGCAATCGTTTTTGAAAAAAAATACGGTCGAAGTCCAGACTCACTAATGCATCCTAACAAACTCGTTAAGACACACTAATGCAATTTTCTGGTTCTCTAAGACCAATGCTCGGATACCAACTGAAATGTCCCGTTCATATTGATTATAAACGTTCCATATTAATTGATTTCGTCGCGAGGTTTTGACCTCTATATGAGACGTTTTTCAAAGACTGCATTCATTTTTAAAACAACCATAACCTTTATTTTATCTATAAAGGTTTAAAAAGCATTACGTAGATTATCAAATAATGATAATCTAAAATATACCGTTTACACACGACCATTACATAATGGTTTACAATAAGAATATATTACATCAAAAATAAGTTTCTTGAATGCAGTTTTTACATAAAATCATATATGCATGGACTCCAAATCTTGTCCTTATTTTAGTATGCAACAGAGGAAGTTCTTAATAATCACCTGAGAATAAACATGCTTAAAACGTCAACAAAAATGTTGATGAGTTATAGGTTTAACCTATATATTATCAAATCATAATAAAAATAGACCACAAGATTTCATATTTCAATATACATCCCATACATAGAGATAAAAATCATTCATATGGTGAACACCTGGTAACCGACATTAACAAGATGCATATAAGAATATCCCCTATCATTCCGGGAAATCCTTCGGACATGATAAATACGAATTCGAAGTACTAAAGCATCCGGTACTTTGGATGGGGTTCGTTAGGCCCAATAGATCCATCTTTAGGATTTGCGTCAATTAGTAGATCGGTTTACTAATTCTTAGGCTACCAAGCAAAAGGGGCATATTCGGCTTCGATCATTCACCCATATAATGTAGTTTCATTTACTTGTGTCTATTTTGTAAAACATTTATAAAACTGCATGTATTCTCATCCCAAAATATTAGATTTTAAAAGTGGGACTATAACTCACTTTCACAGATTTTTTACTTCGTCGGGAAGTAAGACTTGGCCACTGGTCGATTCACGAACCTATAACAAATATGTACATATATATCAAAGTGTGTTCAAAATATATTTACAACGTTTTTAATACGTCTTAATGTTTTAAGTTTATTAAATCAGCTGTCCTCGTTAGTAACCTACAACTAGTTGTCCACAATTAGATGTACAGAAATAAATCGATATATATTATCTTGAATCAATCCACGACCCAGTGTATACACGTCTCAGGCTAGATCACAACTCAAACTATATATATTTTTGGAATCAACCTCAACCCTGTATAGCTAACTCCGACATTACTGCATATAGAGTGTTTATGGTTGTTTCAAATAATATATATAGATGGGTCGATATGATATGTCAAAATATTTGCATACGTGTCTATGGTATCCCAAGATTAAATAATATATTAAAATATATGTATTGTATATAAGTTAGCTAGGATATGATTAATATAGATTTGTTACCAATTTTCACGTAGCTACAACAAGCAAAAATAACCAATCTTGTTTTACCCATAACTTCTTCGTTTTAAATCCATTTTGAGTGAATCCAATTGCTATGGTTTCATATTGAACTTAAGTTTATGAATCTATACAGAAAAAGTATAAGTTTATAGTCAGAATTACAGGTTACAAGTCATTTTTGTAAAGGTAGTCATTTCAGTCTAAAGAACGACGTCCAGATGACCATTTTGGAAAACATACTTCCACTTTGAGTTTAACCATGATTTTTGGATATAGTTTCATGTTCATAAGAAAAATCATTTTCCCAGAAGAACAACTTTTAAATCAAAGTTTATCATAGTTTTTAATTAACTAACCCAAAACAGCCCGCGGTGTTACTACAACGGCGTATATCCGGTTTTACGGTGTTTTTCGTGTTTTTCGGTTTTAAATAATTAAGTTAGCATATCATATAGATATAGAACATGTGTTTAGTTGATTTTAAAAGTCAAGTTAGAAGGATTAACTTTTGTTTGCTTACAAGTTTAGAATTAACTAAACTATGTTCTAGTGATTTCAAGTTTAAACCTTCGAATAAGGTAGTTTTATATATATGAATCGAATGATGTTATGAACATCATTACTACCTCAAGTTTTGTGGATAAACCTACTGGAAATGAGAAAAATAGATCTAGCTTCAAAGGATCCTTGGATGGCTTGAAAGTTCTTGAAGCAGAATCATGACACGAAAACAAGTTCAAGTAAGATTTCCACTCGAAATAAGATTGTTATAGTTATAGAAATTGAATCAAAGTTTGAATATGAGTATTACCTTGTATTAGAAAGATATCTTACTGTAAATAAGAAAGATTTCTTGAAGTTGGATGATCACTTTACAAGATTGGAAGTAAGCTAGCAGACTTGGAAGTATTCTTGATTTTATAAAACTAGAACTTATAGAATTTATGAAGAACACTTAGAACTTGAAGATAGAACTTGAGAGAGATCACTTATGTAACACCTCATTTTTCTAAACATGACGCTCGGGGCATCATTTGAAGTACAAGAATGATTATTTAATAGTTTGGATGTAATGCATTGACCACGATTGACTTTGGGATGTTTTAAAAGTGAAATTGGAGTACATCAGATAAACTGTCGAGTTTGAGTGTAGTTTGTCGCATTCTGGTGCGTCGCGTTCCGTGACAAACATGCTTGAAACGAGACAACTTCTGATGGTGATTTCTGTCCACTTTGTCGCGTTTTGGTGTTGTGTGTCGCGTATTGGTGTCGCGAAACGCGACAAGGTGTCTCGAAACGCGACAAATGTCGCTGTAATGACATTATTAACCCATTTTAATGGAATCTTTTAAGGGTGTTTTGGTAAATTCACTTATGGCTGGTTCTAGAGCCATAAGACTGATTCAAGGCTCATATTATCCTTATTTTCACTCAAAAACACTTTCACCTTCAAACACTAGAGAGAGAGGAGAGTTTTAGAGAGAGAGAACTCCATTTGGAGAAGAAGGAGGTTGTTTCGGGTCAAACCTCAAGTGTTAAAGTTGTTCATCTCGTCAACGGCATCATTTTGGTGGTATTGGTAAGTCTCAACTCCGAATTTCATCTTTGTAATTTGATATTCAAGTTTAGAGTTTTGAGCTAGTTAGTTGTAAAACCCATTTAGGAGGTGAAATGGGTAATTGTAACTAGTTATTGTTGATGTTGGTGGGTTTTGGGTTGGTTAATGATTTAACCATGTTTAAGGCTTGTATGTAGCTTGTAATCACTAGTATTAGTGATTATAGAAGTGTTGGAACCACTATGGGTGTATTTTGGTTAACTAATTTTGAAATGGGTCCAATTAGGGTTAAGGTGTCATATTGGGCAAGATTGGTATTTAACGCCTATGCTTGGGTTTAATTGGTATATTAGGACCATTGTCACTTGTGTTAGTGATCATTGGCTAGTTTTGGCGCGATTTGAGCTTGGAAGTGCATTTGGGTCGAAATTGCACTATTTGACAATTTGGGTCGATTTGTAAATCCACCCTAATTATGTTGTTGTATTTGTGTTAATGGAATAGGCACTTTCCATTGGCGTGTTGCGGATTACTTGGTTGCATACATCAAGGCTTAAGGTGAGTGTTAATATCCTATGTGCATATGTATGTGTAGGATGGGTGCGGGTCGGGTGAAGTGGTTCTCGGTCATAGAGCTCACTTCACATATAGGTGGATTGATGGACTTGTGTATAGGTCCAATTGGCACGGTTGTGCGTTTTGGTTGACCACCTTTGGCGAGATGCACACTTTGTGTGTACGTTATCACATGGGCGTGTGATGTGGATTATATAACCCCAATGGCGAAGGGTTAATATTGTAAGTGGAGTATTTATACGTACGTGTATATGGCGTATCTATTTGTGGGTGTTATGGCATGAACCATCGAGCCGGTAGTGCCATAACATGTGTGCGATAAGATGTTAACCACGTGCCGGTAGCATCGAGTGTGAACCACGTGCTGTAGCACTATAAATATAATGATGTGAACCACATGCCGGTAGCATCGAGTGTGAACCACGTGCCAGTAGCACTATAAAATGAGCGTGAACCACGTGCCGGTAGCGTCGAAGTGTGAACCACGTGCCGGTAGCACTATAAAAGAGTGAGACTCAAATGCGTATGGTGTGAACCACGTGCCGGTAGAACCATAACGTTATGGTTAATTAATATTATGTTGTTGGATATTGTTTAGCATGTTAAATATTGTATACGTATATTGTTGTATTGTTGTGATGTAGCTAACCCTCCGGGTGTAGCTCATTGGCGTTGTTCACCTTGTCATTGGTGAACTAACTTATACTTTTTGATATCTTTAGCTTATGCTTAGAGATCGTACGGTATGCTTAGTGTAGTTGCCTTATACTTGGATGCTTCGGTATGCGGTATTTGACTTTTGTGTGGCATGTCCATTTTATACATATATATGTATGTAGTATATTATCATTCACTAAGCATTAGCTTACCCTCTCGTTGTTGATATTTTTATAGGTTCGCGCGCTTGGCGGCTCGGGTAAGCTTGGGGATTAGAGATCTTGGCTAGGTTGCTTTAGAAGATCTGCTTTTGTACTTGATTAGGATTTGGGTAGCGTAGTCCCAAATCACCATGCTCGGTTTTGTGTAAACGTAACTAGTCGGGTCATAATGATTATAACCGGTTTATGATTTAATTAACATATCATTGTATTAACGAGTTTAATCTGTTAATGTATGTCTTTAAGTTCGTTGAACTTACTTTGATGAAAATACGTTTTGGAAATTGTGTAATGGGACCTAAAGTATTATTTAACGTGTATTAAAAGGAAAATTTTTATGGGCCGATTTTAATACGGGGTAGGTTGTTTCAAGTGGTATCAGAGCATGGTCTAAGGGATTTAGGTGACTTGAGATAGGTGCCTAGACTTAGACTTTTGTGTGTGCTTATTTGTTGCGGGACTTGTAGGTGTACGGGTCGGAATGGAAACTTGGTTAGTGCCTTAGCGTGTAGGTGAACTAACTAGGATTTTGGCTTGTGTTGTGATGTAATTCTTGCGTGTGCTTATACTGCGTAGAATTTGCGTTGTGTTGGTTTATATCATCGAGCGAGGCGGTCGTTGTACTAACGAGTCGATACGGCGTGTGTGCGTAATAAGGACTTGCAAACCTTATTAAGGGTTCAAATCGTGTCAAACAAGTGATGTACGACGGGTGTTGAACAAGATGGGGCGGTGTTGTGCGTATGGTTTTATACATTCGTGGACTAATCGTTTTGCATTCTTTAGAATGGCGACGCGAAATGTCACGACCCTACTTTTTCCGTTATCTTTTCCGTTAATTATTTAACGACCGTTAACTGTTATTTGTGCTACGTCATTTCTATGACCTATATTATTATTTTAATAATAATATATTAATTATGAAGCGTTATGTGAATAATTGTATTCATATTTTAATTTATACATTTCTACGAATCGCGGATTTCTATCCGGCGAATCTTTTCGGTTTTTAAACCAACGGTCGCGTTTTTGGGGTATTTAAATCCTATTTATTTTAAATATAATATTTTAAGGTCATATAATTATATAGGGTATTTATATTTATTTTTCGTCGCGCGTTTATAATCTTTCCGGATTTTTAATCGCGTAAGTGCGTTTTCGCGTTTCAGGACTCGTTATGGCTTTCGGGCCACAAGGAATTAAGCTTTTAGCAATTTTAGCCCACCATGGGGCCCACCCACATCCCATTCGGCCGAAGCAACCAAGGGGTGGTATTACTCCCTTGATTTTTTTTTTTGGTGATTTATTTCCATTCCACTTTTAATCAAAACCTAAATTTAGATATTTGCTCTCTTCTCCTCTTCCCTTGCCCCTTGGCTGTCGCCCATCACCCCACAAACATCATCATCTTCATTAATTTTTCAAGCTTGGATCAAGAGATCATCTATACCAACGCGTTCCTCGTTCCGTTCTCTACGCGATTATACTAATTGATTCTTGATTAGGGTATAAACCCTAACCCTAGAACTTTTAATTTTTATTTATTTTTCTGTATTTTATGTTTATATTATTAGTATGATAATTATTAGTTGTTTTAATGTTGATTGTATGCGTAGAATTACTCGTAAACATATGTTTTCGATTTGATAAAATTGGGACAGCAGCTTTTTTGTGTGTTTCTGACTTGGTGACTGTTATAAAAGTTAAAATAAAGTATCTAGATGAGTTCCTCTCATCAAGACATTAATTTTAGACTCCGGATTTATGTCGTTTCGATTCCCGGAACCCTAATTATGATCAAAGTGGTATTTTGTTAAGATTGAATTGTGATATTGGTATGAACCAGGTGTGGTCCGACTTTGTGACCATATTTGGTGACTTTAGGGTGTGTTAGTGTGTTAGGACTGATGGTGGGGCGAACTTTCATATTCGGGTCATCTCAATCCGAGCCACGAATCACCCGTTACGTCTAAAACACGTCTTTGATTGAATTGAAGTTGCAAGTAGTGTGTTGGCTGTATATCACGACTTGTGGGCTGTTCATGGTGTGTTCTTGAGTATACCAAAGTGTCGGGTGGTTTGATTAGGCGGAGATATATGTAAGGCTCGCCAAAAACCGACACCCGGGGCTCAGGATACGACCCGATGAACTTTTGATTTAAAACTTTTGACTAATTATGAAACTTATGATATAAATAATGGATTTCATTATCATTTAATTACTTATGATAAAAAAAGTAATTGTTATTATTTACAACTTATGATATATATTTATTATATCATTTAATTAATATTTATGATTTAATTAACTTTTTAATTAAACATATGATTAATAATACTTCATTATTAATGGAAAATACTTATGATAAGTATTAAACTTATATTATGAGACTTCTATAATAAGACTTATAATAATGATTAATTAATTATTTAATTATTATAAGGCTTAGTTATTATTTAATTATAATTTAATTATTAAATACTTATGATTTAATAATTATAATTAGAAACTTATGATATGATTAATAATTCATTATTAATTAATGAAACTTATGATATGATTTAAAATTTATTATTAATTAATAATACTTATATTATGACTAATATTTAATTAATTAATTAAATACTTATGTTATATTAATTATATCATTTAAACTTATATTAACTTTAATAAATCATTTTAATTTAATTAAACTTATGTTATGACATAATTAGACATATTTAACTTTAATAAACGTTATAACTTATATTATTACTATAAATTATACTTTTAAAATTTACGTTGACCGTGTTTGACCAAGGTTGACTTTTGAGTTGACTTTTAGTTGACTTTGACTTTCAGTTGACTTTGACTTTCAGTTGACTTTTGTTGACTTTCTAATTAAGGAAACTTTCCTAACTTATAAACTTTCCTAAAATAGCAACTTTCTAAAAATAGAAACTTTCCAAAAATAGAAACTTTCCAAAAATAGAAACTTTCCAAAAATAGAAACTTTCCAAAAATGGAAACCTGCTAAAAATAGAAACTTTCTAAAAATAGAAAGTGTGTGTCCGTAAGCTGTTCCGATCAAACCGATGCATATTGAGTATTGTTCTATGACTACGTGAAACATGTACAATAGCTATCATACTAAGACTTGACCTAAGTTAGTTATTTATATCGACCTGCTTTATTTATAGGTCGGCGTTGTGATCATTCCTGATCACTGTACTACATTTGCTGTTCGCTTAATTGTGTTGGTTACTTCATTACTATTAAGGTAAGTTATAGTTCCGTTTTTACATACTTTTCAAAGTATATTTTTGGGATGTGATTACATGCATTTTATTTCACGTTTAGACACAAGTGACAATTAAATTTAAATTATTCATTGTGAGTTGGACAAAAATATTTCCTAGTCTGGTAACTGTAATCATTGGTTTCTACCAGTGAACGCGAATCCTACGGATAGATCTATCAGTTTTGACAACCCCATTTCGAGCTAGCCGCGCTAGCAATTTATAATTGGAATGTTTAGTACTTCGTATTTTGTTGTAGATACACTGTCCAGTGTATATTTTTTATTGTGTTTGGCAAGGGTAAATAAAGGGTTAAGTGGTTACCAGGTGGCTCATTGATAATGGAATAATATTTAATGTTTTCTAACATTTTAAATCTTGTGGTCTAAAGTTTATTCAATTATTTAAACCTATAATTCACTCAACCTTTGTGTTGACAGTTTACTGGCATGTTTTCACAGGTACTTGAGTTTATGTGATGCTTCCGCTGTGTTTAGAAGAGTCTGCATGCATTTGGGCAGATTTTTATGAAACAATTTATTAAACTTTGACTTGCATTCGGTTTTTGAATAATTAATACTTGTGGGTTGTAGACAATGTTTTGTGTCAACTTTGGATTATTAATATGTTGGGTTACTTTTAAACTACATATTTTGGTATGCTTTCCTTTTTGGGAAACTTTTGAAATAAAAGAATGCAATGTCATTTATTAAATTCATTTAAGTTCGATCAAGTTGTGGGACCAAGTGACGGAGCCGTTAAGTGTTTTGACAGGGCCATCACAGTTGGTATCAGAGCTCTGGTTGTAGGGAACTAGGCGGTCTTAATGTGGTCAACCCGTGGTTCTTAGGGTGCATTAGAGTCTAGTCTACAGCCCGACCCTTTTGCTATAGCATTATTATGCATTTCATTTCGTATGAGTTATATCATTAGCATTTATATCTTTTGGTATGTGGTTTGCGATTTTACTGTTTGCAGATGTCGACTTCGAGCGATAACTCAGTTGCTGCTCCTGCTCCTCCGGCTGCTGCCAGACGCCGTGCTGGTCAACCAGAGATCGATGATCCTGTTCACTTCTACTTTTCCACCCTTACTCATATGAACAGGGCTTACAATGAAGTGACGCGTATTAATGCTCTTAGTGATTGTATGCGTACTTTGCCACATAACGAGATGATGGACCAGATTCAAGCTAGTATGGATTCGTTTGTTAGCTTCAAGAACAATGTTGGGTTCAAGACTCGTAAGCGTAACCGTGAAGTTGACGCTAAGTTTGAGGCTCTCGAGAGCACAGTTTGTGGTTTGAAGGCAGAGTTAGAAGAAGTGAAAGGAAAGTTGTGGAAGTATGAGCCTTCTGCTGAGACTCATGCTGGCCCAGCTTATCACACCCGCTCTAAGCAGATGTGATATGATTATTCATGATTGATTACTTATTTCATAAGACTTAATGTCCTTTCATACATACATTTTTGGATTATGTACGGCGTTTTGCCGAGGATTTTATTAAGGTTTTGTTATGGGATGTTTTTCATTATGTATGGATGGTTATTTTTATGATATCTATTATCATTATCACATTTTATTTATGATGTTGTGACTCTTGGCATGTTATATTATGCGTAATGTAGATCCTGTATGTTAGGTGCTATGTATGTTGTATGATGTTATCATAAAATATGTATGCATGTGGTGGTTATTTCTATAACAATCATAAATGTCTTATTATTACTCATAGTGGTTACTGACTATTATTTTAATAGTTAATCTTTTCGTGTTCGATCTATTCCTTTATAACACTGGTATTATTCTTAGTACTAACGTTTGTGTTATTCTGTTTTGAAGATCATGCCTCCTAGAGAGTCCAACGAAGCCCGTATCCAACGTCTTGTTACCGAAGGGATAGCTGCTGCTATGGCAGTGAATGCTAATGCAAATGCTAATGCGAACAACAATCAGGTGGGATGCTCCCACAAAACGTTCATGGCAAGTCGCCCACAGGAATTCAGTGGTACAGAAGGACCCATAGGACTTACCCGTTGGTTCGAGAAAATTGAGTCTATTTTCAGGGTTAGTCGAGTCCGAGAGGAACACAAGGTTAGTTTTGCTAGCTGCACTTTGAAGGATAGTGCATTGACCTGGTGGAACAACTTGGTTAACAGTTTGGAAAATGATGTGGCTTATGGTTTAACTTGGAATAATTTCAAGGAAAGAATGATCACCTGCTACTGACCTAGGGGTGAGCTTAAGAAGCTAGAGGTTGAACTTAAAAACTTGAAAATGAAGGGCACCGAATTAGATGCCTACGAGCAGAGGTTCTTTGAGTTGACTTTATTGTGACCTAATGTTTATGCCAATGAGAATCTTAAGATTGAAGCTTACATTGATGGGTTGTCCGAGAAAATTGAACATGGGGTTGAATCTAGTGAGCCCCAAACTATTGAGGCCGCGATGTCGATGGCTCATAAGTTGAATGATAAGATTTTGAGAAGAAGCAAGGCTGCTGTAACCAAACCCAGTGAAGAGACTGTTAAGAAAGCTGATAATGGGAAGAGAAAGTGGGATAATAACCTCAATCAAAACCAGAGTCAGCAGAAAAAGCAGGATACTTCTGGTTCGAATAACCGCAGTCAGCGTGTGTGTCCGTAAGCTGTTCCGATCAAACTGATGCATATTGAGTATTGTTCTATGACTACGTGCAACATGTACAATAGCTATCATACTAAGACTTGACCTAAGTTAGTTATTTATATCGACCTGCTTTATTTATAGGTCGGCGTTGTGATCATTCCTGATCACTGTACTACATTTGCTGTTCGCTTAATTGTGTTGGTTACTTCATTACTATTAAGGTGAGTTATATTCCCGTTTTTACATACTTTTCAAAGTATATTTTTGGGATGTGATGCTTCCGCTGTGTTTAGAAGAGTCTGCATGCATTTGGGCAGATTTTTATGAAACAATTTATGAAACTTTGGCTTGCATTCGGTTTTTGAATAATTAATACTTGTGGGTTGTTGACAATGTTTTGTGTCAACTTTGGATTATTAATATGTTGGGTTACTTTTAAACTACATATTTTGGTATGCTTTCCTTTTTGGGAAACTTTTGAAATAAAAGAATGCAATGTCATTTATTAAATTCATTTAAGTTCGATCAAGCTGTGGGACCAAGTGACGGAGCCGTTAAGTGTTTTGACGGGGCCATCACAGTTGGTATCAGAGCCAGGTTCTACTACTCCTACTTCAGGTGGTAATAATGGTATTAATGCTGGTAGTAGAGGTGGTAATGGTAATGGCAATGGAAAGTCGAATAATGGTGGTAATCCGAGAGTGTGTTACGAGTGTGGAAAGCCGGGGCATTTCCGTGATGCCTGTCCCAATAAGTGTAACGACCCGACCAAAACCGTTATTGACGGCGCCGTTAACTTAGGTCCCGTTGCGTGGTCATAGTCCCTATATGAGACTCGTTTGACCAAAATTATGTCGCATTCATTTGAAAGGTGCAAGACTTGCAAGTTTAGTTTACAAAACCGTTCGACAACAAGTCTAAGTTTACAAAAGTCATAAAGTATAAATGAAATAACTTGCGACATAATTAGTTTAAAAATACAGTTGCTATAAATAGCGTAAGTATGTAAACAATATGTTTGAATCCAAAGGTACTATCACTAGCGTATGTATGTATGTATCTTGACTCCAAGCAAATGATCAGAGTGTATGCATGTATGCTTGACCCCAAGCAAGTATGAGTGAACGCGGAAGCATATATCAAATAGCCAAGTATGAACCTGAGAAACATATAGAAAACTGTCAACGAAAAATGTTGGTGAAATCATAGGTGTTTGTAAACGTTGTTTTTGAACCACAAGATTTAGTATTCCCATAGTTGATTATCAAAATCGTTTGCATTCCAAAAGTATTGTTCGCGAGCACCCAATTATCAAGACTTAACGTTTCCTCCCATAGAACCCCATCACAATAGTGTTAGAACATACACTGTTTCTCGAAAATATATTTCATCCGTAGACGGTAGCGAACCGTCCGTAATGAGGGTTTGTCAAACCCGTATGGCCACACAATATAAGTTCTCTCTTACACCCTGCAAGTGTAACTAATGATAATCGAATTGAGGATTTTTGTTCTAACTCGCTGTGGAATGTTTGTTTCCTTGTACTTGTGTTCAAAGTATAAAAGTATGTAGTATAAAACTGTATATGTTTCTCATCCCATAATTTAAAAGTATAAAAGTTGTTGAAAGATGGGACTATGATCTCACCTCGAGTGCATGAGTATAAAAGTACTTCACAAAGTAAACGTGTGCATGATAGTTGCTTAGCCTTGACCTAAACAAATAAGTTGTATCAATTAACCGGTTACAACACAAGGTCGGGTGAAATGTGTTCAATTAGTCCTATGGCTCATTACGACTCGATTATATAGCATGTGAATCACGTTGTCAAGTTTCATGCAAGAATCAAGTATAAAATAAGATTAGAACGATTGTATAAGTGTTTTGTTAAGTTTGACAAAAAGTTAAATTTGGTCAAAGTCAACGAAAAAGTCAACGGGGTCGGGTCGGGTCCCGAACTATTTTTCTGAGGTTTTTATTCATATATAAGCATGTTAGAACAAGTCTCATGTGAATCGGAGGTCTAGAACATGTCAAACATTTTTAGTAAAAAGGTCAAGGGAAACAGAATCTGGACGCGGCTTATGTCGCGCCGCGGCCAGGCCTGTCGCGCCGCGACAATGGCCGTGGCCTGGTCCCTGGCCTGTTTCACTTGTTCAAGGCTTGGTAAAATTTCAAACAAACGCAAAACTCAAACCGTAAACAATTAGAAAGCGTATCTTATACCGTTGGAAAGCTCTTTTGACAAGGAACACAACTAAACATGTTTCATCAAACAAAAACAATATTTTCCATAACCGATTTCTCGTCAAGTGATCATTAAAAGTCCATTTTCAAAGTTTCAAGTTCATCAATTGCATTTTAAGTTTCGGGAATCCAATTCACACATATGATATGCCGTTTGAAGGTAATGAAGCATGTAATACAACCAAGCACTTATCAATAACATTAACAAGCATTCAACGCATCAAAAGTTCGCTTTAAGGCTATCAAACCCTAACCAAAAGTTCACAAAATCAATAATCGCGTTTATGAAGTTTCTTTGATCAATCTATACATCAACATGAAGCTAATGATGCTAGTAACACTTTTAAAACATGAACTTTAACAATCTAACAACATTTAATCATCCAAAATCAAAGATTAAGCATACGATTTTCATTTTCAAGCTAGTCACACCAAAATCAACAAATCAAGCAAACAAATCATATATTCATGTTATACACGAGCCATAGACACTAACTAACACAATTTCAAGTCAAAAACACGAATTTAAAGAAAATTAGAGTTTTTAGAAAGTTACCCAAACTTGATGAAATTGGTATCAAAATGTAGAGGATGAAGAGAGGATCACGAAAATGTAATTTGTTTTGATGTTTGCCTCTTGATCCGGATTTAGATGATGATTTTGTGAGTTGGTTGTTTAAGTTCCAAAAATGGAAGATGAGAAAGGAGAGAAAGAGATGAGGAGGTGAGTGGAAGTGGATGGGTGGATGAGGTGGGTTGACTAGTTGACCTAGTCAACTAGTTTACCCACTTGGCAACCTCGGTCCCTCAAGTTTCAAAGCGGGTGCGGGAATTAACCAAACGAATATTTTAAAAACGCTCAAGTAAACGAGTGATGTTATAATTAAATAACGAGAATATTATGAACGTTCGTCAACGGAAACTACGAATTTAAATAACGAAGGATATTATTTAAAAAAAAAGACAGTGTTAAAAATAAATTTAACGGAAAAACGCGGGATGTTACATTACCTACACCTTAAAAGAAATTTCGTCCCGAAATTTAGTTGGAAGCAGTAGTTGTTGTTTCTTCTTCGAAACCTTGCGTTGCAAATTCTACGGATATGTGAAGGTACTTCCTTAGGCATTTCAACGAACTTTGACAGTCGGGATTTTACGTTGGTTTAAAGTTTGGTTTCACGATTTATAGTTTCAACCGGTCCTCCTATGAGGTGGAGTTTATCATTGATAGTAAGTTCATCGAAGAGGATAACAAGTTCTTGTTTCGCAAGACACGCCTTTAAGTTTGATACGTAGAATTTAGGATGAACGGAGACTCGAATGAGTTGAAAAATCTAAACGGCTAGTAACGGGTCCAAAGCGCCCCAGGATTTTAAAAGGACTAAAAATATCGCGGATTTAGCTATCTACGTTTCCCGAAACGAATTACACCCTTTCAAGGTGCGACTTTAACGTTACGCGGTTACCCACTTGGAATTCGAGAGGTTTACGTCTAACATCGGCATAGTTCTTTTGGCGACTATGATCCGCCTTGAGCCTTTCTTGGAATTGAAAAATTTTCCGGTTGTTTCATGAACGATTTCGGGTCCGGTGGTTCGCTTGTCACCTACTTCGGTTCAACAATTTAGAAAACGATAATTGCAGCTATACGGGTCCTCGAAAAGTGTGACGTTAATACTCGAATGAAAATTATTGTAGTAAGAGAATTAGGCTAAAGGCAACTACTTTTCTCAAGTAAATTGAAGTTGATAACGCAAATTCGTTTTATGGTTTCCAAGGTTTGAATTGTATGTTTGCTCGGTCCGTCGGGTTGTGGTTGATGTGTTGTACTCATGTTTAAACGTGGTCCCGAGACTTTTTGTGAGGCACTCCAAAATCTAGAAGTGAAACGAGGATCTCGATCCGAAACGAGGTACATCTCTTTAAGGTATATTTGAAAGAGTTTGTTAGGACGTGAAAACGTTTGTTGGAACAAGTTTTTGTTTCTCAAGAATTTCGCGCCGCGAAAGATTTATCGGTTTCCGAAAATGTTCGATAGAACTATTCACCCTCGAGGCGAATACTAGTATAGTGTGAAGAGTCTCTCTCTCCATCGAGAATTTAGATAAAATATTTCCTTAAACGGAAGTACGAGTGTAAAGCGAGAGAAGTTTTCGCCTCGATGCGAGCATAACGAGTAAGTTGTAGTTAGTCAATAAGACTGTGCGAGGACGAGATAGTATACACGTGTAACTTATGGTCAAAGTTGGGAGAATTCGTCATTCATTCGGAAGCATAAATATAGTTCGACAATAATCGAAGATGTGTCCCTGGTATGGTGGTTGTCAGTACTTTCGGAGTTTTCAGATGTCCAAACATGAAAGGATGAAGTCATGTACATGGCTCATGGTGGTGTTTAGGTTGATCGAGTCTAACCACCATCACGTGTCACTAGAACTTTGGTATGTCTTACCGTAATATAACCACGTTGATCGAGTGTCGTTATATTACGCTAACTCATACCTCCATTCCCACATCACTCTATAGATTCAAGTTCGTGTAATCGTGAAGTTTAAAATAAACAAAGTGTAATGACGTCTCTAACGTGACTCGTATTGAATCGAAAGAATTAGTGCAACTATAAAGAAGCGTTCCCCGAGGGAAGTGTATAAATGATTGTTCACGTCAATGTGGTTCGAGTCAGAAAATAAGGTATTCAGGTATGAAAAGAGTAACGAGTCATGATAACTAGTAGCACGCAACCGTAGTGATAAATAGTGATGACGATACTCATCTAGAGTGGTGGTGGTAACTTTACAACACTTGTGGATAGTAAGCTGAGACGGGGTGGATAACAACCAAGGAGTCAGAATTCCCGAACTAGAGTGACTAACGAAGTCGTGGTCATCCGTACGCGTATAAACCTTGAATTCATGTGTGTTACCAAAAAGTGGCGGAATACGAGTTCGTATGATGAAGGTTGGGTACCATTAAAAAGTTTGCCTAAGAATGATTCAAGTATAATGCACAAGTAGTCAAGTAAGTGCTATCTATAGCAAATGTATGTCAGAATGCAAATGCTAACTATCCGGTTGTAGTCTAGACTCACTAATGCGTCCTAACGACTCTGTTAGACACACTAATGCACGTCCTAGTTCCCTACAACCAACGCTCTGATACCACTTGTAACGACCCGACCAAAACCGTTATTGACGGCGCCGTTAACTTAGGTCCCGTTGCGTGGTCGTAGTCCCTATATGAGACTCGTTTGACCAAAATTATGTCGCATTCATTTGAAAGGTGCAAGACTTGCAAGTTTAGTTTACAAAACCGTTCGACAACAAGTCTAAGTTTACAAAAGTTATAAAGTATAAATGAAATAACTTGCGACATAATTAGTTTAAAAATACAGTTGCTATAAATAGCGTAAGTATGTAAACAATATGTTTGAATCCAAAGGTACTATCACTAGCGTATGTATGTATGTATCTTGACTCCAAGCAAATGATCAGAGTGTATGCATGTATGCTTGACCCCAAGCAAGTATGAGTGAACGCGGAAGCATATATCAAATAGCCAAGTATGAACCTGAGAAACATATAGAAAACTGTCAACGAAAAACGTTGGTGAAATCATAGGTGTTTGTAAACGTTGTTTTTGAACCACAAGATTTAGTATTCCCATAGTTGATTATCAAAATCGTTTGCATTCCAAAAGTATTGTTCGCGAGCACCCAATTATCAAGACTTAACGTTTCCTCCCATAGAACCCCATCACAATAGTGTTAGAATATACACTGTTTCTCGAAAATATATTTCATCCGTAGACGGTAGCGAACCGTCCGTAATGAGGGTTTGTCAAACCCGTATGGCCACACAATATAAGTTCTCGCTTACACCCTGCAAGTGTAACTAATGATAATCGAATTGAGGATTTTTGTTCTAACTCGCTGTGGAATGTTTGTTTCCTTGTACTTGTGTTCAAAGTATAAAAGTATGTAGTATAAAACTGTATATGTTTCTCATCCCATAATTTAAAAGTATAAAAGTTGTTGAAAGATGGGACTATGATCTCACCTCGAGTGCATGAGTATAAAAGTACTTCACAAAGTAAACGTGTGCATGATAGTTGCTTAGCCTTGACCTAAACAAATAAGTTGTATCAATTAACCGGTTACGACACAAGGTCGGGTGAAATGTGTTCAATTAGTCCTATGGCTCATTACGACTCGATTATATAGCATGTGAATCACGTTGTCAAGTTTCATGCAAGAATCAAGTATAAAATAAGATTAGAACGATTGTATAAGTGTTTTGTTAAGTTTGACTAAAAGTCAAATTTGGTCAAAGTCAACGAAAAAGTCAACGGGGTCGGGTCGGGTCCCGAACTATTTTTCTGAGGTTTTTATTCATATATAAGCATGTTAGAACAAGTCTCATGTGAATCGGAGGTCTAGAACATGTCAAACATTTTTAGTAAAAAGGTCAAGGGAAACAGAATCTGGATGCGGCTTATGTCGCGCCGTGGCCAGGCCTGTCGCGCCGCGACAATGGCCGTGGCCTGGTCCCTGGCCTGTTTCACTTGTTCAAGGCTTGGTAAAATTTCAAACAAACGCAAAACTCAAACCGTAAACAATTAGAAAGCGTATCTTATACCGTTGGAAAGCTCTTTTGACAAGGAACACAACTAAACATGTTTCATCAAACAAAAACAACATTTTCCATAACCGATTTCTCGTCAAGTGATCATTAAAAGTCCATTTTCAAAGGTTCAAGTTCATCAATTGCATTTTAAGTTTCGGGAATCCAATTCACACATATGATATGCCGTTTGAAGGTAATGAAGCATGTAATACAACCAAGCACTTATCAATAACATTAACAAGCATTCAACACATCAAAAGTTCGCTTTAAGGCTATCAAACCCTAACCAAAAGTTCACAAAATCAATAATCGCGTTTATGAAGTTTCTTTGATCAATCTATACATCAACATGAAGCTAATGATGCTAGTAACACTTTTAAAACATGAACTTTAACAATCTAACAACATTTAATCATCCAAAATCAAAGATTAAGCATACGATTTTCATTTTCAAGCTAGTCACACCAAAATCAACAAATCAAGCAAACAAATCATATATTCATGTTATACACGAGCCATAGACACTAACTAACACAATTTCAAGTCAAAAACACGAATTTAAATAACGAAGGATATTATTTAAAAAAAAAGACAGTGTTAAAAATAAATTTAACGGAAAAACGCGGGATGTTACAATAAGAAGACTGCTGAGACTGCGCGGGGTAGAGCGTTCAACATTAATGCTAGGGATGCTAAGGAAGATCCTAAACGTGTTACTGGTACATTCTCGGTCAACGATTTATCAGTTTATGTACTATTTGATTCAGGGGCTGATTTGAGTTTTGTGTAGAGTAAATTAAGTCCAAAAATCAAAACACTGTTAACTCCTTTAGACAATACTTATGTTATTGAAATAGCTAATGGTAAGGTACTCACTGCTAAGACTGTGCATCATAAATGTAACATTAGTTTAGCTGGTAGAGATTTTGAGATAGATTTGGTACCGATTGAACTTGGTAGTTTTGATGTTGTTATTGGGATGGATTGGTTATCTGCGAATCGTGCTGAGATTGTGTGTTATGATAAAGCTATTCGTATTACTAATGTGGTTGGAGAGCCGCTGATGGTTCTTGGAGATAAGAAATGTCGACAGTTAAATCTTATTAGCTGTTTGAAAGTTCTTAAACATCTTTGCAAGGGCTGTCATGCTATTTTAGCTCATGTTGTTGATTCCGAAAAAGAAACGAAGAGTGTTGGAGATGTTCATATTGTTAGAGATTTTCCCGAGGTATTTCCCGAAGATTTACCTGGCCTTCCGCCGCAACGCATCGTAGAATTTCAAATTGATCTTGTTCCCGGTGCTGCTCCCGTAGCACGTGCTCCTTATCGTCTTGTGCCTTCTGAACTTCAAGAATTGTCAAGTCAACTCAGTTGTTAGACAAAGGTTTTATTCGTCCTAGTTCGTCCCCCTGGGGAGCTCCTGTTCTGTTTGTTAAGAAGAAGGATGGTTCTTTTCGTTTGTGCATTGATTATCGTGAGTTGAACAAGCTTACTATTAAAAACCGTTATCCCCTTCCGAGAGTTGATGATCTGTTCGATCAACTTCAGGGTTCATCTATTTATTCAAAAATCGATCTTCGTTTCGGCTATCATCAGTTGCGTGTTAAAGAATCTGATGTTTCGAAAACTGCTTTTCGCACCCGTTATGGTCACTTTGAGTTTCTTGTTATGCCGTTCGGATTGACGAATGCACCTGCTGTGTTCATGGACCTCATGAACCGTGTGTGTAGACCCTATCTGGACAAGTTCGTTATTGTGTTTATCGACGACATCCTTATTTATTCGAAGAGTGATGAAGAGCACGAGGAACATTTAAAGTTAGTGCTTGATCTGTTGAGAAAAGAAGAGTTGTACGCTAAGTTCTCTAAGTGTGCATTCTAGTTACGAGAAGTTCAATTCCTTGGACATATTGTTAGTAAGCAAGGGATACAAGTTGATCCTGCTAAGATTGAGGCGATTGAAAGGTGGGAAACTCCGAAAACTCCTACTCAGATTCGTCAGTTCCTAGGATTGGCAGGTTACTATCGAAGGTTCATTCAAGATTTCTCTCGTATCGCAAAACCTCTGACTACTTTAACGCATAAAGGGAAGAAGTACGAGTGGAAGGATGAACAAGAGGCTGCTTTTCAGATTTTAAAGAAGAAGTTGACTACCGCTCCGATATTGTCACTACCTGAGGGTAATGATGATTTTGTTGTTTATTGTGATGCTTCGCGTCAGGACTTTGGCTGTGTTTTAATGTAGCGAAAGAAAGTCATTGCGTATGCGTCACGTCAGTTGAAGATTCACGAGCAGAACTATACAACTCATGATTTAGAGTTGGGGGCCGTTGTTTTTGCACTTAAGATTTGGAGACATTATTTGTATGGGGTCAAGAGTACTGTGTACACAGATCACAAAAGTCTTCAACATATCCTCGATCAGAAACAGTTGAACATAAGACAACGAAGATATATTGAGACGTTGAATGATTACGATTGTGAACTTTTGTATCATCCGGGTAAGGCCAATGTTGTGGTAGATGCGTTGAGTCGTAAATAAAGGGCTGAACCTCGCAGGTTTAGGGCCTTGAATATGACAATTAGAACAAACCTTGCAAGGCAGATTCTTGAGGCACAACAAGAAGCCTTAAAGGAAGAGAATTTTGTGATAGAGAACGTAAGAGGTATGGCTAAGAAATTTGAGATTCGAGCAGATGGTACTAGGTACTTTGCAGGATGTCTTTGGGTTCCGAAGTTTGGTGAACTGCGACAACTTGTTTTGGATGAGGCTCATAAGTCTAGGTACTCTATTCATCCTGGTTCAGGAAAGATGTATCATGATCTTAAGGAGCTGTATTGGTGGCCAAATTTGAAAGGTGATGTGGCTACGTATGTGGCTAAGTGTTTGACCTGTGCTAAGGTTAAAGCTGAACATCAAAAACCGTCTGGACTGTTGGTACAACCCGAGATTCCCGAGTGGAAGTGGGAAGGGATTACAATGGATTTTATTACTAAGTTACCGAGGGTTGCGAGTGGCTATGACACTATTTGGGTGATTGTAGATCGACTCACTAAGTCGGCTCACTTTTTGCCGATTAGGGAAACAAATTCAATGGAGAAGCTTACTCGTTTGTACTTGAAGGAGATTGTTTCTGGGCATGGTGTTCCTGTATCCATTATTTCGGACCGAGACAGTCGATTTGTATCGAGGTTTTGGCGATCTTTGCAGGAAGCCTTGGGAACTAGATTATATATGAGCACCGCTTATCATCCTCAAACAGATGGTCAGAGTGAAAGGACCATTCAGACATTGGAAGATATGTTGCGAGCGTGTGTTATTGATTTTGGTAATGTGTGGGATAAATATTTGCCGATAGCTGAGTTTTCTTATAACAACAGTTATCACGCAAGTATTCAAGCCGCACCGTTTGAAGCTCTGTACGGTAGGAAGTGTAGGTCTCCTGTCTATTGGAATGAGGTTGGGGATGCTCAACTCACGGGTCCAGAAATTATTCACGAGACTACCGAGAAGATTGTACAGATTAAGGAAAGGTTGAGAACTGCTAGAAGTCGGCAAAAGAGTTATGCCGATAGGGGAAGGAAAGATGTGGAATTTCAAGTTGGTGATCGTGTTATGTTAAAGGTTTCACCTTGGAAGGGTGTGATCCGTTTTGGTAAAAGGGGAAAGCTAAGTCCTCGCTTTGTTAGACCGTTTGAGATTGTTGAGAGAGTTGGACCAGCGGCTTATCGTTTGAAGTTGCCACAAGAACTCAGTACTGTTCACGATGTTTTTCATGTATCGAACTTAAAGAAGTGTTTGGCCGAAGCCGATAAGACTATTCCTTTGGAAGAACTTCATGTTGATAAGCAACTACACTTCATTGAGGAACCTATTGAAATTATGGATCGAGAAGTTAAGACTCTTAAGCAGAGCCGAATTCCTATTGTCCGGGTTAGATGGAACGCCAGACGCGGTCCCGAGTTCACTTGGGAGCGTGAAGATCAGATGAAGCAGAAGTACCCACTTTTGTACCCAGATGCTGAGTCAACCCCTGCACCTGCTTAAATTTCGGGACGAAATTTCCGTAACGGGAAGGTACTGTCACGACCCTACTTTTTCCGTTATCTTTTCCGTTAATTATTTAACGACCGTTAACTGTTATTTGTGCTACGTCATTTCTATGACCTATATTATTATTTTAATAATAATATATTAATTATTAAGTGTTATATGAATAATTGTATTCATATTTTAATTTATACGTTTCTACGAATTGCGGATTTCTATCCGGCGAATCTTTTCGGTTTTTAAATCAACGGTCACGTTTTTGGGGTATTTAAATCCTATTTATTTTAAATATGATATTTTAAGGTCATATAATTATATAGGGTATTTATATTTATTTTTCGTCGCGCGTTTATTATCTTTCCGGATTTTTAATCGCGTAAGTGCGTTTTCGCGTTTCGGGACTCGTTCGGGCTTTCGGGCCACAAGGAATTAAGCTTTTAGAAAATTTGGCCCACCATGGGGCCCACCTACATCCCATTCGGCCGAAGCAACCAAGGGGGGGGGTATTACTCCTTTGATTTTTTTTTTTTTTTTTTTGGTGATTTATTTCCATTCCACTTTTACTCAAAACCTAAATTTAGATATTTGCTCTTTTCTCCTCTTCCCTTGCCCCTTGGCCATTGCCCATCACCCCACAAACATCATCATCTTCATCAATTTTTCAAGCTTGGATCAAGAGATCATCTTTACCAACGCGTTCCTCGTTCCGTTCTCTACGCGATTATACTAATTGATTCTTGATTAGGGTATAAACCCTAACCCTAGAACTTTTAATTTTTATTTATTTTTCTGTATTTTATGTTTATATTATTAGTATGATGATTATTAGTTGTTGTAATGTTGATTGTATGCGTAGAATTACTCGTAAACATATGTTTTCGGTTCGATAAAATTGAGACATCAGCTTTTTCCTGTGTTTTTGACTTGGTGACTGTTATAAAAGTTAAAATAAAGTATCTAGATGAGTTCCTCTCATCAAGACATTAATTTTAGACTCCGGATTCATGTCGTTTCGATTCCCGGAACCCTAATTATGATCAAAGTGGTATTTTGTTAAGATTGAATTGTGATATTGGTATGAACCAGGTTTAGTCCGACTTTGTGACCATATTTGGTGACTTTAGGGTGTGTTAGTGTGTTAGGACTGATGGTGGGGCGAACTTTCATGTTCGGGTCATCTCAATCCGAGCCACGAATCACCCGTTACGTCTAAAACACGTCTTTGATTGAATTGAAGTTGCAAGTAGTGTGTTGGCTGTATATCACGATTTGTGGGCTATTCATGGTGTGTTCTTGAGTATACCAAAGTGTCAGGTGGTTTGATTAGGCGGAGATATATGTAAGGCTCGCCGAAAACCGACACCCGGGGCTCAGGATACGACCCGATGAAGTTTTGATTTAAAACTTTTGACTAATTATGAAACTTATGATATAAATAATGGATTTCATTATCATTTAATTACTTATGATGAAAAAAGTAATTATTATTATTTACAACTTATGATATATATTTATTATATCATTTAATTAATATTTATGATTTAATTAACTTTTTAATTAAACATATGATTAATAATACTTCATTATTAATGGAAAATACTTATGATAAATATTAAACTTATATTATGAGACTTCTATAATAAGACTTATAATAAGGATTAATTAATTATTTAATTATTATAAGGCTTAGTTATTATTTAATTATAATTTAATTATTAAATACTTATGATTTAATAATTATAATTAGAAACTTATGATATGATTAATAATTCATTATTAATTAATGAAACTTATGATATGATTTAAAATTTATTATTAATTAATAATACTTATATTATGACTAATATTTAATTAATTAATTAAATACTTATGTTATATTAATTATATCATTTAAACTTATATTAACTTTAATAAATCATTTTAATTTAATTAAACTTATGTTATGACATAATTAGACATATTTAAATTTAATAAACGTTATAACTTATATTATTACTATAAATTATACTTTTAAAATTTACGTTGACCGTGTTTGACCAAGGTTGACTTTTGAGTTGACTTTCAGTTGACTTTGACTTTCAGTTGACTTTTGTTGACTTTCTAATTAAGAAAACTTTCCTAACTTATAAACTTTCCTAAAATAGCAACTTTCTAAAAATAGAAACTTTCCAAAAATAGAAACTTTCCAAAAATAGAAACTTTCCAAAAATGGAAACCTGCTAAAAATAGAAACTTTCTAAAAATAGAAAGTGTGTGTCCGTAAGCTGTTCCGATCAAATCGATGCATATTGAGTATTGTTCTATGACTACGTGAAACATGTACAATAGCTATCATACTAAGACTTGACCTAAGTTAGTTATTTATATCGACCTGCTTTATTTATAGGTCGGCGTTGTGATCATTCCTGATCACTGTACTACATTTGCTATTCGCTTAATTGTGTTGGTTACTTCATTACTATTAAGGTGAGTTATAGTCCCGTTTTTACATACTTTTCAAAGTATATTTTTGGGATGTGATTACATGCATTTTATTTCACGTTTAGACACAAGTGACAATTAAATTTAAATTATTCATTGTGAGTTGGACAAAAATATTCCATAGTCTGGTAACTGTAATCATTGGTTTCTAGCGGTGAACGCGAATCCTACGGATAGATCTATCGGGTTTGACAACCCCATTTCGAGCTAGTCGCTCTAGCAATTTATAATCAGAATGTTTAGTACTTCGTATTTTGTTGTAGATACACTGTCCAGTGTATATTTTTTATTGTGTTGGCAAGGGTAAATAAAGGGTTAAGTGGTTACCAGGTGGCTCATTGATAATGGAATAATGTTTAATGTTTTCTAACATTTTAAATCTTGTGGTCTAAAGTTTATTAAATTATTTAAACCTATAATTCACTCAACCTTTGTGTTGACAGTTTACTCGCATGTTTTCACAGGTACTTGAGTTTATGTGATGCTTCCGCTGTGTTTAGAAGAGTCTGCATGCATTTGGGCAGATTTTTATGAAACAGTTTATGAAACTTTGGCTTGCATTCGGTTTTTGAATAATTAATACTTGTGGGTTGTTGACAATGTATTGTGTCAACTTTGGATTATTAATATGTTGGGTTACTTTTAAACTACATATTTTGGTTTGCTTTCCTTTTTGGGAAACTTTTGAAATAAAAGAATGCAATGTCATTTATTAAATTCATTTAAGTTCGATCAAGCTGTGGGACCAAGTGACGGAGCCGTTAAGTGTTTTGACGGGGCCATCACACGAAACGAGATCGAGATGAATGACGAAGAGTTTAATACTAGAGTTGCGGCCGCCGTTGAGGAGCAAATGAGTGCGTTGGAAGAAATAATGGATAGGAGGTATTCCGAATTTCGGGGTAGTAGTGAAATGGAGCGTTGTCTTAAGGGCTTCATGAGGACTAAACCTCCGATGTACGATGGGAAACCGGATCCTTTGGTAAGCACAACTTGGATCTCAGATGTCGAAGGATGTTTTCGCACGATTGAATGCCCTCCCGAGAAGAGGACAAGACTCGCTACTAGCTTGTTACGGGGTAGGGCAAAGGATTGGTTGGATGGTAAGATTGATCTTGTCGGTGGTGAACCGTTTATGGCGTTATCGTGGGACGAGTTTAAGAATGAATTCTTCGAGGAGTTCCGGACTTTAGCCGATTTATCGGAAATGCGGAATGAGTTACGAAATTTGCAACAAGGATCAATGGACTTGAATACTCTAAAGACGACCTTTATGTCGAAAGCTCGTTTTTGCCCGGAGTATATTGGGAATGATCGGATGTTGATGGAAGATTTCTATCGGACGTTGAATAATGATTTACAGGGCAAAATTAGCATTGGCCAAGTGAACTCGTTTGCGGAGTTATTTAACATGGCTAGGGGTTTCTAATCACATTCGCGATCGAAAGCTAGGGAGCCTTTAAGTAAAAGAAGGGTTGATTCGTATGGTGCTCCAAGTAAGAAAACTAAGGGTGCGAGTGCGAGTATGGGTAATGTGGAGAAAGGTTCGGTGAGTTCTCGTGCGCCTAGATGTTTCAATTGTGGTGTTAGGGGCCACAAGTTATAGGAATGCACAATGCCGAGAAGTGATGACGGGATGTGCTACTATTGTCATAAGGAGGGACATCGAAAGCCGGATTGTCCCGAGTTGGCGGCGGCAAATGCCGCAAGGAGACGTTGAGGTACGTTTCATTTTAATAAATATGCCCTTTGAATATTTATTTATGTGTCGATGCGTTCGGGTTTGTGGGTTGCATAGTGTTTTGCATGTTATTGTTATGGGTGACGTTCCTAATGGAAGTATCCTATGGTGACGTTTTGATTAATGGGCGAAGGGAGTACGACTTGGTATAACCAAGCATTCCTTAGTATTGAGAAATGTTCTACCAAGCCTTGGGAATGGGCTTTGGTATGTTAGAGCGTGTTCGCTCTCGTGTTGAAATTGATGAACCGTGAGGTTCGTCGGGTGGTTGGAACCTTTGAGATCGAGTATTTTGGATCTCGATGTATGTTGTAATGGAGTCTACATGACGCGACATTAGGTGCCTCTTTCATACCTACTAACGTAGTGTTCGACTCCGATGGTGTTGCGGTTACATTGTACTTAGGGTACCGAAGTGAAACCCTTAGGTACATGAGTGACTGGGTGGAAGTTGACAAACTATAGCAGCTGGATGATTGCGAGGGTATGGTTTGTGCAATTTGTGGTACACTTTTTGTTCGAAGTGTTTAGGGATAGGTTAAGATCCATAGTATGCTCAAGGTTGGAACAAGTTATGGTGATGGGTCGAGCGAACCCAATTATTTGGTAAAGTCTACCTTTGGTAGCATTGTACGGTTGTACGAGTTGTGGATATGAGACGTAGTTCCAAGTGGGGGAGTTACACTCCCGCACGAGGAAGTTCTAGTGTGAGATTTCGGATGACGTTTTAGTAGATCCGAAACTTGTGTTGGGACCTAGTTTTGGTTAATTTGTGGTAGAGTACAAAATCGGTTAAATTGTACTTATGGTTTGGATTTAAATTATCACCGAGGTGGTAATGTGGTAAATCTCGTCGAGAGATAATGGACGTGTTTGATGAGCAAGGTGAAATCCCTCGGTTAAGGGATGTGCGTATCGGATTCTCTTCTAGAGAATTATTGTTTTGTGCCTATGTTTGATAAAGATGGTTCTTGCTCGATTGTGTGAATGGTTAGTGGTATCCGTTAGGATTCACTATGGCGTAGCAGAGCGCAATGTTCCGCTACTCGTTGTTCGAGGCCAAAAAGGGCGTTGATTGGTGAAGCATGACCTTCGGGGTCCGCTGACTTCATCATGGTATTGTTGATTGGTGAAGCATGACCTTCGGGGTCCGCTGACTTCATCATGGTATTGTAGATTGGTGAAGCATGACCTTCAGGGTCCGCTGACTTCATCATGGTATTGTTGATTGGTGAAGCATGACCTTCGGGGTCCGCTGACTTCATCATGGGAGTAGTGACATATCGGTGAAGCATGACCGATGACGGGGTCCGCTGACTTCATCCGATGTTAAGTGATCTATCAGTAGTTTTATACACCGATGGTGGGGTCGTAAGGACCGTGTGGTGTGATCTATCGGTTGTTTTATACACCGATGGTGGGATCGTGAGGACCATGTTGTGTGATTAGTGATACGATAGCCGTGTTTCGCTCACATGTTATTACGGGTGTGACAATAGTCGATTTTGTACACCTTAGGATTAGCGTTGCCATAGTCGTTTTGGGCGCTCTTAGTTTTAGCCGTTACTTATGATGTTAAGATAGTGGCGTATTGGTTGTATTGCGCACTACAAGGGATGTTAAGTGGTAAGTGTTATCCGTAAGGATTCATTTGGTTCGGTCTTCATCGTTTCGGGTTGTTGACCTTGGGTTGAGACTTGGTTGCTTTTAGCATTGTACTCGGTAAGGGTACGCTAAGGGATTGATATCTCGGTTCGAGATTGGTTGAGTTTTCCCGATGCGAGGGAATGAGTAAGGTTTTAGTGCTCGGATTGTGATTTGATAAATCGCGGGTGACGATTTAGTTGCTAAGGGTAACTCTTTGAGAAGAATTGCCCGACGGAATTGGAAGAATACTTGCGATTTCGCGTATTCTAAGTGATTATTGTAACCTTCGGTTGTTGCGTGTATTGCACGGCTCAGAATGCGTGCAAGTGTGTGTCTTAGTTAATGGATTAGTCCTTGGGTTAATGAGTAATGTGATGAAAGTCAGATTGAAACATTTGTTGAGAACCGTAGTGTGTCGGTTTGGATTGATTAAGTGATTAGGATCACGAGGACGTGATCGAATTTAAGTGGGGGAGAGTTGTAACACCCCGTTTTTCTAAACATGACGCTCGGGGCATCATTTGAAGTCCAAGAATGATTATTTAATAGTTTGGATGTAATGCATTGACCACGATTGACTTTGGGATGTTTTAAAAGTGAAATTGGAGTACATCAGATAAACTGTCGAGTTTGAGTGCAGTTTGTCGCGTTCTGGTGCGTCGCGTTCCGTGACAAACATGCTTGAAACGAGACAACTTCTGATGGTGATTTCTGTCCACTTTGTCGCGTTTCGGTGTTGTGTTTCGCGTATTGGTGTCGCGAAACGCGACAAATGTCGCTGTAATGACATTATTAACCCATTTTAATGGAATCTTTTGAGGGTGTTTTGGTAAATTCACTTATGGCTGGTTCTAGAGCCATAAGACTGATTCAAGGCTCATATTATCCTCATTTTCACTCAAAAACACTTTCACCTTCAAACCCTAGAGAGAGAGGAGAGTTTTAGAGAGAGAGAACTCCATTTGGAGAAGAAGGAGGTTGTTTCGGGTCAAACCTCAAGTGTTAAAGTTGTTCATCTCATCAACGGCATCATTTTGGTGGTATTGGTAAGTCTCAACTCCGAATTTCATCTTTGTAATTTGATATTCAAGTTTAGGGTTTTGAGGTAGTTAGTTGTAAAACCCATTTAGGAGGTGAAATGGGTAATTGTAACTAGTTATTGTTGATGTTGGTGGGTTTTGGGTTGGTTAATGATTTAACCATGTTTAAGGCTTGTATGTAGCTTGTAATCACTAGTATTAGTGATTATAGAAGTGTTGGAACCACTTTGGGTGTATTTTGGTTAACTAATTTGGAAATGGGTCAAATTAGGGTTAAGGTGTCATATTGGGCAAGATTGGTATTTAACGCCTATGCTTGGGTTTAATTAGTATATTAGGACCATTGTCACTTGTGTTAGTGATCATTGGCTAGTTTTAGCGCGGTTTGAGCTTGGAAGTGCATTTGGGTCGAAATTGCACTATTTGACAATTTGGGTCGATTTGTAAATCCACCCTAATTATGTTGTTGTATTTGTGTTAATGGAATAGGTACTTTCCATTGGCGTGTTGCGGATTACTTGGTTGCATTCATCAAGGCTTAAGGTGAGTGTTAATATCCTATGTGCATATGTATGTGTAGGATGGGTGCGGGTTGGGTGAAGTGGTTCTCGGTCATAGAGCTCACTTCACATATAGGTGGATTGATGGACTTGTGTATAGGTCCAATTGGCAAGGTTGTGCGTTTTGGTTGACCACCTTTGGCGAGGTGCACACTTTGTGTGTACGTTATCACATGGGCATGTGATGTGGATTATATAACCCCAATGGCGAAGGGTTAATATTGTGAGTGGAGTATTTATACGTACGTGTATATGGCATATCTATTTGTGGGTGTTATGGCATGAACCATCGAGCCGGTAGTGCCATAACATGTGTGCGATAAGATGTTAACCACGTGCCGGTAGCATCGAGTGTGAACCACTTGCTGTAGCACTATAAATATAATGATGTGAACCATGTGCCGGTAGCATCGAGTGTGAACCACGTGCCAGTAGCACTATAAAATGAGCGTGAACCACGTGCCGGTAGCGTCGAAGTGTGAACCACGTGCCGGTAGCACTATAAAAGAGTGAGACTCAAATGCGTATGGTGTGAACCACGTGCCGGTAGCACCATAGCGTTATGGTTAACCATATTATGTTGTTGGATATTGTTTAGCATGTTAAATATTGTATACGTATATTGCTGTATTGTTGTGATGTAGCTAACCCTCCGGGTGTAGCTCATTGGCGTTGTTCACCTTGTCATTGGTGAACTAACTTATACTTTGTTGATATCTTTAGCTTGTGCTTAGAGATCGTACGGTATGCTTAGTGTAGTTGCCTTATACTTAGATGCTTCGGTATGCGGTATTTGACTTTTGTGTGGCGTGTCCATTTTATACATATATATGTATGTAGTATATTATCATTCACTAAGCATTAGCTTACCCTCTCGTTGTTGATATTTTTATAGGTTCGCGCGCTTGGCGGCTCGAGTAAGCTTGGGGATTAGAGATCTTAGCTAGGTTGCTTTTGAAGATCTGCTTTTGTACTTGATTAGGATTTGGGTAGCATACTCCCAAATCACCATGCTCGGTTTTGTGTAAACGTAAATAGTCGGGTCATAATGATTATAACCGGTTTATGATTTAATTAACGTATCATTGTATTAATGAGTTTAATCTATTAATGTATGTCTTTAAGTTCGTTGAACTTACTTTGATGAAAATACGTTTTGGAAATTGTGTAATGGGACCTAAAGTATTATTTAACGTGTATTAAAAGGAAAATTTTTATGGGCCGATTTTAATACGGGTTGGGTTGTTTCAACTTAGATGAAGAAAATTGAAGAATGAAAGTGTTTGTAGGTGTTTTTGGTCGTTGGTATATGGATTAGATATAAAGGATGTGTAATTTTATTTTCATGTAAATAAGTCATGAATGATTACTCATATTTTTGCAATTTTATGAGATATTTCATGCTAGTTGCCAAATGATGGTTCCCACATGTGTTAAGTGACTCACATGGGCTGCTAAGAGCTGATCATTGGAGTGTATATACCAATAGTACATACATCTAAAAGCTGTGTATTGTACGAGTACGAATACGGGTGCATACGAGTAGAATTGTTGATGAAACTGAACGAGGATGTAATTGTAAGTATTTTTGTTAAGTAGAAGTATTTTGATAAGTGTCTTGAAGTCTTTCAAAAGTGTATGAATACATATTAAAACACTACATGTATATACATTTTAACTGAGTCGTTAAGTCATCATTAGTCGTTACATGTAAATGTTGATTTGAAACCTTTAAGTTAACGATCTTGTTAAATGTTGTTAACCCAATGTTTATTATATCTAATGAGATATTAAATTATTATATTATCATGATATTATGATATATTACTATATCTTAATATGATATATATACATTTAATTGTCATTACAACGATAATCGTTACATATATGTCTCGTTTCGAAAACCTTAAGTTAGTAGTATTGTTTTTACATATGTAGTTCATTGTTAATATACATAATGACATGTTTACTTATCATTTATTATGATTAAACATAGTGTATCAATATCTTAATATGATTCATATGTATTTAGTAAGACGTTGTTATAACGATAATCGTTATATATATCGTTTCGAGTTTCTTAATTCAATAAACTCAATTTTATGTATATAACTCATTGTTAAAATACCTAATGAGATACATACTTATCATAATATCATGTTAACTATATATATATATATATATATATATATATATATATATATATGTCATCATATAGTTTTTACAAAACGTTCGTGAATCACCGGTCAACTTAGGTGGTCAATTGTCCATATAAAACCTATTTCAATTAATCAAGTCTTAACAAGTTTGATTGTTTAACATGTTGGAAACACTTAATCATGTAAATATCAATTTCATTTAATATAAATAAACATGGAAAAGTTCGGGTCACTACAAACACAATGATAGAAAACTGCTGCAGCTTATGTCGACTGTACTCGATTTCTGTTTACATTCATGATGATGATGATGGAATGGGATATCAATGTCAAAGGTGTTGCATTTTTCTTTTTCTTTTCCTTTGATGGCCGACATATTTTAAGAACATAACCCCACTTGATTAATAATGATAAAGTGGATGGAATTGTTACAGAATGCTAGATTAGACCGTGAACTGTATTTCATTTATCATGCCGAGTTTTCTTTTCCTCTGTTGGGTTTATTGAGTTGGAAAACATGATTTGGGCTACCACGTTTTGTTGGGCCCAAATTCCGACTTATGTTTCTATACATTAATGATGCAGTAAAACAAAGATGAGCTATATAGTTGAGGATTTGGTAATTAGATAAGGATGCTAATCGATGATATTAGTGGTGGTTAATGGTGATGTTAATGACGATGTGATAACGATAATAGGATGTTGGTAATGATGAGTACATGATAGATGATTAATAACGTGAGATGAAGATGATACATGATTATGATTGTGGATGACTATCATGATATTACGTGAGGTATACGATAAAGAAAATGATGTTGACAATGATTATGTATGTTAATGATGATGATGTGATGATGTTTAGATAATGATATTGATGATATAGGTTGATGATATTACGATTATAATGATGATGATGATTTGGTTATAATGATACGCGATGCATGAATTATGATGATGATGATGATGGTACGATATTGACGATGATGATAATGGTTATATATATATATATATATATATATATATATATATATATATATATATATATATATATATATATATATATATATATATATATATATATATATATATATATATATATATATATATATATAAATTTCGAATAATAGCAGATGAATAGAAACAGACTAATGGTTAAGGATGTTATCGGGTTAGCAGGAGGTCGCGGGTTCAAACTCGGACTTGGGCATTTTTTTAAAGGGCTACTTCTTTGAGGTAGTTTACTTATTAATCATTATTATTATTATTATTATTATTATTATTATTATTATTATTATTATTATTATTATTATTATTATTATTATTATTATTATTATTATTATTATTATTACAACAACTATTATTATTACATATAACGAATTATTTATTTTTGATATAACACTATATATATATATATATATATAAAATACATATAGATAACATATAATTAAGATATAAAATGTAAATAAAATATATATACTTTAATTAAGATTTAGTATAAATTTTATATATAATTACAAAACTAATATATAAATATTATATAATTAATAGATAAAATTATTTGATTATATGAGTTAATATATATACTTGATATAGGTTCGTGAATCCAAGGCCAACCCTGCATTGTTCAGTTCAGTCGAATGAATATTTTTACTACAAAATATTGTATCGTGAGTTTCATTACTCCCCTTTTAAATGCTTTTGCAATATATATTTTTGGGACTAAGAATACATGTGCTAATTTTATAAATATTTGACGAAATAGACACAAGTACTTAAAAACATTCTACGATTGAGTTATGAATACACCGAATATCACCCCTTTATAGTCTGGTAATCTAAGAATTAGTGAACCAGTCCACTAATTGACACGAATCCTAAAAATAGATCTATGGGCCTTGACAAGCCACAGTAAGAGAATTTGAACTGCTTTAGTACTTCAATTTTAGTATACACCGCCAGCTTTAAAAGGAATGACCTGTTTGTGAGGTGTACACAACCGTCATTTTTAAAAGAGTGGCCTGTTTGTATGCTGTGAGCATATTTGCGAATGCGGTATGCGGGGGATATTCTAGATGCATTTTGTTAATGTCGATTACCAGGTGTTTAATTCGTATGAATGGATTTTCAGCAGTGAGCAGACCTGCACCTTATTTATGAATTTAAATCTTGTGGTCGATAAAAATGATGGAAATGAATATTGATTATAATAAACTAATGAACTCACCAACCTTTTGGTTGACACTTTTAAGCATGTTTATTCTCAGGTATGAAAGAAATCTTCCGCTGTGCATTTGCTCATTTTAGAGATATTACTTGGAGTCATTCATGACATATTTCAAAAGACGTTGCATTCGAGTTGTTGAGTTCATCAAGAACATTATTAAGTCATTTATAGTTAGATATATTATGAAATGGTATGCATGCTGTCAACTTTCGATGTGATGAAAGTTTGTCTTTTAAAAACGAATGCAATGTTTGTAAAATGTATCATATAGAGGTCAAATACCTCGAAATGAAATCAATTATTATGTAACGTTTATAATCGATATGAACGGGGCATTTCACCCGGCCAAATAGGGGAACAAAGTGGACATTTGCTTTGGGGATTATCACTTTTTTGCCAATTTTTTCACACAATTTTGCGTCAGAGCTAATTTTTTTTTTCCAGAATGCCCGCGCAAGTCGCAAGCTACCTTGCGACCAGACCCGCGCAAGGCGCAAATTTGCGACCTTGTGTCCTTATCTTATCAGAATTGGATTTTCTGGATAAGATTTCGTCAGATTTCCTAGATTTTTTTGGATAAGATTATGTCAAAAAATAAAGAATGGCCCTGGAAGAGTTCATACACACTCTCATATTCCATTATTTCAAATTCATTTCAGAGATTATTGGCACGTAAAGGTACACATTTAAGCATTTTTGCAATTATTTTAATGTTAATGAATTGTCGTAATGATGATAAAATTTGTTGTTCATCTATGTTGTGGGGGTTCTTTCCATTTTATTAACAACATTCCCATATATTTGCCCCTAGATTGTTTTAAAATTCGGTTAAAACTACCAATTGCACCCCAAAAACCCATGAATCGAAGAATATTGTTGAAAAATGTTCTCAATAAGCTTAATATGCCACTCAATGCACCTGTTTCAATGAGATATTTGGTAGATAATCATGTTTTTGATATTACGGATGATTATGAAGACTTTCATGAGTTTTTACAATACGCAATCGCAAACGCCGCTATTGATATTTATATTGTCGAGAGTGTACGAACGCACCAGCTTCAACGAAACCCAGAAACACACCAGCTACAACCAAACCCAGAAACACACCACCCACAACCAAACCCAAAAATACACCGCCCACAACCAAATCAAGATACACACCATCACCAACAAAACCCAGAAACACACCTCCTAGAACCAAATGTCTATAATAACAATTTAGAAGAGGATCTACCTGTAATGCCACCTCCAAACATAGAAGAGTTTGATTTTTTTAACCATGGTGTTGAGAACATATGTAAAATTAAAAAAACAGACTACTCGTTTGAATTTGTTGTCACATCTAGTGATTCTGATGATGCAAAAGACGGAAACAATGAAGATGAAGATGAAGAAGAAAAGCAAGATTTATTCTGGAATATGCCACGTCTTTTAAGTCAGCAAGAGGAAGAGCCTGAATTTACCACTCAAATACCAACCACATATCAGGTATCTGATTTAATTAGTGTTCGTCAGACGTTTTTGAATAAGGATGACTTTTTAAACAATCTGTTTAGAAAATTCCTTGAAGAAAACTTACAAATCAAGCCGGTAAAGTCAGACAAATCTCGATACACAGCTAAATGTGTGTTGCCAAACTGCGATTGGAGATGTAGTACTTACAAAATAAGACACACTGAGAACTTTATGGTTAAAAAATTACATGAAGTATACACTTGTTCACGCACACAAATTATGGGAAACAATAAACATGCAAACAAAAAAGTGTTGGGTAGTATTCTCATGGATTCATTCAAATATGCAAATAGAGAATATAAGCCGAAAGATATACGCGACGATATAGGCAACCGGTTTGGTGTGAGCATATCTTACAATCAAGCATGGAGGGTCAAATGTCATACATTACAAAGGCTTCGTGTGTAAGACCCTGTTTCCTGTTTTAGTTATGTGGGACGCCGTCCAAGAAGTGGGACGCCGTCCAGTAGAGAAGGACTGGACGCCGTCCAGAAAGTGGGACGCCGTCCAAATGGTCTGACGGGCCAGCTGTTGGTTTTGTTTTAAAAAGCGGCAAATTGGTAAATTCACTTGGGTGTCGGTTTGGTGGCCACAAAACTGATCCATTGTCCATCTTATCCTCATTTCACCTCTTTTCACTCACACACTTGTTTCTAGAGAGAGAGAGAGAGGAAGGGTTTAAAGAGAGAGAGCTTGATTTGGAGAGGAAGGAGTCGGATTCTCGCAAAAGCTCGGGTTCTAAAGTTGTTCATCTCGTTCCTAGCTACGTTGTGGTAGTATTGGTAAGTTCAAACTCCGAATTTCATTTGTTAAGATTTGATATTCAAGTTAGGGTTTGAGCTTGATTAGTTGTGAAACCCTTTTAAATGATGAAGCAGGTTTGTGGTGACTAGTTATACTTGTTACTTGTCGGGTTTTGGGTTGGTTGACGTTTTGGCCATGATTAGGCTTTGATTATGGGTATAATCACTAGTTTTAGTGATTATGGAAGTGTTGGAACCCATCTGGGGGTATTTGGTTGATTAATTTTGAAATGGGTCAAAATTAGGGTTTATGTGTCAAATTGGGCAAGACGAGTGTTTAACACTTGTGTTTGGGTTTAACTGGCGTATTAGGACCATTCTCACTCGTGTTAGTGATTATTGGTTGGTTTGGACGCGGTTTCGTACTTGGAAGTGCAATGGGTCGAAATTGCACCAAGTATTGATTTGTGTTGGTTTACAAATCCACTCTAAGTGTGTTGTTTGTATTGTGATAATGGAATAGGTACTTTCCATTGGCGTGTTGCGGATTTCGGTTGCATTCTTCAAAGACATCAAGGTGAGTGTTAATATCCTATGTGCATATGTATGTGTAGGATGGGTGTGGGTCGGGTGAAGTGGTTCTCGGTCATAGAGCTCACTTCACATATAGGTGGATTTGATGGACTTGCGTACAGGTCCAATTGGCACGGTTGTGCGTTTTGGTTGACCACTTTTGGTGAAGTGCACACTTTATGTGTACGTTATCACATGTGCTTGTGATGTGGATTATATAACCAAAATGGCGAAGGGTTGATATTAAATTGTGAATTGGATAACCCCGATGTGGTGGATTTCATAATCCCGTGACCGTGGGTTTGTATATTGGAGAAGTGGATCACGTGTAGTTCGGATTCACGATGACTCGTGTAGTTCGGTCATCTTATTGAGGTAGTGATCAGTTGTGGTTGCGGATTCACTAAGGCTCGTGTAGTTCGGCCAACCTCGATGTTGTTGTGATATTGAAGATAGTATTCTCGTGTGGATATAGATTTACTAAGGCTCGTGTAGTTCGGCCAATCTTCATTTGGTAATTGGGTTAAGGGGTTAACCTAGGGCATTTTACGCTTTATTGTTATACAAATATCGTCGTCTTGTTGTGATGTAGCTAGCCCTCCGGGTGTAGCTTGTGGGTGTCGTTCATAGCGTCGTTGGTGAACTTACTTGTTGATGATTAGCTTGTTATATAGCGGTTGAACGGTATACTTAGTTTGCCTTATGCTTGGATGCTCTGGTATGCGTTATTTGATTACTTATGTGGTGTGCCCATTTTATGCATATATATGTATGTAGTATATTCTTACTCACTAAGCATTAGCTTACCCTCTCGTTGTTTACATTTTTATAGATTTGCATGGATGCGGTGGCTCGGGTAAGCGTGGGGACTAGTGGACTTGCGCAGTTGCTTAGAAGACGTGCTTTTGGATTTGATTAGGATTGGGTAGCGTATCCCCAATCACCATGCTTGGTCTTCGTTTTCGTGTTAAACTTATATGGTCGAAAACTCGTAATTTTGTACGAAAGTCGTAAAACAGCCAATGTGGGCCCGGTGTCGTAAAACTCGGTTTTATTGTGGAAAACTCTTAGTTTTAATTATTATAACATATTGTGAAAGTGTTTTGGTTTAAAAGTGTCGGGAAGCGGATTTTTCGCCCGCGTAGACAAACCGATCAGGAACTTTTAGTACATTTGGACGCCATCCAAAAGACTTGGACGACGTCCTGGTCTTCACAACTGGACGCCGTCCAGATAACTGGACGCCGTCCAGATGAACTATGTTACAATTTTTTTATGGCACGTTTTTGGATGGATAACGGGTTGGGTCGTTACAATTGGTATCAGAGCATGGTCTAAGGGATTTAGGTGACTTGAGATAGGTACCTAGACTTAGACTTTTGTGTGTGCTTAATTGTTGTGGGACTTGTAGGAGTACGGGTCGGAATGGGAAATGCGGTTAGTGCCTTAAATTGTAGGTGGACTAACGGTCATGTTAATATGCTGATATTATTAATATACTATTGCGTGGTGTTTGTAATTATGTTTGCGTTGCGAATATCATCAAGCAAGATAGTCGTGGTACTAATGAGTTGATACGGTGTGTGTGCGTATTAAGGACTTGCAAACCTTATTACGGGTGCAAATCGTGTCTATCCAGTGATGTACGACGAGTGTTGAGCAAGGTGAGGCGGTGTTGTGCGTGTGGTTTTATACGTTCATAGACTAATCGTTTTGCATTCTTTAGAATGAAGACGGGAAACAAGATCGAGACGAATGACGAGGAGTTTAACGCTAGAGTTGCGGCCACCGTTGCGGAGTAAATGTGTGCGTTTCGAGAAGAAATGGATAGGAAGTATTCCGAATTTCAGAGTAGTAGTGAAATGGAGCACTGTCTTAAGAGCTTCATGAGGACTAAACCTCCGATGTATGACGGGAAACCGGATCCTTTGGTAAGCACAACTTGGATCTCGGATGTCGAATGGTGTTTTCGCACAATTGAATGCCCTCCCGAGAAGAGGACAAGACTCGCTACTAGTTTGTTACGAGGTAGGGCGAAGGATTGGTTGGATGGTAAGATTGATCTTGTCGGTGGTGAACCTTTTATGGCGTTATCATGGGACGAGTTTAAGGAGGAATTCTTCGAGGAATTCCCGACTTTAGTTGATTTGTCGAAATTGCGTAGCGGGTTGCGAAATTTGCAACAGGGTTCTATGGATTTGAATACTCTCAAGACGACCTTTATGGCGAAGGCTCGGTATTGCCCGGAGTATTTAGGGAACGATCGTTTGTTGATGGAGGATTTCTATCGAACTTTGAATGATGACTTGAAAAACAAAATTAGCCGGGGTTACGCGAAATCGTTTGCGGAATTATTCGCCATTGCTAAGGGTTTCGAGTCGTATTCACGATCAAAGATTAGTGAACCTTCAAGTAAGAGAAGGGTTGTTTCATATGGTGCTCCAAGTAAGAGGACTAAGGGTCCGAGTGTGAGCACGGGTGGTACACGGACGGATATATCGGATTCTAGTGCGTCTAGATGTTACAATTGTGGCGTGAGGGGTCACAAGTCTTGGGAATGTTTGGTGCCGAAGGCGATGACACGGTGTGTTTCAATTGCCAAGAGGAAGAACATCGTAAGTCGGAATGTCCCGAGTTAGCGGGGACGGGTGCGGCAAGGAGACGTTAAGGTACGTTTCATTTTAATAAATATGTCCTTTGATTATTTATTTCGTGCCAATGAGTTCGGGTTTGTTAAATGCCTTGTGTTGTGCATAATGTCGTTATGGGTGACATTCCTAATGGAATTACCCTATGGTGATGTTTAGATTAATGGGCGAAGGGCGTGAGACTTGGTGCAACCAAGCATTCTTTAGTGTTGGGAAATGTTTCTACCAATCCATGGTTATGGGCTTTGGTGTTCGGTTGTTAGAGCGTGTTCGCTCTCGTGCTGAAGTTGAGGAACCGTGTGGTTCGTTGGGTGGGTGAAACCCTTGAGGTCGAGTGTTTTAAATCTCGATGAACGTTAGTAATGGAGTCTACGAGACGCAATGATAGCTACCTCTTTCATACCTACTGGCGTGGTGTTTGACTCTGATTGTGTTGCGGTTACATTGTACTTAGGGTGCCGGAGAGAAACCCTTAGGTACATGAGTGACTAGGTGGAAATGGGACAAACTATAGCAATTGGATGATTGCGAGAGTAGAGTTTGTGTAAGTTGTGGTACACTTTTCGTTTGAAGTGTTTAAAGATGTGTTAAAATCCTTCGTATGCTCAAGGTTGGGGAAATAAGTGGTGATGGGTCGTGTGAACCCAATTGTTAGTAAAGTCTACCCTTAGTAGCATTGTACAGTTGTACAAGGTGCGGTTATGGAACATAGTTCCAAGTGGGGGAGTTACACTCCCACACGAGGAGGTTTTAGTGTGAAATTTCGGATGATGCTCTTAGTATATCCGGAACTTATGACGAGACCTAGATTTGGTCGATTGGGGTAAAAGTACGGTTTGGAATAAATTGTACTTATGGTTTGGATTGAGTTACTACCGAGGTGGTAATATATATATATATATATATATATATATATATATATATATATATATATATATATATATATATATATATATATATATATATATATATATAAATGGACGTGTTTGAAGAGCAAAGTGAGATCCCTCGGCTAAGGGATGTGCGTGTCAGATTCTCTTTTAGAGAATTGTTGTTTTGTGCCTATGTGCGATATGGGCGGTTCTTGCTCGATTGTGTTGGCATTTTGTACGCGTACGTGTGTTGATGGTTAGTGTATATGTTAGGATTCACTATAGTGTAGCAGTGCGCGATGTTGCACTACTTGCTGTTCGAGGCTAAAAGAGCGTGTGTTGATGGTTAGTGATAATGCTAAAAACGAACATATATTTCATAGCATTATCCTTCTAGAAAGACAAGCTTTTAGTTGCAATTATTCTATTTCCAAGTAATATTCGTTTAAATAATAAAAGGTAAGACAAAAGACAGAATTGACGATTTGAAGACGCAAACGACCAAAAAGCTAAAAAGTACAAAGTACAATCCAAGTGGTTCAAATTATTGATGAGAAACGTCTAGAAATTACAAGAGTACAAGCCGCAAAAAGCAAAGTACAAGATATTAAATTATACGAAAAGGCGTTCGAAAATCCGAAACCGAGACATGAACCAACTTTCAGCACGCGACGCAACGAACCAAAAATTACAAGTCAACTATGCACAAGAATATAATATAATATATAATTAATTATATATATTATTATATATTATATTTATAAGCAGCACACATTTAAATCACTATGGTGAGCTGGAATCCATATCTCCGCACTCGCGGAGCTGTAAAGCATAAAACCTCCGCACTCGCGGAGCTGTACAGTTCAAAGTGGGCCTATAAAAGGCCGCGCATTCTGGTCAATTTTATTCATCCTTTTCCTTCTTTCTATCTACGTAAAATATATATATATATATATAATTATAATTATAATTTTAATTTAAAGTTTAATAATAATAAGGTTATAGTGGCGAAATTTTTAAGTTTGTAAGTCAAAATTATGTCCGTGTAACACTACGCGATTAATACTCATTGTAAGTTATGTTCAACCTTTTTAAATTAATGTCTCGTAGCTAAGTTATTATTATACTTATTTAAGCCGAAGTAATCGTGATGTTGAACTAAATATTAAAGACGGGGTTATTGGTCTTTGTACCATAATTGAGGTTTGGACAAAAGACCGACACTTGTGGAAATTAGACTATGGGCTATTAATGGGCTTTATATTTGTTTAATTGAATGATAGTTCGTTAATTTAATATAAAGATTTACAATTGGACGTACCTATAAATAACCACATACACTCGATCGGACACGATGGGCGGGATATTTATAAGTACTAATAATCGTTCATTTAACTGGACACGGGGATGGACTAATAGTCAATGGACTCATTAAAACAGGGGTGGATTACGTACAAGGACACTTGGCGTAATTGTTAACAAAGTATTAAAACCTTGGGTTACACGCAGTCGATATCCTGGTGTAATTATTAAACAAAGTATTAAGACCTTGTTATAGTTTAAGTCCCCAATTAGTTAAAATATTTGACTTCGAGTATAAGGATAATTTAACGAGGACACTCGTACTTTATATTTATGACTGATGGACTGTTATGGACAAAAACCAGATGGACATATCGAATAATCCAGGACAAAGGACAATTAACCCATGGTAATAAATTAAAATCAACACGTCAAACATCATGATTACGGAAGTTTAAATAAGCATAATTCCTTTATTTTATATCTCATCGCACTTTTATTTACTGTCATTTTATTTATTGCACTTTTAAATTATTGCATTTTTATTTATCGCACTTTTATTTATCGTCATTTACTTTACGCTTTAAATTAAGTCATTTGTATATTTAATATTTTACATTAGGTTTTAACTGCTACTTAAGACATAAAATCGACAAACCGGTCATTAAACGGTAAAACCCCCTTTTATAATAATAATAATATTACTTATATATATTGATACAAATATAGTTTAAAATAAATATAGCGTTAAACTCAGCTAGCTCCCTGCGGAACGAACCAGACTTACTAAAAACTACACTACTTTACGATTAGGTACACTGTCTATAGTGTTGTAGCAAGGTTTAGGTATATCCACTCTATAAATAAATAAATAACTTGTGTAAAATTGTATCGTATTTAATAGTATTTCGCAATAAAAATATAACTATTTCGTATACTACCTCTCATAACATCAGTTAGTGTATTCCGTTAGGATTCACTATGGTGTAGCAGTGCGTGATGTTACATTACTCGTCGTGATGGAGGCCAAAAGAGCATGTGTGATGGGAGTAGTGTTATATCAGCATAGTATAACATTATCGGGAAATGCGAGTACCGGTGGGAAATGCGAGTACCATTCCTGTGTTGAGAATTGGGAGTGGATCACGTGTGGATGCGGATTCACGGTGACACGTGTAGTTTGATCATCTTATTGTGGAAGTGAGTCTCGTGTAGTTTGGATTCACAATGACACGTGTGGATGCGGTCATTATATTGAGGAAGTGAGTCTCGTGTAGTTCGGATTCACAATGACACGTGTGGATGCGGTCATTCTTTTGGGATAGTGATTCTCGTGTAGTTCGAATTCACTAGGGCGCGTGTAGTTCGGCCAATCCCGATTGTTGTGTGGTGAAGGTAGTGAGTCGCGTGTGGTTGCGGATTCACTAAGGCAAGTGTAGTTTTCGGCCAGCCTTCATGTTATTGGATGTGTGAACTATTGGTTGTTTTATACGCCGATGGTGGGGTCGTAAGGACCATGTTGTGTGAACTATTGGTTGTCTTATACGCCGATGGTGGGGTCGTAAGGACCAAGTTGTGTGATTAGTGATGCGATAGCCGTGTTTCGCTCACATGTTGTTACGGGTGTGCCAACAGTCAATTTTGTACACCTTGGGATTAGCGTTACCATTGTCGTTTTGGGCGCTATCGATTTTAGCCGTTTGCTTATGGTGTTGCGGTAGTTGTGTATTGGTCGTGTTGCGCACTACAAGGGATGTTAAGTGGTAAGTGTTATCCGTAAGGATTCACTTTTATTTCGGTCTTCGTCGGTTTGGTTGTTGACCTTAAGTTGAGACTTGTTGCTTTTAGCGTTGTACTTGGTAAGGGTACGCTAAGGGATTGATATCTCGGTAAGAGATTGGTTGAGTTTTTTCTGATGTGAGGGATTGGGCAAGTTTTAGTGCTTGAATTTGCGGATTTGATAAATCGCGGATGGCGATTTAGTTGTTAAAGGTGATTTATAGAGAAGAATTGCCTAGGAAGGTCAGATTGGACTTATGATTGAGGACCGTTGAGTGTGCCCCGTTCGGTTAAGTTGCACATATCGCGAGGACGCGATCATGTTTAAGTGGGGGAGAGTTGTAAGACCCTGTTTCCTGTTTTAGTTATGTGGGACGCCGTCCAAGAAGTGGGACGCCGTCCAGTAGAGAAGGACTGGACGTCGTCCAGAAAGTGGGACGCCGTCCAAATGGTCTGACGGGCCAGCTGTTGGTTTTGTTTTAAAAAGGGGCAAATTGGTAAATTCACTTGGGTGTCGGTTTGGTGGCCACAAAACTGATCCATTGGCCATCTTATCCTCATTTCACCTCTTTTCACTCACACACTTGTTTCTAGAGAGAGGAAGGGTTTAGAGAGAGATAGAGAGAGAGAGAGCTTGATTTGGAGAGGAAGGAGCCAGATTCTCGCAAAAGCTCGGGTTCTAAAGATGTTTATCTCGTTCCTAGCTACGTTGTGGTAGTATTGGTAAGTTCAAACTCCGAATTTCATTTGTTAAGATTTGATGTTCAAGTTAGGGTTTGAGCTTGATTAGTTGTGAAACCCTTTTAGATGATGAAGCGGGTTTGTGGTGACTAGTTATACTTGTCACTTGGTGGGTTTTGGGTTGGTTGACATTTTGGCCATGATTAGGCTTTGATAATGGGTATAATCACTAGTGTTAGTGATTATGGAAGTGTTAACACCCATCTGGGGGTATTTGGTTGATTAATTTTGAAATGGGTGAAAATTAGGGTTTATGTGTCAAATTGGGCAAGACGAGTGTTTAACACTTGTGTTCGGGTTTAATTGGTGTATTAGGACCATTCTCACTCGTGTTAGTGATTATTGGTTGGTTTGTACGCGGTTTGGTGCTTGGAAGTGCAATGGGTTGAAATTGCACCAAGTATCGATTTGAATCGGTTTGTTAATCCACTCTAAGTGTGTTGTTTGTATTGTGATAATGGAATAGCTACTTTCCATTGGTGTGTTGCGGATTTCAGTTGCATTCTTCAAAGACGTCAAGGTGAGTGTTAATATCCTATGTGCATATGTATGTGTAGGATGGGTGCGGGTCGGGTGAAGTGGTTCTCGGACATAGAGCTCACTTCACATATAGGTGGATTTGATGGACTTGCGTATAGGTCCAATTGGCACGGTTGTGCGTTTTGGTTGACCACTTTTGGTGAAGTGCACACTTTTATGTGTACGTTATCACATGTGCATGTGATATGGATTATATAACCCCAATGGCGAAGGGTTGATATTGAGTTGTGAATTGGATAACCCCGATGTGGTGGATTTCATAATCCCGTGACCGTGGGTTTGGATATTGGAGAAGTGGATCACGTGTAGTTCGGATTCACGATGACTCGTGTAGTTCGGTCATCTTATTGAGGCAGTGATCTCGTGTGGTTGTGGATTCACTAAGGCTCGTGTAGTTCGGCAAACCTCGATGTTGTTGTGATATTGAAGATAGTAGTCTCGTGTGGATACGGATTTACTAAGGCTCGTGTAGTTCGGCCAATCTTCATTTGGTAATTGGGTTAAGGGGGTTAACCTTGGGCGTTTTACGCTTTATTGTTATACAAATATTGTCGTCTTATTGTGATGTAGCTAGCCCTCCGGGTGTAGCTTGTGGGTGTCGTTCATAGTGTCGTTGGTGAACTTACTTGTTGATGATTAGCTTGTTATATAGCGGTTGAACGGTATACTTAGTTTGCCTTATGCTTGGATGCTCCGGTATGCGTTATTTGATTACTTATGTGGCGTGTCCATTTTATGCATATATATGTATGTAGTATATTCTCACTCACTAAGCATTAGCTTACCCTCTCGTTGTTTACATTTTTATAGATTTGCATGGATGCGGTGGCTCGGGTAAGCATGGGGACTAGTGGACTTGCGTAGTTGCTTAGATGACGTGCTTTTGGATTTGATTAGGATTGGGTAGCGTATCCCCAATCACCATGCTCGGTCTTCGTTTTTGTGTTAAACTTATATGGTCGAAAACTCGTAATTTTGTACGAAAGTAGTAAAACGGCCGATGTGGGCCCGGTGTCGTAAAACTCAGTTTTATTGTGGAAAACTCTTAGTTTTAATTATTATAACATATTGTGAAAGTGTTTTGGTTTAAAAGTGTCGAAAAGCGATTTTTTCGCCCTCGTAACTTTGACAAACTGATCAGGAACTTTTAGTACATTTGGACGCCGTCCTGGTCTTCACAACTGGACGCCATCTAGATAATTGGACGCCGTCCAGATGAACTGTGTTACAATTTGTTTTTAAGGTATGTTTTTGGATGGATAACGGGTTGGGTCGTTACAATTGGTATCAGAGCATGGTCTAAGGGATTTAGGTGACTTGAGATAGGTACCTAGACTTAGACTTTTGTGTGTGCTTAATTGTTGGGGACTTGTAGGAGTACGGGTCGGAATGGGAAATGCGGTTAGTGCCTTAAATTGTAGGTGGACTAACGGTCATGTTAATATGCTGATATTATTAATATACTATTGCGTGGTGTTTGTAATTATGTTTGCATTGCGAATATCATCAAGCAAGATAGTCGTGGTACTAACGAGTTGATACGGCGTGTGTGCGTAATAAGGACTTGCAAACTTTATTACGGGTGCAAATCGTGTCTAACCAATGATGTACGAAGAGTGTTGAGCAAGGTGAGGCGGTGTTGTGCGTGTGGTTTTATACGTTCGTAGACTAATCGTTTTGCATTCTTTAGAATGAAGATGGGAAACAAGATCGAGACGAATGACGAGGAGTTTAACGCTAGAGTTGCGGCCACCGTTGCGGAGCAAATGGGTGTGTTTCGAGAAGAAATGGATAGGAAGTATTCCGAATTTCAGAGTAGTAGTGAAATGGAGCACTGTCTTAAGAGCTTCATGAGGACTAAACCTCCGATGTATGATGGAAAACCAGATCCTTTGGTAAGCACAACTTGGATCTCTGATGTCGAATGGTGTTTTTGCACAATTGAATGCCCTCCCGAGAAGAGGACAAGACTCGCTACTAGTTTGTTGCGAGGTAGGGCGAAGGATTGGTTGGATGGTAAGATTGATCTTGTCGGTGGTGAACCGTTTATGGCGTTATCATGGGACGAGTTTAAGGAGGAATTCTTCGAGGAATTCCGGACTTTAGCTGATTTGTCAGAATTGCGTAGCGGGTTGCGAAATTTGCAACAGGGTTCTATGGATTTGAATACTCTCAAGACGACCTTTATGGCGAAGGCTCGTTTTTGCCCGGAGTATTTGGGGAACGATCGTTTGTTGATGGAGGATTTCTATCGAACTTTGAATGATGACTTGAAAACAAAATTAGCCGGGGTTACGCGAAATCGTTTGCGGAATTATTCTCCGTGGCTAGGGGTTTTGAGTCATATTCGCGATCAAAGATTGGTGAACCTTAAAATAAAAGAAGGGTTGTTTCGTATGGTGCTCCAAGTAAGAGGACTAAGGGTCCAAGTGTGAGCACGGGTGGTACACGGACGGATATATCGGATTCTAGTGCATCTAGATGTTACAATTGTGGCATGAGCGGTCACAAGTCTTGGGAATGTTTGGTGCCGAAGGGTGATGGCACGGTGTGTTTCAGTTGCCAAGAGGAAGGACATCGTAAGTCGGAATGTCCCGAGTTATCGGGGATGGGTGCGGCAAGGAGACGTTAAGGTACATTTCGTTTTAATAAATACGTCCTTTGATTATTTATTTCGTGCCAATGAGTTCGGGTTTGTTAAATGCGTTGTGTTGTGCATAATGTCATTATGGGTGACATTCCTAATGGAATTACCCTACTGTGGTGTTTTGATTAATGGGCGAAGGGTGTGAGACTTGGTGCAACCAAGCATTCTTTAGTGTTGGGAAATGTTTCTACCAAGCCTTGGTTATGGGCTTTGGTGTTCGGTTGTTAGAGCGTGTTCGCTCTCGTGCTGAAGTTGAGGAACCGTGTGGTTCGTCGGGTGGGTGAAACCCTTGAGGTCGAGTGTTTTGAATCTCGATGAACGTTGGTAAAGTCAGACAAATCTCGATACACAGCTAAATGTGTGTTTCCAAACTGCGATTGGAAATGTAGTGCTTACAAAATAAGACACACTGAGAACTTTATGGTTTAAAATATTGCATGAAGTACACACTTGTTCACGCACACAAATTATGGGAAACAATAAACATGCAAACAAAAAAGTGTTGGGTAGTATTCTTATGGATTCATTCAAATCTGCAAATCGAGAATATAAGCTGAAAGATATACGCAATGATATAGGCAACCGGTTTGGTGTGAGCATATCTTACAATCAAGCATGGAGGGTCAAATGTCATACATTACAAATGTTTCGTGGAAGTAGTGATGTCTCGTTCTGAATGCTTCCAATTTACCTATATAACATCGGGATCTACAATTCGGGAAGCGTAACTAATGTGATCACTAACAAGGAAAATAAATTTCTAATGTGTTACTATTCTCTTGGCGTCGTTGTAAGTATTAAAATAATTATTGCTTTTATTTATCATTTTGTAGATGGCAATGTAAAACACATATCTTAGTGTTTCTGTTTGGGCGTAAGGTAAAACTTGCGCCCTTGCGTATACTTTGCAACCATACGCAAGTTTAACCTTGCGCCCTAGCGTAAAGGTTGCAAACATACGTGCGTAAAGGTTGCGACCATAAGCAAGGTGCCCCATGCGTCTTCCAAACCATGTGCAAGGGCGCAAGTGTACTTGCGTATGGGTTGCAACCATACGCAAGAACCCCTTTGCGTCCTTGCATCTTCCCTTTTTTTTATTCATTTTGTAAATCTACCATACAGGTTCGATCATTTGTTCAATGTTGTCGTCCGATAATCATAGTCGATGCTGCGCATTTAAAGTCAGGGTATTTGGGGACTAATTTAGTTGCTGTCGCAATGGATGGTAATAATGGAATTTTGCCATTGGTATATGGAATTGGTGAAGGCGAGACAAACGAGGTTTGGTCATGGTTTTTTGGCAACCTAAGAGATCATTTAACGCTTTGTGGTATGTGTGATCGTATGTCAGAGCTTACTTTCATATCTGATCATGCCCCTTCAATAGCACATGGTATTTCAAATGTCTTTCCCGAAGCGTTTCATGCTTTTTGCGCACATTATTTGTTCATGAACGTCAAGGGAAAATCCAGCAAATTAAAGAATTTCGAATGGCACTATTGGAAAATGGTTAAGGCTTACTGTGCGTCAGATTTTCAGGATCATCTTAGTGTATTTCAAAGAAGATTGAAAGCAGCTTACAAATATCTAGAAGACGTTGGTTTCCAGAAATTTTATAGAAATAGAGCTGAACATGTTAGGTTTTCATATCTTACTAGCAACAGTGTAGAGTCTATCAACGCACTAAGTAAACATGCTCGAAAACTACCTGTTTGCATGTTATTGGAATGTTTTCGCGCTTCAGGACAAGATTGGTATTTCAAACATCGCAACACATCAGTTAGTCTTAGTTCCACGGTTACTCCATATGCTGAACGTAAACTAGCCAAAAGGACGAAAAAATCTAGAAGGTGGCAAACAATCCCATCGACAAACAATCTAATAGAAGTTCGTGGTGGACGAAAAAATGGGATGGTTAATCTAGAAGATAGAGTGTGTTCATGTGGCCAGTGGCAATTATCGGGTATACCATGCGGACATGTTATTGCAGCAGCACGACGCTTCGAAGTAGAGGATGTTACTTGTTATGTATCATGTTGGTTCACGACCGAAACTTATATAAATACGTATGTGGAACATATCCTTCCTTTACCCCATCGGTCAGAATGATCAGATCCGAGGCCCGACATTTTACAAATTGTAAACCCCCCCATTCCAGTGAAAAGAAAACTTGGATGCCCGAAAAGTACAAATTGTAAACCTTCACAAGGTAAAGAAACTTCCAAAACAGTAAGAATATGTACTCGTTGTAAAGAACCAGGTCATGGTAGGAATACGTGCAGTGCACCTTTTGACCGAACATGTGAATCTACTTCAAAAAAGGTAGTAAAACAATCGGCCTCAAAATCGAAGGGTAAAGATAAAGTCGAAGATTTTAAAGCTTATCAGTCTCAGTTTTATTCAACGTGCAATTTAGGGAGCGATTAGGATTATTAATGATTTTATGTGTGATTTTCCAAACTCATTAAGGGTTATTTAATGTATTTTATGTGTATTTTATGTGCAATCACAATTTAGGATTATTTAATGTATTTAATGTAATTTTATGTGTATTTTATGTTGCAAAATATGAATAATAAGGAAGTCGCACAAGGGCGCAAGAAGCATCTTGCGCCTTCTAGATCATCAAAAGCATGGAAACAAAACACTCCTTGCGTCTTGGCAAAGGAAGGCGCAAGGGCGCAAGAAGCCTTTGCGCCTACAAAATGGGACGCAAGCACGCAAACATTAACTTGCGCTTACAAAAAATAATAATTGCGCCCACAAAAAACCGGACGCAAGGACGCAAACAATAACTTGCCCCATACTTCTTCGTCACTAACCCACTCTTTTTGAGACCTTACACGCTTAGCATTAGGTGGTGGTGGTTGTAGATTTTTCACAGGCACCTCAATTATTTTCTGGGGATCATTTTGTTCCTTGGTATCTAGATTCACCACTTAATCTTCCTGATGAACTTCATGATCTATGGTCACCTTTATCTTTTCAGTTTCCGTTCAACAACATCATCCAACTGTGAAAATACAATAAATCATAAAGTCAGGAAGAATGGTCGCAAGGACGCAAGACAATATTTAGGTCCACTAAACCAGACGCAAGGTCGCAAAACCTAATTTGTGCACAAATAAACGCGCAAGCACGCAAACAAAACTTTACGCCTACTAACCAGCGACACGCAAACTCGCGAGGTTGACCTTGCACCCAGCAAAAACAAACTTGCAAGGATGCAAGGTGAACCTTGCGTCCACCCAGGAGATTAAACTGTAAATTTAACCCAACTAAATTCAGGTAATTATCAGTTTATAAATATTTGTAAAATACACTAACCTTCTCAACGGGTTTTATGTACCCCAGAGTAGTAAATGAGGAGTTTAATATATTAGATGGCCGTCTTTCGCGTTTACCACGTCTAACCCGTGGAGCGGATTTGTTGTTCTCATTGTCCGAAAGAGATCGACCAATAATATCATCTTGCTCATCATGATGTTCTTCAAGTTCAGATAACCGTTTTTCCTGAACTGACAATCGTTTTTCTTGTTCGGACAATTGTTTCCTACACTCGACCAACTCTTTTTCTTGAGTTTCCAAACGTTTCACCAATGACGAGTACAGCGATGTAAATCTATCTTGTCAGTAGAATGATCAAGCACAAGCTCCTCATTATCCACATCCTCGTGCACAGGCTCATTGACAGGCTTCTCGTCATTATTATTTTTGCCTTGAAAGTACGAGTCACTATTTATCCACCATTGACACGCACTCTCAATCTCAGTAGGTTTCAAGCCACGAAGAGGTCTTTTATTCTTCGGACAGTTATCCTGTATAAAAAATATTTGGTCAGAAAAAACAAAATTTAATAAGTCGCAAGGATGCAAGAAGAACCTTGCGCATCAATAACCACCGCGCAAGGTTACACAATTGACCTTGCGCAGTTAATATCTCGAAGGCGCAAGGACGCAAGACATACCTTGCACTTGAATCACCATGACGCAAGGTTGCAGTAGTAACCTTGCGTAGTAACAACGGAAGGAGCAAGGACGTAAGGGCGCAAGGAATAATCTTGCGTCTAACTTAGCCGCAAGGTCGCATTGTCAACCCTTGCGTCTATAAAGAAAGCCGCAAGGTCGCAAGACATACCTTGCTTAGTAAACAACCCGAATGTGCAAAGACGCAAGGTAATACCTTGCGTTCATTAAAACAAGCGCAAGGTCGCAATACCTACCTTGCGCCAGGACAGTCAGCAATTTTGTCAAATTTATTTTATTAAATAGGTAGAATTAACGTAAAAACAATAGATATATGAATGAAAACTAACCATAACGTCAAGAATTCGAATGTAATCAGTTATCAAAAAAGCCTCGGCCGATGTACGTTTCCAAAATACGGCCCTCGGTATTCCATCCTTGTCCGTCTTTTCTGCCAAACATTTAATCGTACGACTGTATGCCTCAAGAATCCAAATCTTAAAAGCCCACATAAATCCCACCAGAGTGTACCCCCTATTGACCTCTAACTGGGATCGCTGAGATTGAAACCCCTCGTTAACTGCTGCGTAAGTAGGTTCCCAAATACGATTCGCCCATGGGTACTCATTACTTTTTGTAAATCTTCCACCAACCAAAGGTACTTCTTGCTCACCACATGAAGCCCTTGTTTATCCAAAAATCTCCTCTCGACAATCAAAATAATTGCGATTCACACAACATCTTTGTCACTAACAATAACATCACCATGATTATTGAATAATTTTGGATATGGTTAATCGTAATGTTAGAATTTGCTGGATGCTTCGGGAAGCAACGTCGTCTAATCGGCGATAACTGTACATCATAATTACTAGGGATGAATAGTGCCATGTCCGTCCGGTGACCAAACATAAAACCCGTAATTAGACAAAACTCCCGTCTACCAAATCTAATTTTGAAATTATGACGAAAACTGAACCATATTTCCTCCTCTTCAGCTTGGTGCCTCTCATCTATTCCCGTCGGGGCTTAGTTTTTCGTTGGAGCATTTCATGTACTAGACCTGGATCATTGCTCGTGTATACTAAATCTAACCACGGGCCGAAACATGTAGTTCTAAAATTTTTTGTTGATTTTCAGTCACGCTTTCTTCACCACAGGTATAAGAGTCAACATATTCTTCATCGTTAGCTTGGCTTCAACATATCCCTGAAAATAAAGAATTCTATGTTAAAAAATAACATCCGCAAAGACGCAAGAACAAATTTGCGTCTCCTTAAAAGGGAGATGTTGTGACGACCCAAAAATTTTCAACTAATTTTAAATCAAACTCTCGATACGATTTAATATTTTTGACACGATAAGAAAGTCGGTTAGGTTGAGTCTCAAAATTTTTGAACTGTTTCATGAATTCAATTACCCTTCGACTGTTCTCGACGATTCACGAACAACTATTTGTAAATAGATACATATATATTTAAATATATAAATATATATGTAAATATATAAATATATTTTAATTTGAAATATTATTTGAAATAATGTATGATATATATATATATATATATATATATATATATATATATATATATATATATATATATATATATATATATATATATATATATATATATATATATATATATATATATATATATATATATATAAGGTATATTGAATGTATATTTATATGGTTTTGAATTTATTTAGTAAACAATAATAGCACTCGTTTGTCAGTCGATCAATATTAAACAAGTTAAAAATGAACTTATATGATTTTAAAATAAATGGTGATCTGAAAATTTATTACATAAATCATAGGCTTATTAAAAGTATATTTAGGAACTATTTGTAAATTTTAGAACTTTTTATATTTTACCCAGGATCGAGCGCGGACATTTAATTTAATTTTAGTTAATAATTTTAAACAGTTAATGACCGAATTTTATACCATAATGACTGAAATAAATAAATATAATTAAGGTAAAAATATGAGATTTTCTGAAGACTTTTAACTGTCACTAACTAACAGCGGAGTACGAACTACCAGTCCGTAATTTAAAAGCTTAATAGTGTCGGCACAATGAGACTAAAATCATGGCAGCTACACTATTCTAGATTGACACTGTCTTTGTTTGAATTCTTTGCATTTGATAATGCAGAGTATTATATATACATTATTATATATACATTACATATGCATACACACATGCATGTTTTGTGAATTGAACACCATCACTTATTTTCTGTTTTCTTTTTCAATCATAAACCCCACACATCACTATCTTTCTCGTCTCGTCTAACACAGCAATTCACACCATTTTCTAATTTGTTACTATGTGTTACTTTTACTTTAGCATTATATATATATATATATATATATATATATATATATATATATATATATATATATATATATATATATATATATATATATATATATATATATATATATATATATATATATATATATATATATATATATATATATGCACAAGATTATGCATCTTCAATAAAAGTGACTACCACAAACTTTCTTTATGTTTCTATTTCTAATTGATTACCTTACAAACCACTTTTCTTTACATATGTTTTGATGAACCATCGACTAACCATAAATCCGCCATCACCACCATATCCGTTTAACCTTCACCATGTCGATTCCACCTTCATCTATCACAACCACTAACCACCTTGTTTTTTTTTGTGAAACCTAAACCGAACTAAGTAATCACCACCTTCGTCCTCCTTGTGCTTCCATCACCACCAACTTAATAATCATCCTCATCAAAACACCCATCGTCTAACGACCCATCCTAATCCATCTGGATGAATACATTACATTTGGTTACATCGCGAGGTACTTGACCTCTATATGGTACATTTTACAAACATTGCATTTGTTTTTTTTAAAAAAAAAAACAAATTTTCATTACATCAAAAGTTGACGGCATGCATACCATTTCATAATATATCCAACTATAATTGACTTAGTAATAATCTTGATGAACTCGACGACTCGAATGCAACGTCTTTTGAAATATGCCATGAATGACTCCAAGTAATATCTCTAAAATGAGCAAATGCACAGCGGAAAATTTCTTTCATACCTGAGAATAAACATGCTTTCAAGTGTCAACCAAAAGGTTGGTGAGTTCATAGGTTTATCGTAAACAATAAAATTCATCATTTTAATAGACCACAATATTTTAATACAGTACACCTATCTCGTATACAAAACCATATTTCATAATGCTTAGCAGAGTAAGTTCGTATCATTTTCTCCCCCGTAGGTTGCCTCGCGATTTTTAATAATCATACACATATCTCGTGCACAAAAACTAATACACATAACCTGTGTATAAAAGTCATTCATACGAACTACAAACACCTGGTAATCGACCTTAACAAGATGCATATAGAATATACCCTGCATACCGGCATTCCGCACAGTCATGCAAAAAAGCATACAATCAGGCCACTCTTTTAAATATGATGGTTGTGTACACCTCACAAACAGATCATATCTTTTAAAGCTGGCGGTTGTATACCTATTTCGAAGTACTAAAACAGTTCAAATTCTCTGACTGTGGCTTGCGAGTGCCCATAGATCTATCTTTAGGATTCGCATCAATTAGGAGCTCGGTTTCCTAATTCTTAGATCACCAGACTATAAAGGGGTGATATCCGGTGTACTCATAACTCATTCGTAGAATGTTTTTAAGTACTTGTGTCTATTTCGTCAAGCATTTATAAAAGTTACGCATGTATTCTCAGTCCCAAAAATATAATGTAAAGGCATTTAAAAAGGGAGTAATGAAACTCACTATACTGTATTTTGTAGTAAAAACACATATGACGAAACTGAACAATGCAGGGTTGGCCTCGGATTCACGAACCTATATCATTTGTATATTTATTAAACATATAATCGTAGTTAAACAAATTTATATATATTATATATATATATATATATATATATATATATATATATATATATACATATATATATACATATATATATACATATATATATATATATATATATATACATATATATATATATACATATATATATATACATATATATATATATATATATATATATATTTTGTGTATATATATTTCAAATGATCAATATATATATAGTTATATTTATCTCATATTAGTATTATTTTGAAAATATCATACTTGTTATTTATGAATATTTATATAAAAATTGTTATATGATTAATACATACTTATAATCTTAATAATATCCTTAACTTTTATTTTCAATAAAATCTTAATGTTAATAATATTGATACTACTAATAATAATAATACTGATAGTTTTAGTGATAATAAAATGATAATTGTTAATTATGATAATAATTTTTATTAATAACAATACTAATAATGGTAAATATATTAATAATAATAATGATAATATTTATAATGATACTTATGTTAATAATATTAATAATAATTCTAATAACTATAAAGTGATACTAATATACTAATATTAATGAAAATAATAATAAATTTAATTATTTTCATAATGATAATAATAATAATAATCTTGATCATAATAATAATAATACTTAAATGATAAAATTAATAATAATATTAATAATACTTATAAAAATACTAATGATCATAATGTTTCTAATATTTATAAATATAAGTATGATATTAGTAATAATAATAATTATAACACTAACAATATCAATAATAATAATAATCATAACAATAATAATGATATTAATAATAATAATAATAATAATAATAATAATAATAATAATAAATAAATAAAAATGAGAAACTACCTCACAAAGAAAAAATTACCAAAAAGAAACTGACCACTCCCGGGCTCGAACCTGCGACCTTCCGCTAACCAAACAACTCTCTATACCACTCTTCCGTTCTAATTATTATGATTTAATTACGTTTCCGATTGTACTTAACCCGTATTAGGAAGCCCAACAATATATTCCAAGTTTCAAGTCCATTAACAACCTAAGTGACCCAAATTAAAAGCAATCCAATTTCTTTTATCTACTAAATGATCCATCTATTAATAAGCCCGATAAAGAAAAATATATATCTGTTGCTCGATTAGGATTAATCTCAGCCGCCACAAGTATCGGTTATCTCCTCTTCCTTCGCATCATCAATCGTCTTCTTCAACCCACCACTGTACCATCGTTACTACTATTTATCGTCTCCCTCATCGAGCATCATTATTTTAATCGTAATCCAATCGTCTTCGCGACTGCTTAACCGAAAGAAAAACAATTACAGCAACAGATAAATAGTAGTTGCAGTTTTCAAATAGTTTGTAGGTTGAAACAGTGACATGTGGAAGGAATGTTAGGCTGGGTTTACAATTTGAAACAGAAACATTATTGAGTTTCAGGTTTGATTATCACGCGATAGTAATGAAAACAGAATATATCAGTTAATTATCATCATTGTTCATCACCTCTATCCCTGTTCATCATATTTGTTTTTTGTTGAACAAAAATATAATAGCGAGTGACAGTAGGGTTGAAGAGGGTGGAGGTTTGGGAGGTTTTTGATTGATTAACAATGGATTACGGTTTAAGTGGTGGTGGTTTTGATGGTGGAGAAGAAGGAACAATCGGTGTTGGTGATGATGATTGAAATGTTGGGGTGATCGATTGAGAAAAAGGAGAGGGAGAGAGAGAGTGAGGTAATAGAGAGATATGGTGTAGTTCGATGGTGGTCATGGTGGTGAGCAAGGTGAGGTTCCAGTGGTTATAACCGATGGTGGTGATCGTGAGTTTGGTGGTGATAATTGTCGAGAAAAAATGATCATGAAGGTGGCCAACGGTGGTGGTGTTGTCATGGTGAAGCGAGGGTGGTGACGAATCAAAGAGGTAGTAGGAAAGAAGTGGGTTTATTCTTGTTGGTAGTTCTAAATGATAGTGATGTCGTGGAGATAGTGAGAGGATTGTTGATCATTAAAGTGACTCGTTGTGGGTTTGATCGGGTAAGACAATGAAATAGACGTATTAGTTGCAGGTTGTTCTTGGGAATTGAATAAGAAGAGGAGGAAGTAGCATGATTTTTCTTTTTTTTTTCTTTTTTTTTTTTTTGCAATTGTCTCTGTCTCCATTTCCTATCATCTATTTTATATATAACAAATGGGATAGTGGGAAGGAATGAAACCAGACACGTACACTAAATTCAATAATCACACAGTTAACATAATAATATAAAAGTAATTATAATATATTTTAAGTATAAACGTGCAATTCAAATATAAACTCTACCGACAGTTTTGAACGGACTATTAATTCGTACTCCGTTGTTACTCAGTGGCGGATAAAAGTGTTCAGAAAAATCCCAGATTTTTAAATTAACTATATTTATGTATTTTGGTCATTATGATATAAAATTCGAGCATTAACTATCAAATAAGAATTACATTAATTATTCACTCCCAATCCCAAGTAAAATATGAAAAGTTTTAAAATTCAACAAATGGTTCCTAAATATATCTTTAATAAGCCTAAAATTTATAGAACTCATTTTTAGATTACCGTTTATTTTTAAAATAATATTAGTTCGTATTTTACTCATGTAATATCCATAGAATGGCAATTGAGGCTAACAGTTGTTTACTAAATAGATTCAAAATCACAAAATATATATTTAATATACCTTATTTATATATATAGATATATATATGTTTTTAAATAATAATTATCATAATATCATTTTTATTTTATTTTACATAATTACTTTTAATAAGAATAACATATAATATTTCAAATTATATTTCAAATTAATATATATATATATATATACATATATATATACATATATATATATATATATATATACATATATATATATACATATATATATACATATATATATACATATATACATATATATATACATACATATATATATATATATATATATATATATATATATATATATATATATATATATATATATATATATACAATTAAAGGTTCGTGAATCGTCGGGAATAGTCGAAGGTCAAATGATTTCATAAAATAGTTCAAAAATTTTGAAATTCAGATTAATAGACTTTGCTTATCATGTCGAAACCATATATAGATTTAGTTTAAATTTGGTCGAAAATTTCCGGGTCGTCACACATCGGACCACCAATACCGTCAACACCCTCATCACTACCATTAGCCGTCACCCTAAACAACCACCCCCAACCCATCGATTATATTTTTTTTTTCATCTTTCTCGTTGATGGGATAGCCGAAGGAAACCCACTTTTGATCATCACCTTCATCGTTTACCACCACCATCGAACCTCTCTTTTCTCTCTTGTATATCATCACCGAGAGTCACCACCACCACCACCTTTCACTACCATTCAAAAACCACCAAGAACACCATCTGTTTAACCATCAAACAACCACCACTAAAAACCTACAACCTACTACTGCAACTTCTATTTTGCTGGTATTAAACGAAACCCACATGCACGAAATCCATCTTGAACTACTGCTGCTACACCTGCTTTACTGTTCGAAAAATGACCCATCTGCAGCTGCTCCCCATCTTCAATCACCAAACCTCACTCAAACCACCATCGATCAACTTGTTTCTGTTTCTGGTCTGGTTCCACACAAACAAAAACCTGCAAGATGTTCCAATTTCTTATTTCTATTCGATCAAACCCGAGACCAAACCATAACCATGACCATCTTCTACCCCACACACTTATATTACTACTATTACGGTTCATCAAGTCCTCAATTAGATCTGTTTTTGTTCGATAACAACAACCATCGATTCTACTACTGATCAAACTACTATTACTGTCTCTTGTTGTTTTACTGTTACTTCTTGGTCAAGATCCAAATACCGTCAAACTATCTTGCTATTTTTCTTTTTCTGTTTTGCCGAACACCAATCAAACATCTCTATTAAAACCTCACAAGCTGATACCATTTAGTTTCTGTTTTCTGATTCGTTTGAACACCAACATCACTCCCATCCAAAACCCACTTGAGTTTTATTCAATTCGATGCTTTCTTGTCGGGTTTTAAACAAGAAGATCGGACATAAATCAAATTGTTGCAGCTCCTGCTCACATCTGTTGATCGAACACCATAGTCCGTTTTTGTTTCCTGTTTTCGATCGATGAACAACAGCCGAAGGTTTACATCTGTTATTTATTTTATTTTTTTGCTGCTCGTATTATATTTAAAACCAAAAGGGAAATAGGGTTTGGCCTGTTAAGTTTTATGGCTACCATGTTCGGTTAGATTGAGCTGTCATGTTTGATCTCCTAATTTGGGCCGTGTTATATATAGTTCCTTTAAAACTTTTTAATTGGGCCGAATAACAAAGAATAAGAAGAATATGTAAACGGGAAGATACAGATTAAATAGAATTTGGTTATGATTTATAACAGAAAAGTATCAGGTAGTCCATTGGTTTGGGTGTGTGTTTATGAAATGAGAGGTCGTGGGTTCGAGCCCGGGCTTTGACGCATTTTGTAAAAACCCGACTTTTTCCGTTTACTATCGTTAATTGTCTGTTAAGTATTTAACGGTGATTACCCAGATTTGTGTGTTTAATAGAATTAAATACATACTTATTAGAGGAATGTTTGAATTAATATGTTAGATTAATTTACGAACTTATTTCGGTTAGTGAAATAACTAGAAACGTTACGATTAAGTTTATCATCTATAGAGCTTTTCAGTTTACGGAACTCAGAAAAACGACACAATAATTATTTTCGATAATTATTGACTTTAAGAAAATTATTTTTAATTTATTATTTATTTAATGAATTAAACTCGGTGATTGCGTTCTAACGACTAGTTAATGTTCCAGAGACCCGGTACGATTAACGGCAACGAAACGGACCACGCGCGTATGAGTAATTAAGCAAAACTGAGCCCGAGACCCCATAAAAGGGCCATTTGGCCGACCCCACCCCCATGCACCTTAATGGACTTAATTTGGCTAGTGGATCATTAGTGGTTGGTGTTTAGGCCTAATTACTAACTATAAAAGGAAAATAAATCACAAGAACCCTCATTTGTTTCCCCTACAAGTCGACACCCCCTCTCCCTCTCCCTCTTTTTGGCCGTCGGCCATCACCACCCCACAACCACCATCACAAGTTGATTTTTGAAGAAACTCCGTTTCGTTCCTTGTGTCGTTCTCTACACGTTAGTGTATTCGATTTAATTGTTTGAGGTATAACTAGAAACCCTAATCTTATGAATTCAGTTTTTGATCAATTATGTCATAACCCGTCCTTAACTGTAAGAACGTGTTAGATAACGTATGATTTCATTGCGAGGTATTGACCTCTATATGCGACATTTTTAAAAGAAAAACTGCATATATTATACATTACAAACCATGATTCTTATTTTTGATACAAGCTTTAGACGATAGAAAGATGATTATCGTTTAGCGATAATCTTCGACTTACAAACTTTACAAATAATGATAACAACACGATTTCTAGTATATTTTACAACACAAATCCTCGGGTATGCAGTTTTATTTTTGACACAAATATGCGTACGCAAGATCCTGCTCAAATTCAACATAATGCAGCGGAAACTTCTAATTATCACCTGAGAATAAACATGTTTAAAACGTCAACATAAAGTTGGTGAGATATAGGTTTAGTGCCGGCAGCAATATATATATAGACCACAAGATTTCATATATAAACAGTTTAATAAAATATTCTAAGTGGTTGAGCACTTGGTAACCATACTTAACATTTAATCACGTCGCATATTCCCTTTATTATGAAATCTTACTACACCGTACCAAGTGTAGTCACGAAACGAAGTACTGTGCAACCGTTGAATACTGGTCGTCCAGTCCGGTTGGGGTTGTCAGGCCCGATAGATCTATCAACAGGATTCGCGTTTACAATACCGCTGTAAATATTAGTTACCAAGCTACAGGGAAGTATGCCTGTGGTACAACTCAACGTAGAATATATTTTTCAGTTACATGTGTCCATAACGTAAAACATAAAATACATGTATTCTCATCCCGAAATATTTAGAGTTTAAAAGTGGGACTATATACTCACTTTCGTCTTGAAGATATGTAATTTCGACTTGGTCTCCGATTGATATCACAAACCTATCCATATATAGTTTATCAATATATTTCTATTTTAAACAATCGTCACATATATATACTTTTTATACTTTTAATAGTTTTAATAATTTATTAGTCCGTAGTTAGCAGTCCGATGTTAGTAATTCAATTTTAATGGTTCATTTTTAGGTGTTTAATAAACCCCCAATGAAATAAATAAAAACCCCCCATCGTATATGTATTGGTCGAGATTAATCTTGACCCATGGTACCGGTGTTGTCAAATGACGTGTTGCGTACATAAAGTACCGGTGTTGTCAAATGACGTGTTGCGTACAATCATGGGATCTTATGATTAATCTTCTCGTATTGTTTACGGGTGATCCTGAACCATATAAAATTAAATTATGAGTACATATATATAAAATATCATGTTATTTTAAAAAAGATGTGATTTATTTAATTTTCTCCAATTATTTTCGTAGCCAAACTAGTCTTAGATATCCGATCTCGTTTTGGTCATAGTTTCTTCGTTACAACTCCGTTTTCGTTGATTCAACTTGCCACTTCCTTGGATCGAGTCCCTCTTTAAGACTATGAACTGTAAATACCTTAGTTTGTATTCGAAATCACAGGTCATAGGTCAAACTTTAGTAAAACTTATGAAGTTAATCATTTTCCATCATGTAAACAACCTTAAATGATTATTTTTCTAAAAATACTTATACTTTGAGTTAAATCATGAAATTTTTATGTGTTATCATATTCATAGTAAAAATCATTTTTCCAGAAAATAAACCTCCAATTCAAAGTTTAAGATGGTTTTTAATTATCCAACCCAAAACAGCCCCCGGTTGCACCCCGACGTCATAAAAACAGTTTTTAAGGTGTTCTTTGAAAAACCAAGTTATACCTTGTTAAATTAGCATATTTTTAAGTTATATTACAGGTCTTGAAGTATTTTAAAAGTTAAGTTAGAAGGATCTATTTAGTTTGCGAACAAGTTTGAAATCATTCAAACTATGTTCTAGTTTATAAACTCTTATATATATAGCTATAAATATATGAATTGAAAAAGAGTTGAAGTAGAGTTTTTACCTCAAGTTTAAAATGTAAAGTTGCTGGAAAGAAGTAGTAAAATAAAAGTTGAGAGAGTTCTTGCAAGTGTGTGTGAAAATTGGAAGTAAAATTTGGAAAATGAATGTGTAAAAATGAGTTAGAAATGGTGCTTATTTATAGGCTTGAAAATTTGGTTTTTAGTGAAAATATCTAAGATAAGTTAAAATTTATTATGTCATGAATGACATATTATTCCAATAATTGAAGATTTCTATTGGTATATACCAATAGTAAATACTTCTAGAAGCTGTGTATAGTACCCTAGATATACGTATAGGATTATTGAGGAAACGGAACGAGAATTCAAATATAACTATCTTTTGTAAATATACTTATATTGTTTTATGTATAAAAGCCCTTTAAAAATGATTAAATACATTACTTATACGATATATGTATAAACATTATAAATCATCAGTATTTATGTCAAATAACGTTACGTAGGTTATTGTTTTGAAAACTTAAGTTAGTAGTTTCAAAATATACTTATGACTTTTTGTTATTAATACAAAATGAGATATTAAAACATCCTTAGATCATGTTAAATATGTATGTATAATTATCATATATTGTATAGTTCGTGATATCATCGGTCAAACTAGACGGTCAAACGTTGTGTAAAACTCTTTTCAAAAACATAAGTCTCAACAATTTGGATTGCTTATCATGTTGGTAAGGTTTAATTTATGTAAATATTAATCTCATAAGTATAGAACGATCGGAAAAGTGCGGGTCGTTACAGTACCTACCCGTTAAATAAATTTCGTCCCGAAATTTTAAAATTGTACCTATTTTGCGTCATCGAGAAACAAGTGTGGATACTTTTGTTTCATCTGATCCTCTCGTTCCCAAGTAAACTCAGGACCTCTTCGAGCATTCCAACGAACCTTAACGATTGGTATGTTGCTCTGCTTAAGCCGTTTAACTTCACGATCCATGATTTCGATTGGTTCTTCGATGAATTGTAGTTTCTCGTCGACATGGATTTCTTCAAGAGGAATGGTGAGGTCTTCCTTTGCAAGACACTTCTTAAGGTTTGAGACGTGAAAGGTATTGTGTACTCCGGCGAGTTGTTGCGGTAACTCGAGTCGATAAGCTACCGGTCCAATGCGTTCGATGATCTTGAACGGGCCTACATATCTTGGGTTCAGTTTACCTCTTTTACCGAAACGTATTACACCTTTCCAAGGTGACACCTTTAGCATAACCATGTCCCCAATCTGAAACTCTAATGGTTTCCTTCGGACATCGGCGTAGCTCTTTTGGCGACTTCGGGCTGTTTTCAATCTCTCCTTGATTTGTACTATCTTCTCAGTCGTTTCGTGTATGATCTCGGGACCAGTTAATTGTCGATCTCCTACTTCATTCCAACAGATAGGAGATCTACACTTCCTTCCATACAATGCTTCGAATGGTGCAGCTTTAATGCTTGCATGATAACTATTATTATACGAAAATTCTGCTAACGGTAGATACTTATCCCATCCGTTTCCAAAATCGATCACACATGCCCTGAGCATGTCTTCAAGAGTCTGAATCGTTCTTTCACTCTATCCGTCAGTTTGCGGATGATACGCGGTACTCATATCCAAACGAGTTCCTAGGGCCTCCTGTAGTGATTGCCAGAACTTTGATGTAAATCTACTATCACGATCGGATATAATGGAAATAGGTATTCCATGCCTTGAAACAACTTCCTTTATATACAATCGTAATAGTTTCTCCATTCTATCCGTTTCCTTTATAGGCAAGAAGTGTGCAGACTTGGTGAGACGATCAACAATCACCCAAATGGTGTCGTATCCCCAGGCAGTCTTTGGTAACTTCGTGATGAAATCCATGGTAATACCATCCCATTTCCATTCTGGGATTTCTGGTTGTTGAAGTAACCCTGACGGCTTCTGGTGTTCAGCTTTGACTTTGGAACAAGTTAAACATTCCCCAACATATGTTGCAACGTCTGTCTTTAAATTAGGCCACCAATAATGTGTCTTAAGATCTTGGTACATCTTTCCAACTCCAGGATGTATCGAGTATCTTGTCTTATGTGCCTCATTTAATATCAACTTCCTTAATCCACCCAACTTCGGTACCCAAATACGATTTGCAAAATATCGAATTCCATCTTCCCGCATAACGAGTTGCTTCTCATACTTCTTCATTATTTCATTTCCTATATTTTCTTTAGTAAGTGCTTCTCGTTGAACTTCTTTGATTTGTGAGTTGAGATTCATGCGAATTTTTATGTTCATCGCTCGTACTCGAATTGGTTCTCGTTCCTTTCTGCTTAAAGCATCGGCCACCACGTTCGCCTTCCCGGGATGATAACGAATTTCACAATCATAGTCGTTTATTAACTCGACCCACCTACGTTGTCTCATGTTCAGCTGTTTCTGATCAAAAATATGTTGAAGGCTTTTATGATCAGTAAACACAGTGCATTTAACCCCATACAAGTAGTGTCTCCATATCTTCAATGCAAACACGACTGCTCCCAGTTCTAGATCATGCGTCGTATAATTTCGCTCGTGAATCTTCAATTGTCGGGATGCGTATGCAATAACTTTCTTTCGTTGCATAAGAATGCAACCAAAACCTTGTCGCGAAGCGTCACAATATATTTCAAAATCATCGTTCCCTTCTGGTAACGATAAAATAGGCGCCGTAGTCAACTTCTTTTTCAGTAATTGAAATGCACTCTCCTGCTCAGAAGTCCATTCATATTTCTTCCCTTTTTGCGTTAACGCTGTCAACGGCTTAGCTATTCGGGAAAAATCTTGAATAAACCTTCTATAATAACCGGCTAAACCCAAAAATTGGCGTATCTGCATTGGTGTCTTAGGAGTCTCCCATTTTTCAATGGCTTCAATTTTTGCTGGATCAACCTGAATTCCTTTGCTACTAACAACGTGGCCAAGAAATTGCACTTCTTTCAACCAGAAAGCACATTTAGAAAATTTAGCATATAGCTGTTCTTTTCTTAACAACTCTAATATCAACCTTACATGCTGCTCATGCTCTTGCTCACTCTTGGAATAGATAAGAATATCATCAATGAAAACGATAACAAACTTATCTAAATATGGACTACAAACTCGATTCATGAGGTCCATGAATACAGCTGGCGCATTCGTCAATCCAAACGGCATAACCAAAAATTCGTAATGACCGTAGCGTGTCCGAAAAGCAGTTTTCGGAATGTCCTCTTCTTTGACACGTAGTTGATGATAGCCCGATCTTAGGTCGATTTTCGAATAAATACATGATCCCTGGAGTTGATCAAATAAGTCGTCAATTCTCGGTAGTGGATACCGATTTTTGATAGTTAACTTATTTAATTCACGATAATCTATACACATCCTAAAAGACCCATCTTTCTTTTTAACAAATAGAATCGGAGCTCCCCACGGTGAAGTACTTGGTCGTATGAATCCATGATCCAGTAATTCTTTTAATTTACTCTGAAGTTCTTTTAACTCGGACGGTGCAAGTCTATATGGAGCACGAGCCACTGGTGCAGCTCCTGGTACTAAATCTATTTGAAATTCTACAGATCTAAATGGAGGTAATCCCGGCAACTTTTCCGGAAAGACTTCAGGAAAATCTCTTGCCACAGGTACGTCATTGATGCTCTTCACTTTTTCCTTTGTTTCGACTTTATTAACATGTGCTAAGATAGCATAGCACCCTTTCTTCAAGCACTTTTGAGCTTTCAAATAACTAATGATTTTTAGCTTTGAGTTACCCTTCTCTCCATAAATCATTACTGGCGTTTTATCCTTACGAGGAATGCGAATTGCCTTCTTGGCGCACACAACTTCAGCTCCTATTTTGGACATCCAGTCCATGCCGACTATTACATCAAAACTTCCTAATTCTACGGGTATCAAGTCAATTTTAAACGTTTCTCCGGCTAAATTTATTTTACAATCACGGCAAATTTTATCGGCTTTAATTAGTTTACCATTAGCTAACTCAATCATGTACTTAGCATCGAGAGGTAATGATGAACAATTCAATTTAGCGTGAAAGTCTCTACACACGTAACTTCTATCAGCACCAGTATCAAATATAATAGATGCGGATAAGTTATTAATGGTAAACGTACCCGTAACAAGCTCCGGGTCTTCACATGCCTCTTTAGCATTAATAACAAATGCTCTTCCACGTGCAGGTCCGATATTCTTCTCTGGATTCGGGCACTGGCTCTTATAGTGGCCTTGTTTTCCACACCCAAAACAAGTAATGGTAGCCAAAGCAGTTCTATTTGCGTTGGTGGCAGGAGTCTTGGCACCATTTGTATTCGTAACGAGAGCCCTACAATCTTCAGCAAGATGACCCTGTCGATTACATTTGTTGCATACCACACTACAGTAACCAAAGTGATGTTTGTGACATCGGTTGCATAAAGGACTTTGTCCTTTGTAACCAAAACCTGAACCACTACCCGCACCTTTCGGGGTTTCTTGTTTCTTAAAAGTTTGTTGTTGATTACCTCGATCATAGCTTCCATTCCACTTTCTCTTGTTACCTGATACCTTCACATCAGTATTGAATGCTTTCTTATCCAAAATGACCTGATCCATTAGCTCGTTTGCCATGGTTATAGCTTCATGAATTGTCTTAGGTTTCGATGCTGTAACATTTGCCTTGACCTTTTTGGGCAAACCATCTTTGTACATTTCAATCTTCCGTTCTTCGGTTGGAACCAATTCAGGACATAGCAAAACTAATTCCATGAATCACTGATTGTAGTTGGTGATTTCAGTACCAATAACCTTCAGACTTCGTAACTCATCTTCCAACTTCCTAACCTCGTTCCTTGGACAATATTCATTGATTAACATTGTTTTGAATTCTTCCCACGGAGTATCATAAGCTACATCTCCTCCTACAGCCTTCACATAATTTTTCCACCACGTGAGTGCACTATCTTGTAAAGTGCACGATGCGTATTTGGTCATGTCCTTTTCAACACAACCACTGATTTTGAACACAGTTTCCATCTTTTCTATCCACCGGGTTAAACCGATCGGTCCTTCTGTTCCACTGAATGATGAGGGCTTGCAAGCTTGAAAAGTTTTGTAAGTGCACCCCACACGAGGATTTGGGTTAACTGCAGCACCTCTTGCAGCCTCGACCCATAACATTCTGTCGTTCACTCGCTGATTGATGAGTTCCTGGATTTCTTGTTCCGTCATTCGGTTCAATCGCGCCATATTCTTCTATAAGAATGAAAAGAAAATAATTATTCACATGGAATATTATAGATGTAGTGTATATTTACAGTACATTATAGCTTATTAATAATATGAACCAGGTATTATTATAAAAGCCTTTTCTTCTTATTAGCGTTTTATAATTATATCTAGGGTAGTACCTACCCGTTAATGTTCATACTTAATAGCTTAGTACCGAACCAATTACTACAATCTAAATAATACTTAACCATGGAAAATTATTGCATTTCACACTTCACTATTTTTCATATGCTTATCTTACATCGAACATTAAGCAAACCACACTAATAATATTATACAAAACATTATATGATCCCATGGTTTAATACGGCAGCGCATCGTTTGGTCTATTTTCTAGGACGTTTAGTTCCAATGAATGGCCTAACGCTTATCCTAGCTGTCTGCCTATATTTTGGCGGTGGGGCTGAAGAACTAGATGCCGGGACAGCACGAATAGGAATAGCGGGAATAGGGGTGGTAGTGTTTAGTGGAGTTGGTGCCACATCATCCTCCCTAAACTCGGGATTTGAATTTTCTAATTCATTAGCTTTTCGTTTCTTTCCTTGTTCGAACTTGTCTTTCGTAATTTCCTCGGGTTCACTTTCCTCCTCGGGTTCACTTTCCAGATTTTCTATAGTTGGTTCATCCGGAATTTGTGAGTCTTCCCCAAAGATATTATTTTCGTCATCGGATAGGTTAATGACTGGAACACCATCTGAAGATTCTGATTCGGAGTCGCTGAATGTGATAATAAGTTTTGAGCCCGACATCTATCACACCACAACTAACTCATTAGTACTACATAATATTTACATATAAATTTTAACCAACAGTGATAAGCAATGGTTTTTGAAATCAGACCCGGTCAAAGTCCAGACTTACTAATGTATCCTAACGACTTATCAGTTAGACACACTAATGCAAACCTGGTTCGCTAAGACCACCGCTCTGATACCACATGTCATAACCCGTCCTTAACCGTAAGAACGTGTTAGATAACGTATGATTTCATTGCGAGGTATTGACCTCTATATGCGACATTTTTAAAAGAAAAACTGCATATATTATACATTACAAACCATGATTCTTATTTTTGATACAAGCTTTAGACGATAGAAAGATGATTATCGTTTAGCGATAATCTTCGACTTACAAACTTTACAAATAATGATAACAACACGATTTCTAGTATATTTTACAACACAAATCCTCGGGTATGCAGTTTTATTTTTGACACAAATATGCGTACGCAAGATCCTGCTCAAATTCAACATAATGCAGCGGAAACTTCTAATTATCACCTGAGAATAAACATGTTTAAAACGTCAACATAAAGTTGGTGAGATATAGGTTTAGTGCCGGCAGCAATATATATATAGACCACAAGATTTCATATATAAACAGTTTAATAAAATATTCTAAGTGGTTGAGCACTTGGTAACCATACTTAACATTTAATCACGTCGCATATTCCCTTTATTATGAAATCTTACTACACCGTACCAAGTGTAGTCACGAAACGAAGTACTGTGCAACCGTTGAATACTGGTCGTCCAGTCCGGTTGGGGTTGTCAGGCCCGATAGATCTATCAACAGGATTCGCGTTTACAATACCGCTGTAAATATTAGTTACCAAGCTACAGGGAAGTATGCCAGTGGTACAACTCAACGTAGAATATATTTTTCAGTTACATGTGTCCATAACGTAAAACATAAAATACATGTATTCTCATCCCGAAATATTTAGAGTTTAAAAGTGGGACTATATACTCACTTTCGTCTTGAAGATATGTAATTTCGACTTGGTCTCCGATTGATATCACAAACCTATCCATATATAGTTTATCAATATATTTCTATTTTAAACAATCGTCACATATATATACTTTTTATACTTTTAATAGTTTTAATAATTTCTTAGTCCGTAGTTAGCAGTCCGATGTTAGTAATTCAATTTTAATGGTTCATTTTTAGGTGTTTAATAAACCCCCAATGAAATAAATAAAAACCCCCATCGTATATGTATTGGTCGAGATTAATCTTGACCCATGGTACCGGTGTTGTCAAATGATGTGTTGCGTACATAAAGTACCGGTGTTGTCAAATGACGTGTTGCGTACAATCATGGGATCTTATGATTAATCTTCTCGTATTGTTTACGGGTGATCCTGAACCATATAAAATTAAATTATGAGTACATATATATAAAATATCATGTTATTTTAAAAAAGATGTGATTTATTTAATTTTCTCCAATTATTTTCGTAGCCAAACTAGTCTTAGATATCCGATCTCGTTTTGGTCATAGTTTCTTCGTTACAACTCCGTTTTCGTTGATTCAACTTGCCACTTCCTTGGATCGAGTCCCTCTTTAAGACTATGAACTGTAAATACCTTAGTTTGTATTCGAAATCACAGGTCATAGGTCAAACTTTAGTAAAACTTATGAAGTTAATCATTTTCCATCATGTAAACAACCTTAAATGATTATTTTTCTAAAAATACTTATACTTTGAGTTAAATCATGAAATTTTTATGTGTTATCATATTCATAGTAAAAATCATTTTTCCAGAAAATAAACCTCCAATTCAAAGTTTAAGATGGTTTTTAATTATCCAACCCAAAACAGCCCCCGGTTGCACCCCGACGTCATAAAAACAGTTTTTAAGGTGTTCTTTGAAAAACCAAGTTATACCTTGTTAAATTAGCATATTTTTAAGTTATATTACAGGTCTTGAAGTATTTTAAAAGTTAAGTTAGAAGGATCTATTTAGTTTGCGAACAAGTTTGAAATCATTCAAACTATGTTCTAGTTTATAAACTCTTATATATATAGCTATAAATATATGAATTGAAAAAGAGTTGAAGTAGAGTTTTTACCTCAAGTTTAAAATGTAAAGTTGCTGGAAAGAAGTAGTAAAATAAAAGTTGAGAGAGTTCTTGCAAGTGTGTGTGAAAATTGGAAGTAAAATTTGGAAAATGAATGTGTAAAAATGAGTTAGAAATGGTGCTTATTTATAGGCTTGAAAATTTGGTTTTTAGTGAAAATATCTAAGATAAGTTAAAATTTATTATGTCATGAATGACATATTATTCCAATAATTGAAGATTTCTATTGGTATATACCAATAGTAAATACTTCTAGAAGCTGTGTATAGTACCCTAGATATACGTATAGGATTATTGAGGAAACGGAACGAGAATTCAAATATAACTATCTTTTGTAAATATACTTATATTGTTTTATGTATAAAAGCCCTTTAAAAATGATTAAATACATTACTTATACGATATATGTATAAACATTATAAATCATCAGTATTTATGTCAAATAACGTTACGTAGGTTATTGTTTTGAAAACTTAAGTTAGTAGTTTCAAAATATACTTATGACTTTTTGTTATTAATACAAAATGAGATATTAAAACATCCTTAGATCATGTTAAATATGTATGTATAATTATCATATATTGTATAGTTCGTGATATCATCGGTCAAACTAGACGGTCAAACGTTGTGTAAAACTCTTTTCAAAAACATAAGTCTCAACAATTTGGATTGCTTATCATGTTGGTAAGGTTTAATTTATGTAAATATTAATCTCATAAGTATAGAACGATCGGAAAAGTGCGGGTCGTTACAAATTACATAGTGTATTAGAGTCAAGTGCTCAATTAATGATGTCTAGTGTTGTTAATTGTTGATTGATTGCGTAATTAACGTTGTATGATCGAAAAACGAATTTGTTTATTGATGATCTGTTTTAATTGACATGAGATCTGACTTTGTAATATGTTTAATTAGAAATATAACGAAAAGTTATTAATTTTAGACTCCAATTTTGTGTGATTTCGTTATCGTATGCTCAAGATATGCTTAATCGAAGTTTTCGTTAGGGTTTGCATGATATCCGAATTTTATGAGTTACATGCTATGTGTTTTAGCTTATATAAAGTGTACTAATGTTTTCCTTGTGAAAAGTTATGCAATTTGGACTAAAGATTTGCGTCTAAAGGTTATGTAATGCTCCCGTTATGATAAAACGAATATTTGATTTGTAAAGTATGCTGAATCAGTTTTTAAGTTCACATAATAATTTCTAGAATGAACTAGGAATTGATTTAGACTTTTATCTTCTGGAATATGTTATTTTATATGTTACTTGACATGTTTCATTTGTATACAAACTTTCGAGAATGTGTTTTGCTATGAGATATATGCTTATCTAAATGATATATCCGATTGAGGGTCAGAAACTGATGAGTCTGTAATGTTTTGCAAATCTGTACGAATTGGCTAAATCAATGCTTCTTATTATTTTATCATATAAATTTTTAGATGTTTTGAGATGATACCAATTGTCCGTTAATCAAAATCTATTTTATATATTTTTTGAAAAATGTTTGAAAACTGACGCGCGAGCAGAAATTTCTGTATTGAACTCAGACTTGATCCCTTCTGACTTCTGACCATTAATTATCGTATGAGGCTTTGGCTGGACTTTTTAGAATCAATTTTAAGTCTAGTTATGATCTGTAGTTGTTCATTATTATATAATTTATGTGCTATGTGTTATGGATGTATCTATTTACGACGTACGAATTTCTAAAGTATGTTACAAGGTGCGGAAAATGCGATTTGCTAAACTACAAGCTATAACATGTTATATGACCTAGGTTTGACTTATTGACCATGTTTGCATGACCTACTGAGATGTTTGACTTTAGTTGACCACTTTGACCGAGTTGACTTTTGGTTTGACTTTGGTTGACTTGCTTAAATTAGTTGACTTTTACTTGTTCGTTGAGTCAGTCTGAGCACTAGGACTTTGCGTACACTATAGGTTGATGAAGTTTGAACTATTAGTGTATACTTAAGATGATATACTTGATTAGGTTGTGTTGTTCAGTCGAGAGTTTCGACAACAGTACGATTTGCTAAGATCTTTACGAGTGCTTTTGCTAAGGTGAGTCTACAGTCCCTACTACGTTTTTACAGGGATGAGATGCATGCTTTTTACAAATGTTTTACGTGTTTGGCAAAAGTAACTTACAAAGAATTAACATATGATTTCAGATCAAAAATCCCTTAGCTTGATTATATTAATTACTTTGTAAGCTCGACTTATAGGGACGGTCCCGTTAGGTTTGACAAACCTCATCGCAACGTTAAACAGGTGCTTATGTCATTGACGTCTTTCCAGTTACATTTTCTTTAATAAATGACTTTGTTTTAATGATTAATGCGAATACTTTTCGGAAACGTCTCATATAGAGAGCGTGACCGCTAAACTGTGGGACCAGGAGTTAATATTTCGTTAGTGGATTCTGACTGGGTATTACATTTGGTATCAGAGCAGGTCGATTACCTAGGATTAGGCTGCATTAGAGAGTTGAACGTTAAGACAACTAGTACATCTAGACTGTAACCATAGACTTGTTAAGTTACATGAACCCTACTTAAATAAATTACTATGTTACTTGGTATCTATTATGGCATGATTACTAAGTGACTAACTTTGTGTTTTTCTTTGAGTGCTAGATGACTTCTTCCAATCCTATCATTCTTACCGACTCTGACACGGAATCTGAGGAGACCGTGCGAGCGCAAGAAAATACGATACTCGAGTTTGTGGATGATACTGAATCGAAACCCGAGATGGAAACCGAGAATGAGAATGAGCCTAAAGGAAAGGAACCGGCAGAGGATTCCGAGGAAGAATCGGAGCCCGAATCCGAATCCGAACCTGATGTACCCGATTCACCCCAGTCACCTTTTGTTAAACCTGATTATGTTAACCCCTACGGACCGAGAGGCCACCGTAGGATACTGAAAGGACCTGCTCGGCGTAATAACCCATTTTATAAGAGTTTTCGCTATGATAACCAGTCACTTGAGATGTGTCGCCATTTTCATCCCTATGATACTTCTACATCTACTCCTAAACCTAGTACCCCTACTGCCGCTGCTAATGACAACAACCCTAGTGACCTCACGTTGCGAGTCAAGAATTTGAAGAAAATGGTCGAGTACCTGTTGAAAGAACTTCAGAAACGCAAATAGAGATCGCTCGACTATACTTGTTCCACGCTATTAAACATTATTTGATTATTATTGTTTATTATATGATGTTCGCACATACATTGTTAGATGTGGCTTTACTTATGTGGTTTTACTTATGACATGAGGAATATGTTACTTTCGTTGGTTATGCATGATTGTTGAATGAAAAGTTTGTTTCTTTAAGTATTGGTTTATTAATGACGATTTATGCTTAGTGTTGCTACTACTATTGCTAATTAGTGATAATGTTACTCGTGTACATTGTTCTTACTAATGCTACTACTAAACGCTATGTATCGCTACTACATATCACTAGTGCTACTAGAATCGTTGTGATTTAATATTAGTTACTATGCATCGTTCCGTTGCTAGTATATTTTATATATCGATTTCATTGACACTAACCGAATGTATTATCTTGACCAGAAAGATAATGCCGCCCAAGCAAGTTTCCCAAGCTGATGTTCGTCGGTGGATTACCGATGGATTGACCGAGGCCATGGCAGAACTCCGTAATGGAACCAATAACAACAATGTGAACGCTACGAATCAGCGAAACCAGGATACGACCAATACTCAGAATAATGGACAAGCAGGGTGTACGTATTAGACTTTCTCGAGTTGTAAACCAAGTTCATTTAATTGCACCGAAGGTCCAGTTGGTTTGACTCGTTGGTTTGAGAAGCTCGAGTCAGTTTTCCGTATCAGTGGCTGTACAGATGTGGATAGAACGAAGTTTGCAACTTCTAAGTTATCAGATGGCGCCTTGACATAGTGGAATACTTATGCAAATTCCGTAGGTATGGATCAGGCTTTTGAGACTTCATGGGAGGATTTGAAACGACGGATTATAGAAAAGTATTGTCCCTATACTGAAACTGTTAAGATGGAGCGAGAACTCCAAAACTTGAAGCTAGTAGGTACTGATCTGGCCAGTTACAATAAGAGATTCTTTGAGCTTGCTCTCATGTGTCCATATATGGTTACTCCTGAACGCCGCAAGATCACTCTTTATGCGAACAGTTTGACCGAGAAGATTCAAAGTGGTGTGACTACTTCAAAGCCGAGAACTATACAAGAAGCTGTCGAGATGGCTAGTGAGTTAATCGATCAAGTTGAACAGCAAGGAAAGACTCCTACCTCAATTGAGACTAAAACTCATGATAATAAGAGGAAATGGAACAATAACAATAACTCAAGGAAGAATTACAGTCAGCAGCCCTTTAAGAAACAAGATACTGCTAAGAGTAATGTTGTAACCCCAAATGCTAATTCTGGTTATAAGGGAAAGTTACCGTTGTGTGCTAAGTGTAATAGGCATCATTCGGGGGATTGTTTGAGAAAGTGTGATAAATGCAAGAGGAGTGGACATTTGGCTGCCGAGTGTAAAACTGGTACGAATATGTGTTATGGGTGCGGAAAAGAAGGTCATTTCCGGAAGGATTGCCCAACTGCTAGTAAGACTAATGAACCTGAAAGAGGAAGAGTTTTCAACTTTAACTCCAGTGATGCTCGTGATGATCCTAAGCTAGTCGCGGGTACGTTTCTTCTCGAAAATCAACATGTTTATGTACTTTTCGATTCCGGAGCTGATAGTAGCTTTGTGTCTAGAGATTTTTGCCAGAATCTTAAGAATATTGCATCGTCATTAGAAAACTTATATTCTATAGAGCTAGGTAATGGTAATCTAATGAGTGCTAATAAGGTTTATCGTGATTGTACTTTGCCTTTGGCTGGAATGTCGTTTAAGATAGATGTGATACCGATTAAGCTAGGAAGTTTTGACCTTGTGGTTGGAATGGACTGGTTAGCCGAGAATAGAGCCGACATTGTTTGTTATCAGAAAGCGATTCGTATTCCTGTTACTGAAGGTGAACCTTTAATGGTGTATAGAGAGCGAAGCAATACGTCGTTACATTTCATTAACTGTTTGAAGTGCAGAAACACATGAGAAAGGGTTGTCTTGCTATGTTGGTTCACGTAAGCAAAACTGAATCTGAAGGCAAGAAACTTGAAGATATGCCCATTGTTAGAGAATTTCCCGATGTTTTTCCAGATGAGTTACCTGGATTACCTCCGCCTAGAGATGTAGAGTTCCAGATTGATTTAGTTCCTGGAGCAGAACCGGTAGCGCGTGTACTGTGTAGACTTGCACCACCCGAATTGCAAGAGTTATCTAGTCAGCTGCAAGAGCTTTTAGATAAAGGATTCATTCGACCGAGCTCATCACCATGGGGAGCTCTAGTACTGTTTGTGAAGAAGAAGGATGGATCTATGAGACTCTGTATTGATTATAGGCAGTTGAATAAGTTGACTATTAAGAATAGATTTCCGTTGCCGAGGATTGATGACTTGTTTGATCAATTGCAAGGGTTGGCATGTTATTCTAAGATCGGTCTAAGGTCAGGTTATTATCAGATGAGAGTGAAGGAAGCAGATATACCGAAGACAGCGTTTAGGACACGCTATGGTCATCATGAATTTACCGTAATGCCGTTTGGATTGACGAACGCACCGGTTGTGTTCATGGACCTCATGAACCGTGTGTGTAAGCCATATCTAGACAAGTTTGTTATAGTGTTTATCGATGATATATTGGCATACTCTAAAAATGAGGAAGAACATGAGCAACATCTCCATTTGTTACTAGAGATGCTTAGGAAGGAGCAGTTGTATGCGAAATTTTCAAAATGTGACTTTTGGCTGCAAGAAGTGCAATTTTGGGTCATATCGTAGGAGTTAATGGTATTCAAGTTGATCCTGCGAAGATAGAGACAGTAAAGCAATGGGAGACTCCTAATTCGCCAACGCAGATACGACAATTTTTAGGTCTTGCTGGTTATTATAGAAGATTCATTGAGGGATTTTCTACTATTGCCCGACCATTAACAGCATTGACTCACAAGGGTAAGAAGTATGAATGGATCGAGTTGCATGAAGCTGCATTCCAGTTATTAAAAGAGAAGTTAACGACTGCGCCGATTTTGTCTTTGCCCGAAGGAATCGAGGATTTCGTAGTCTACTGTGATGCTTCACGATAAGGTTTTGGTTGCGTGTTGATGCAACGTATGAAAGTGATTGCTTATGCATCCCGATAATTGAAGATACATGAGTTGAACTATATGACTCACTATCTAGAACTTGGTGCTGTAGTTTTTGCACTGAAGATGTGGAGACACTATTTGTATGGTACTAAGTTCACTGTATTCACTTATCACAAGAGTCTGCAGCATATTTTCGATCAGAAATAACTTAATATGAGACAGAGACGTTGGATCGAATTGTTGAACGATTACAATTGCGACATTAGCTATCATCCCGGTAAGGCTAATGTAGTGGCAGATGCTTTGAGTAGGAAGGAGAGAGTTAAGCCTATTCGAGTTAGAGTGTTGAATTTGACTATTCGAAGGAACCTTACTTCCTAGATACGTGACGCACAGCTAGAGGCGTGGAAAGAAGAGAACGTTGCTACCGAATCACTTCGAGGAATTGATAAGAAGTTTGTTATTCGAGATGATGGAACCCGGTATTTTATCGACAGGATATGGGTACCGAAGTTTGGCGGATTAAGGGAACTAGTGCTAGAAGAGGCACACAAGATGAGGTATTCTATTCACCCTGGATCCGACAAGATGTACCAAGATCTTAAGGCACTGTATTGGTGGCCTAATATGAAAGCCAAAATCGCTACTTATGTTGGTAAGTGCTTGACTTGTGCTAAAGTTAAGGCAGAGCATCAGAAACTGTCAGGTTTGTTGACACCACCAGAGATTCCCCTATGGAAGTGGGAGAATATTAAAATGGATTTTATCACTAAGTTGCTTAAAACGGTAGGAGGTTATGATACGATTTGGGTTATCGTTGATCGTCTTACGAAGTCTGCTCATTTTCTACCGATTAAGGAAACGGATAAGATGGAGAGGTTGGCACAGATCTACATAAAGGAAGTAGTTTCACGACATGTAGTGCCGCTATCCATTATTTCCGACAGAGATAGTAGATTTACATCTAGATTTTGGCAAGCTTTGCAAGATGCCATGGGAACTCGTTTAGACATGAGTACAGCCTACCATCCGTAGACTGATGGGCAAAGTGAGAGGACGATTCAGACACTAGAAGACATGTTAAGAGCGTGTGTGATTGATTTTGGAATTGGATGGGATAGACATTTACCGTTAGTAGAGTTTTCCTATAACAATAGTTATCACGCAAATATAAAGGCAGCGCCTTTTGAAGCACTGTATGGCAGAAAGTGTAGATCACCTTTATGTTGGACTGAGTTAGGAGATAGTCAGTTAACTTGTCCTAAGACTGTACATGAGACGACATAGAAAATCGTGCAGATTCGAGAAAGAATGAAAATAGCACGAGATCGTCAAAAGAGCTATGCAGATCTTAAAAGGAAAGATTTGGAATTTCAGGTTGGAGATAAGGTTATGCTCAAGGTGTCACCCTGGAAGGGTGTAGTGCGCTTTAGAAAGAGAGGAAAGTTAAGTCCGAGGTATATTTGACCGTTTGAGATTACCGAAAGAATTGGACCGGTAGCGTATAGATTGAAACTACCGCAGGAACTTAGCAAGATTCACGATACTTTTCATGTTTCCAATTTGAAGAGGTGCTTATCAGATGAAAGTTTGGTGATTCCTTTAGATGAAGTGCAAATTGATCCTAAGCTTAATTTCATTGAAGAGCCTGCTGAGATTATGGGTCACGAAGTTAAGCAACTAAAGCAAAGCAGAATTCCACTGGTAAAGGTTAGATGGAATGCCCGTAGAGGACCGGAATTCACGTGGGAGCGTGAAGATCAGATGAGACTTAAGTATCCGCAACTGTTTCCCGAGGAGACGACTACGGCGGATGACCACTAAAATTTCGGGACGAAATTTTTCATAACAGGTGGGTAATGTAACAACCTGACTTTTTCTGTTTACTATCATTAATTGTCCGTTAAGTATTTAACGGTGATTACCCAGATTTGTGTGTTTAATAGAATTAAATACATACTTATTAGAGAAATGTTTGAATTAATATGTTAGATTAATTTACGAACTTATTTCGGGTAGTGAAATAACTAGAAACGTTACGATTAAGTTTATCGTCTATAGAGCTTTTCAGTTTACGGAACTCAGAAAAACGACACAATAATTATTTTCGATAATTATTGACTTTAAGAAAATTATTTTTAATTTATTATTTATTTAATGAATTAAACTCGGTGATTGCGTTTCAACGACTAGTTAATGTTCCGAAGACCCGGTACGATTAACAGCAACGAAACGGACCACGCGCGTACGAGTATTTAAGCAAAACTGAGCCCGAGACCCCATAAAAGGGCCATTCGGCCGACCCCACCCCCCATGCACCTTAATGGACTTAATTTGGCTAGTGGATCATTAGTGGTTGGTGTTTAGGCCTAATTACTAACTATAAAAGGAAAATAAATCACAAGAACCCTCATTTGTTTCCCCTACAAGTCGACACCCCCTCTTCCTCTCCCTCTCTTTGGCCGTCGGCCATCACCACCCCACAACCACCATCACAAGTTGATTTTTGAAGAAACTCCGTACACGAAAGATGTTCCTTGTGTCATTCTCTACGCGTTAGTGTGTTCGATTTAATTGTTTGAGGTATAACTAGAAACCCTAATCTTATGAATTCAGTTTTTGATCAATTACATATTGTATTAGAGTCTAGTGCTCAATTAATGATGTCTTATGTTGTTAATTGTTGATTGATTGCGTAATTAACGTTGTATGATCGAAAAATGAATTTGTTTATTGATGATCTAATTTAATTGACATGAGATCTGACTTTGTAATATGTTTAATTAGAAAGATATCGAAAATTTATTAATTTTAGACTCCGATTTTGCGTGATTTCGTTATCGTATGCTCAAGATATGCTTAATCGAAGTTTTCGTTAGGGTTTGCATGATATCCGAATTTTATGAGTTACATGCTATGTGTTTTAGCTTATATAAAATGTACTAATGTATTCCTTGTGAAAATTTATGCAATTTGGACTAAAGATTTGCGTCGAAAGGTTATGTAATGCTCCCGTTATGATAAAACGAATATTTGATTTGTAAAGTATGCTGAATCAGTTTTTAAGTTCACATAATAATTTTTAGAATGAACTAGGGATTGATTTAGACTTTTATCTTCTGGAATATGTTATTTTCTATGTTACTTGGCACGTTTGATTTGTATGTGAACTTTCGAGAACGTGTTTTGCTATGAGATATATGCTCGTCTAAATGATATGTCCGATTGAGGGTTAGAAACTGATGAGTCTGTAATGTTTTTCAGATTTGTACGAATTGGCTAAAGCAATGCTTCTGATTATTTTATCACATAAATTTTGAGATGTTTCAAGATGACACCAATTGGCCGTTTGTCAAAATCTATTTTCTATATTTTTTGAAAAATGTTTGAAAACTGACGCGCAAGCAGAAATTTCTGTAATGAACTCAGACTTGATCCCTTCTGACTTCTAACTTTTAATTATTGTATGAGGCTTTGGCTGGACTTTTTGGAATCGATTTTAAGTCTAGTTATGATCTGGAGTTGGTCATAATTATATGATTTATGTGCTATGTGTTATGGATGTATCTATTTACGACGTACGAATTTCTAAAGTATGTTACAAGGTGCGGAAAATGCGATTTTCTAAACTACGAGCTATAACATGTTATATGACTTAGGTTTGACTTATTGACCATGTTTGAATGACCTACTGAGATGTTTGACTTTAGTTGACCACTTTGACCGAGTTGACTTTTGGTTTGACTTTGGTTGACTTTTGTTGAATTAGTTGACTTTTACTTGTTCGTTGAGTCAGTCTGAGCACTAGGACTTTGCGTACACTATGGGTTGACGAAGTTTGACCTATTAGTGTATACTTAAGATGATATACTTGATTAGTTTGCGTTGTTCAGTCGAGAGTTTCGACAACAGTACGATTTGCTAAGATCTTTACGAGTGCTTTTGCTAAGGTGAGTCTACAGTCCCTACTACATTTTTACAGGGATGAGATGCATGCTTTTTACAAATGTTTTACGTGTTTGGCACAAGTAACTTACAAAGAATATACATTTAAGTTCAGATCAAAAATCCCTTAGCTTGATTATATTAATTACTTTGTAAGCTCGACTTATAGGGACGGTACTGTTAGGTTTGACAAATCTCACCGCAACTTTAAACAGGTGCTTATGTAGTTGTAACACGTACACTTGATCAGTGTATCGCCAGTATAGGGTAAACTAAAGATGTGTGCTCGGCTCACGCAAATGTTAAAGCTTTATAATCAAGTGCTCATGATAATGTATACTTTTTCAATGATGTTTTCTAAGAAAATCTTGTGGCCTAACTTAAGAAATGATTTACTAAACCTGTAGATTCACTCAACGTTTTTCGTTGACGTTTTGCATGTTTCATCTCAGGTACACAGAGCTAGTGCTTCCGCTTTATTTGAAGTTATATGTTGTTTGCTGCTAGAACTGGACGGCGTCTAGCATGTTTATCATTATCATTTCAAGAACATATATTCACATTTAAACAGTTTTCTTTTAAGATGTTTGAGTTCATTTACATTAGTCATTGACGTCAAATGTTTCCAGTTACATTTTCTTTAATAAATGACTTTGTTTTAATGATTAATGCGAATACTTTTGGGAAACGTCTCATATAGAGGGCGTGACCACTAAACTGTGGGACCAGGAGTTAATATTCCGTTAGTGGATTCTGACGTGGTATTACACATTTGTTATCTTTTAAGGTCATATTATTATTATTATTGCTATTATTATTATGGTTAAAAACATTATTATTATTATTATTATTATTATTATTATTATTATTATTATTATTATTATTATTATTATTATTATTATTATTATTATTATTATTATTATTATTATTATTATCATTATTATTATTATTATTATTATTATTATTATTATTATTATTATTATTATTATTATTATTATTAATATTATTATTATTATTATTGTTATTAAGTATTAGGTATTATTATCAAAACTATTGTTTTCATTATCATTATTATTAAACTTATCATTTTTATTAAAAACTACTATTATTATTAAAAGTATTATTTTTATTATTATTATTATTATTATTAATTATTTTTATTATCAATATTATTATCAATATAAATATTATTATTTTTAGTATCATAATTATTATTATTATTATCATTATTAAGTATATTTACTAATATTATTGTTATAAAATAATACAACTTTTTATTTATTATTATTAATATTATTTTATCAAATGAGTTTTAGTTACATAACACTATAGTTAATACATATCACATATCTATATTAATGTTTTATAATAAATACTAATTATTTATTTAAAGTACATAAAATAGAAATATTTAAATTAGTTATTAATGAAACATATAAATTATTAAAATAACAATTATATCACTAATAATATGTAAATTTGTTCGATTACAATTATGTGTGTTTATATATATATATATATATATATATATATATATATATATATATACCAACGAAGCATTGCTTCAATGGTACCGCGGTTACACTTGTGTACTCGCAGGGCTAGAGGTCTCGGGTTCGAACCTCGTCACCCACTCTAGGAATTGAAATATATTCCTTGAAGGTGGTCCAAAGGGAAGATTTTACCGACTCGCTCCGGGACTAAGATCCGGCCCGCCTGCCCCTCGGGATGGTTTAAGGGTCGGATCCTCAGAGTGTGGTTCGGGTTTCCTGCCCGAAAGCGCGTGTGTGTGTGCAAATGATGACTAGGCTTCGGTCCGAACTGATGCAAGCTTGCCTTTCAAAATATATATATATATATATATATATATATATATATATATATATATATATATATATATATATATATATATATATATATATATATAAATGATATAGGTTCGTGAATCCGAGGCCAACCCTGCATTGTTTAGTATCGTCGTATGCATACAAAATATCGTATTGTGAGTTTCTTTTGCTCCCTTTTTAAATGCTTTTGCAATATATATTTTTGGGACTGAGAATACATGCGCTTTTATAAATGTTTGACGAAATAGACACAAGTAATCGAAACTACATTATATGGTTGGATTATCGAAATTGAATATCGCCCTTCAAGTCTGGTAACCTAAGAATTAGGGAAATGGCCCCTAATTGACGCGAATCCTAAAGATAGATCTATTAGGCCTAATAACCCCCATTCATGTCTATGGATGGCTTTAGTACTTCTAGATTATTATTATACAGACGTCGATGTCTGTGGGGATATTCTATGCATTATGGTTAATGTCGGTTACCATGTGTTCAATCCATATGAATGATTTTTATGCAGATGCCTATATGCATGCATGATGTTTATGAGAAATTGAAATATGAAATCTTGTGGTCTATTAAAATTATGGAAATGATTGATTACGATAAACCTATGAACTCACCAACTTTTTGGTTGACACTTTAAAGCATGTTTATTCTCAGGTATGAAAGAAATCTTTCGCTGTGCATTTGCTCATTCTAAGGATATTACATGGAGTCGTTAATGGCATATTTAGGACAATACCTCGCAATGGGACCAAATGTTGATGACTTCGTCCAGATGGATTAGGACGGGGTATGACATGTGGTATCAGAGCGGTGGTCTTAGTGAACCAGGTCTTGCATTAGTGAGTCTGCTTGATAGTCGTTAGAATGCATTAGCAAGTCTGGACTTCGACCTTAGCTGCATATTATAAGTTTTATTTATCATTCCTAGTGGAAAATTACCTACTTATCATCTTAAGTCTAGACGCGTCTTACTGTATAGATAGTGTGTAGACAAATTCATATTTTAGCATATCTGTTACTATAAACTTTGTCTGACAGCTTCTGAAGATTCCTCCGTGACTTATGGGATTTTGGTATTGTATATACATATGTAAATTATGTATTGAAGCATACCAAACTAAATCCTATAATCTATTTCCTATCGAAAATACTTTATCTGACCGTGCAAGATGAAACTCGCTACTAGTTCAAGTTCCTCAGATTTCGACACCTATTCCAATATGGATTCCCACTCGATCTCCAAAAACAGTGTAACCGGAATGGGACAACCGATCAGTCATCATCAATTCTGAATGAATTGGGGATTGATTCGTAGTCGACTTAATCAATGGAGAAAAGAAGAAGGCGATCCTTTCCACCAACCGAATTCACCTCTTGGCGAAGAACCTGAAGCACTTACCAGCGAACCAGTCTGAAACACCATCTTCACCCTCATTTCCAGAACAGCTCACAACGATTACGTAATATCTACCATTGTAAATCTTATTCATCCGCTTGTTCAAACCGCCAATCATCCCGGAGTAATCGAAGATGTCAACGAACTTCATGCTCGAATAGTGGCTTTGAAGAATATGGTGCAAAACTTACAAGCACCAGCAGCATCACCGACACCAACAGTACCACGAGCATCGGCACCAGTACTACCAATAACATAATCCTCAACATCACATGCCTCAATATCACCATCTGTACTTCGAGTATGATTTTCGTTCTACGTATCGTTCTACCTCATTTATCTTCGTTCGTCATGGCGATTATGTAATCTCTAATGTTTTAGACATGGCGATTATGTAATCTCTAATGTTTTAGAGATTATATATTCTAGTTCTAACGAAAAATCAAATGAGGTCAATATCCTATTGACTCATTAAATCCATAATTACATCTGAAGAAAATATATATGTAAGTATATTTTCATAAAGATTGTAATTAAAAATTCTTTTGTACAAACTGTTAATCGTGAAAATATTTTAACGGGTAGGTAAAACCCGAAAAATATTTAGATTTTACATTAATAAGTTACAATGTACACTCTTCAGTTCTGATCCAGCAGTCATTAACAATACTACTCAAATCTGCACATATATGTATCCGTTCACCAAAGAGCAACTATTTTTATTCAAACTCAATTTCATATTCAGATTTTGATCGATCAGAATCCAAGTCAAGATTTGACAAGTGGCATAATGAAGAAAATAATGGACAAAATAAAATTGATTAGTAACCAATTAATTAACTACGTAAAATTTTAAATCTATACTAACCAAATCCTGGCTAACTGTTTCTATACCCGTAATGACTATTTCCTTATTACATTTTATTTATTGTCATTATCGCAATTAATTATCGCAATTTTAATACTCACAATTTTATTTAACATCATTTAATTACTGTTATTTATTTTACGCACTTTAAATATCGTTGGATAAATCGGGACACGTGTATACAATACGTCGATTAATTCTAAGATTGTATATTGAACTATTGGACTATTGGAATACTAACATTGGACTACTAACCTTGGACAATTATAAAGTATTAAAAGAGTAGGAAATATTAATTACAACATTTTGACTTAAAATATCGTTAATAATTTACATCTACTACAATTAAATAATTCCTCAAGTTTGCCACTTGATTTCATCTTAAACAATCTTTTGTATCTTGACGATTACAATCTGCATTCAAATCCTTCGAAATTCTTGAAAACACCTTAGATTGATAACCAATGATTCAGATATGAATGATGATGAAGCAGCAAACGCTATAGATGGTCTTAATGACCAGTAGCTTAATAATAAAGAATGGTGTGTTGAAAAGGCTCAGTTTTGGAACTGAAAAACGGATTGAGCAGACTATGAAGGAGGCTGTGGATAAATCACAAAATCTGTACTTACAAAATCCATATGATTCAGTATCTACTGAAATCTTTAGCGAATACTTTGCTCCTTACTTATTCTAAATCCTTGAGGAAAAGTTCTGCAACATCCTTTGATTCTAGATATTTTAAATTCTAAGATATTATCGTATCTTTCGTTATAAATATCTTCGATATTTCTGAAGATACCTTCATAAATATCTTTATCCGAAATTATCTATCTCCTTGTGCTATCTATGTTACATCATAAAAGAAACTGTTTTAGTTTCTATCTTTCTATAAAATTTGTGTTTAGATTATGAATGATTTCTGGAGAAGTGTTGGGAGTTGAAGCATGAGTTAGTGTAATATAATGATGCCTGGTCAATGTGATTATATTACAGTAAGTCATGCTAAATTTCTAATGGAATGTGATGAGTCACAGATCACAACCTCATCATGTGCCATGTTACATAAATCTTTCATTCTACTTAAGCTCTAAATATATCCAGAAAGTATTTTCTTGATATTTCTATCTTTTCCGTGAATTCTGGTAATTTAACAAATCAAATCGTGCTAGTACAATTTCCTTTCTGCTTAGAACATTAGTTATGTTCATTCGAACTTCATACCTACTAACCCGAGACATCTTGATCGCTTTACTTAAGGTCGAGAAGAGAAAACAAAAGCATGTAAATTTGAAATATAAATAGGAGTATAAATCACAGCAAATATGAGAGATCATTAAACCTGGATGTCAATAATTATGGAAAGACAGATGCAAGGAAGTATTATGAAAACCATCACCCCAAGAGCGAAGTAGAAGTAAACATATTCCTCTGGTGGAAGTTGGAAAAGAATGATGATTGTTGCGATAGTCAGGATAAGGTCAAGGATCAGGACTGGATTAATCATATAAACAGATGCTTTGAAAATATGAACTGGGGAAGAAAGTATAGGAGTGGTGAAAATAATGGAACGGAAAAAGGTTAGTTTATAGAGGAAATATTAGACAGAGCAATTGAGGCAGATGACCGCATTTAATTAAATAGGATCCAAATTTCCTCAATTACCTAAGAATCAAATCTGACATAAGATTACGAAAATTTTCTTTAAATCCCTTAAATTCCGGAATTCAAACGTGACTACGTCAAAAATTAAGACGAATCTTTATTTTCTCATTTCACTCTATTGTGATAGCTCCACTCTTACACTTCGAGTAATCGAATTATTTTATCCATATTACTCTACGGTAATAAAAATCTATTTATCAACTCATATTGGTCATGAAAACATTCTTATCGTTAGCCATGACGACCTCGATTAAATTTCGGGAGGAAATTTCTTTAACGGGTAGGCACTGTGATGACCCGGAAATTTTTAACTAATTTTAAATCAAACTCTCGATACGATTTAATATTTTTGACACGATACGAAAGTCTGTTAGGTTGAGTCTCAAAATTTTTGAACTGTTTCATGAATTCAATTACCCTTCGACTGTTCTCGACGATTCACGAACAACTATTTGTAAATAGATACATATATATTTAAATATATAAATATATTTTAATTTGAAATATTATTTGAAATAATGTATGATATATATATATATATATAAGGTATATTGAATGTATATTTATATAGTTTTGAATTTATTTAGTAAACAATAATAGTACTCGTTTGTCAGTCGATCAATATTAAACAAGTTAAAAATGAACTTATATGATTTTAAAATAAACGGTGATCTGAAAATTTATTAAATAAATCATAGGCTTATTAAAAGTATATTTAGGAACTATTTGTTAAATTTTAGAACTTTTTATATTTTATCCAGGATTGAGCGCAGACATTTGATTTAATTTTAGTTAACAATTTTAAACAGTTAATGACCAAATTTTATACCATAATGACTGAATTAAATAAATATAATTAAGGTAAAAATATGAGATTTTCTGAAGACTTTTAACTGTCACTAACTAACAGCGGAGTACGAACTACCAGTCCGTAATTTAAAAGCTTAATAGTGTCGGCACAATGAGACTAAAATCATGGCAGCTACACTATTCTAGATTGACACTGTCTTTGTTTGAATTCTTTGCATTTGATAATGCAGAGTATTATATATACATTACATATGCATACACACATGCATGTTTTGTGAATTGAACAACATCACTTATTTTCTGTTTTCTTTTTCAATCATAAACCCCACACATCACTATCTTTCTCGTCTAACACAGCAACTCACACCATTTTCTAATTTGTTACTATGTGTTACTTTTACTTTAGCATTATAAAAATAGATAGATGATATATATATATATATATATATATATATATATATATATATATATATATATATATATATATATATATATATATACAAGATTATGCATCTTCAATAAAAACGACTACCACAAACTTTCTTTATGTTTCTGTTTCTAATTGATTACCTTACAAACAACTTTTCTTTACATATGTTTTGATGAACCATCGACTAACCATAAACCCGCCATCACCACCATCTCTATTTAACCTTCACCATGTCGATTCCACCTTCATCCATCACAACCACTAACTACCTTGTTTTTTTTTCGTGAAACCTAAACTGAACCAAGTAATCACCACCTTCATCCCCCTTGTGCTTCCATCACCACCACCTTGATAGTCATCCTCATCAAAACACCCATCGGACAACCAATACCGTCAACACCCTCATCACTACCATTAGCCGTCACCCTAAACAACCACCCCAACCCATCGATTATATATATATATATATATATATATATATATATATATATATATATATATATATATATATATATTTTTTTTTTCATCTTTCTCGCTGATGGGATAGCCGAAGGAAACCCACTTTTGATCATCACCTTCATCGTTTACCACCACCATCGAACCTCTCTTTTCTCTCTTGAATATCATCACCGAGAGTCACCACCACCACCTTTCACTACCATTCGAAAACCACCAAGAACACCATCTGTTTAACCATCAAACAACCACCACTAAAAACCTACAACCTGCTACTGCAACTTCTGTTTTGCTGGTATTAAACGAAACCCACCTGCACAAAATCCATCTTGAAATACTGCTGCTACACCTGCTTTACTGTTCGAAAAATGACCCATCTGCAGCTGCTCCCCATCTTCAATCACCAAACCTCACTCAAACCACCATCGATCAACTTGTTTCTGTTTCGGGTCTGGTTCCACACAAACAAAAACCTGCAAGATGTTCCAATTTCTTGTTTCTATTCGATCAAACCCGAGACCAAACCATAACCATGACCATCTTCAACCCCACACACTTATATTACTACTATTACGGTTCATCAAGTCCTCAATTAGATCTGTTTTTGTTCGATAACAACCACCATCGATTCTACTAATGCTCGAACTACTATTACTGTCTCTTGTTGTTTTACTGTTACTTCTCGGTCAAGATCCAAATACCGTCAAACTATCTTGCTGTTTTTCTTTTTCTATTTTTCTGAACACCAATCAAACATCTCTATTAAACCCTCACAAGCTGATACCATTTAGTTTCTGTTTTCTGATTCGTTTGAACACCAACATCACTCCCATCGAAACCCACTTGAGTTTTATTCAATTCGATGCTTTTTGGTCGGATTTTAAGCAAGAAGATTGGACATAAATCAAATTGTTGCAGCTCCTGCTCACATCTATTGATCGAACACCATAGTCCGTTTTTGTTTCCTGTTTCCGATCGATGAACAACAACCGAAGGTTTACATCTGTTATTTATTTTATTAATTTTTTTTCTGCTCGTATTATATTTAAAACCAAAAGGGAAATAGGGTATGGCCTGTTAAGTTTTATGGCTGCCATGTTTGGTTAGATTGAGCTGTCATGTTCGATCTCCTAATTTGGGTCGTGTTATATATAATTCCTTTAAAACTTTTTAATTGGGCCGAAGAACAAAGAATAAGAAGAATATGTAAACGGGAAGATACGGATTAAATTGAATTTGGTTATGATTTATAATAGAAAAGTATCAGGCAGTCCATTGGTTTGGGTGTGTGTTTAAGAAATGAGAGGTCGTGGGTTCGAGCCCGGGCTTTGACGCATTTGTTATCTTTTAAGGTCTTATTATTATTATTATTATTATTATTATTATTATTATTATTATTATTATTATTATTATTATTATTATTATTATTATTATTATTATTATTATTATTATTATTATTATTATTATTATTATTATTATTATTATTATTATTATTATTATTATTATTATTGCTATTATTAGTATGGTTAAAAACATTATTATTATTATTATTATTATTATTATTATTATTATTATCATTATCATTATTATTATTATCGTTATCATTATTATTATTATTATTATTAATATTATTATTATTATTATTATTATTATTATTATTATTATTATTATTATTATTATTATTATTATTATTATTATTATTATTATTATTATTATTAAGTATTAGGTATTATTATCAAAACTATTATTTTCATTATCATTATTATTAAACTTATAATTTTTATTAAAAACTACTATTATTATTAAAAGTATCATTTTTATTATTATTATTATTATTATTATTATTATTATTATTATTATTATTATTATTATTATTATTATTATTATCAATATAAGTATTATTATTTTTAGTATCATAATTATTATTATTATTATCATTATTAAGTATATTTACTAATATTATTGTTATAAAATAATACAACTTTTTATTTATTATTATTAATATTATTTTATCAAATGATTTTTAGTTACATAACACTATAGTTAATACATATCACATATCTATATTAACGTTTTATAATAAATACTAATTATTTATTTAAAGTACATACAATAGAAATATTTAAATTAGTTATTAATGAAACATATAAATTATTAAAATAACAATTATATCACTAATAATATGTAAATTTGTTCGATTACAATTATGTGTGTTAATATATATATAAATGATATAGGTTCGTGAATCCGAGGCCAACCCTGCATTGTTCAGTATCGTCGTATGCATACAAAATATCGTATTGTGAGTTTTATTTGCTCCCCTTTTAAATGCTTTTGCAATATATATTTTTGGGACTGAGAATACATGCGCTTTTATAAATGTTTGACGAAATAGACACAAGTAATCAAAACTACATTATATGGTTGGATTATCGAAATTGAATATCGCCCTTCAAGTCTGGTAACCTAAGAATTAGGAAAATGGCCCCTAATTGGCGTGAATCCTAAATATAGATCTATTGGGCCTATCAACCCCATTCATGTCTATGGATGGCTTTAGTACTTCGAGATTATTATTATACAGACGTCGATGTCTGTGGGGGATATTCTATGCATTATGGTTAATGTCGGTTACTAGGTGTTCAATCCATATGAATGATTTTTTATGCAGATGGCTATATGCATGCATGATGTTTATGAGAAATTTAAATATGAAATCTTGTGGTCTATTAAAATTATGAAAATGATTGATTACGATAAACCTATGAACTCACCAACCTTTTGGTTGACACTTTAAAGCATGTTTATTCACAGGTATGAAAGAAATCTTCCGCTGTGCATTTGCTCATTCTAAGGATATTACATGGAGTCATTCATGGCATATTTAGGACAATACCTCTCAATGAGACCAATTGTTGATGACTTCGTCCAGATGGATTAGGACGGGGTATGACAGACGCATAGTCGCAAACACTATCTTGCGCCTGTTAAATTCACAAGGCACAAGGACGCAAGCATTAACTTGCGCCATCAACGATCAACAAAACGCAAAGACGTAAGATCTACCTTGCGCCCATTATGTTTTACAATCTTTCCCAGAAACTCGCCGAAAAACCAATTAATACCGCTTAAAAAGCATATGTTTGCGAAAATAATCAAGTAGAAACAACCATAACATTAAAACTATACAAAATATTTGATGAGGCATTTAATCGAGCACTTGGTGTGCGAAACAATTTGAGTGAGAGATATTGAACGATTTGAGAGGATGAGTGGCACTAACCTGAGGTTGACTCTGAGATCTACTCTGATCTTCTGTCATCGTGGATTAAAACATGGATCTATGGCGGTTTGTACGATATTAGGGTTTCTGCGTTGAATTGATGGTGGTCGTGATGCTGATGGTGGTGATGATGATGACTGATGGTGGTGATGATGATGGTGATGCTCCAAATGATCGGCGATGATGGTGGGTTGTGTAACGGGTAGCAAAATGAGGAATCGAACGCGCAAGGTGTTAGTGTGTGTGAAATGGTAGCAAGGGAGCAAATGGGGAAAATGAGAAACAACAGTTTATATATATATATATATATATATATATATATATATATATATATATATATATATATATATATATATATATATATATATATATATATATATATATATATATATATATATATATATATATATATTACAGCAAAAACGCAAGGTCGCAAATTTGCGCCTTGCGCGTTTCAGATCGCAAGGTATCTTGCGTCCTGCCTAATTTGCAGACGCAAGATATGATTTGTGTCTTTGTGTCTTGTTGACAAAATATGATTTAAAGAAGGTAAAATAAAGGTAGAATAAAATTACAATAACATTTATGTAATCCGAATTACATAGTTTATTACAAAAAACCCTACGACCTAGTTTATTACATGACCAACCGATTTAAAACATTTAAGAAGCATGCATAACCTCAGCATTCAACTCCACTCCATCAGAAGGATACACCAACTCATCTTCATGAAGAAAGAAGAACAAGCCATAGGGTAATCCTCTCCCAGCAATCGCTGGCAATCCCACCATTCGATTAGCAACCACATATGCAAGATTAATTTGGATTTGTTCGATCAAACACATCAAAATCAAAACTTCAGTTACATATAGATCCACATAATTATCATCTCGAAACATGACATTCTTCTTAACGACCCTCATCATCTGTCGATACTGGTCCTGAATATGTTCTTCCCTGATTATGATAGGACCACTGTTTGGAAAGACAAAATCAGGTTTGCAGAGTCCCGAAACATAACCAGAAGCTGAGAACAAATTTCCCGCAGGTGACCTCCTCGGGCAACTTTTCACATCCTTGCTGAGACTGAAAAACTTGAAATCCCCCGCGGGGATATCCAGGTTCTCCGCAAACTCCTCCAATGTTCAATTGTATGGATAACCAAACATGTTCAAGTGAACACATTTCACCTTACGTGGATCAAACACATAGTTTGTATAAAATTCCCTAACAAGTTTGGGATAATATGCATTTTCTTGAGGATGATTGAGAAAAGCTTCAGCACTAATTCCCCGCCAGTACGCAGAAAAGCTTGGTTGAGCAACAACATAACAACCAGTCAGAATAGGACGATCAGCCACTAGTCGTCGTCTATCATCAACCTGTTGTGATGACTCTCCTTGTTAAACTCGTCGTGAAGCTCTTCTTGACATGGATATTAACTGAAACGAACAACACACTAAAATTAATCATCATTAGCACAATTCATAAATACTAAAATTAGTGAAAAAAATGCTTAAAACAGTACCTTAACGTGGCTATAATCTATGAATTGAATATGTTTTTAAATGTAATGAGACTGTGAATGCAAAGTTCCAGGGTCATTCCATATATAAGGTAAAAATCTTATCCGAAAAAATCTACGAAATCTGACGAAATCTTATCCAGAAAATCCAATTCTGATAAGATAAGGACGCAAGGCCGCAAGGCTCAAGGTCGCAAATTTGCGCCTTGCGTGGGTCTGGTCGCAAGGTATCTTGCGAATTGCGCGGGCATTCTGGCAAAATTTTTTTTTTTTTTAGGCTCTGACGCAAAATTGTGTGAAAAATGGGCAAAAAAGTGATAATCCCTTTGCTCAGGGCTCATTTTTTAAGGGCCCAAAAAAATTGTGACCAGGTCCACTAATTTGCTCGGGGCTTATATTAATTAAATATAATATAATCAGTAGATAAACATGAATAAAAAATTTAAGTTAGCTCATTGGTATAAGTTGCTCATTTCATTTACTCGTCTAAAGTGGCGTGGGTTCAAATCCCATAAGTGACAATATTTGTTATTTACAATTTATAATAATTACTTGCATGTACATGTAGGTAGTAGTATTAAATTAGAACTATCCAATTGAATGCTAATCATTTGCAAATAAAAAGTTCAACAAATATTGATAAAGTTGGCTTAACTACGTATAATCATTACAAATATGTTAACACTTCGGTAGTTCTGTTTTTTTTAAAGTTACTCTTTTAAAAGTCCTCAAGATCCACTAACATTTTAACAAGACCCAAAAAACATTTTTAAATAGTTTACATTCTCGTTAGAGCGTAAAAGTTTTTTTTTTTTAAATAGTTTATATTATTCGTTAGGTCTAAGGACCTTTTTTCCACTTCGCTCGGGGCACTTAAATTCTTAGGACCGACCCTGTTTCCACGTATAATCGAAGAAGACGAAAGTTTAAGGAGGAAGTAACCTAAAATCAAAATTCTTAAGAAATTATACCTATATCTAAAAGATATAGGGAAAGTAAATAGTAAAAATGTGTTAGTCGACTAAAGTGCCTTTAATGGTGTTTCCTATTCCCTATATTTAAAAGATAGTATACGAAAGTGAATAGTAAAAATGTGTGAGTGGACTAAAGTATCCTTAGTGGTGTTTTCTATTATTATATTATATTATATAATATTATACCTATATATACCTATATCTATATCTAACAGACAACGTTATGAATAGTAACACACTATCATGCTTTAAATCTTTGTACCCCATGCTTCGGATGTTGTACACACAAGGAACCTCTACTAACACTTGACAACCTTAACTTTTGACGGGATTTATCTATTCGCTCGGGTCGAGTTACGTTTAAACGACATAACCGCTAAACTCGAAATAATTCTACGAACTAAACACAATAAATTATATTTGAAACGGAGACCGATGCGAAGCGATGGCTTCTTACCTAGTTCGGTCTAATTAATGGTCGATAGATTTCAATATTTTGAATGTCGGTTCGGTTTGTACCAAGAAAAAAAATAACCAAAAAGTAGAACAATAAATATAAATAATATTGTATATATTCTCTAATAAGTATAGGAGAAAACTTTCTTATGTATAACAATCGATCATCTTAATCTTTTGTTACTTAGATTATAGATGATATCTTTCTTAAGCCAATTATTTAATTTTCCAAAAAATATGACATATACAATAAATAGAAGATATAACGACAAATTTGAGGAGAAGCAAAAAGTTAAGCCACAAAAAGCTTCACGAGTCCTAGCTTTCAAGTTTAAATTCAGTTAAGATACAGGGTTTAGTACCTTCTTAAGTGTATATCACAATTTGGTTAGAGCCTGTAGGGCTGCAGGTAAATATGTTAGTTTTCATGTTTCATTTTTTTCAAGTGATTTTCAACTCTTTAGTCATTGCATCTACTTAATTACTGTCTTGAAGGCTTGAGCATGTTCAACAATACTTAATACATTTACTAGGAAAGCCACATAAGCCTTAGACATATGAGCAAAACCATGTGCTTGAAAAATTGGATATACAGGGGACTGAGCGTTAGAAGAAGTGAAATTAGCAGTACGAAGAACAAAGTCTTTGAACCAAACATGACTTCGTTTATTTCTGGTACAATTTTTAACTGGATTAGAAGTCATACATGCATAAGGTGTAGGATTATTAATAGGTAAAGTGTGAGTGGTATTTAGTATTGATTCAGGAGGATCAGTAATATGAGAATTATGATAGGAGAAAAGGCATCATTCTCATCAGATGAAGATAAGATAGAATAAGGAAAAACGGTAAGAGGTAATGTATTCAATGGAACAATAGTTTAAAAAGGAAATGTATCTTCCTTGAAAATACCACCTATACTACTAGTGAATAATTGTTTGGTGTTCAGGATGTATAACTTGTAACCTTTTTGACCATGTGAATACCCTATAAAAACACACTTTATGGCTCTTGGTGCAAACTTATCAAAATTAGGTTTAGAAACAGCATCATAGCATAAGCAACCAATAGTTTCAGAATATCATAAGAGGGTGGTTTAGCAAATAAGGCTTCAAAAGGAGATTTCCATGACAGATTAGGCACGTGCATTTTATTTATAACGTAAGTAGCTGCTAGAACACAATCTCCCCAACCATTATTATGTAAGTTGCCATGAATTTTCAATGATCTAACAGTGTGAAGTAAATGCCAGTGTTTCCTCTCAACTCCTTTTTGTTGAGGGGTATAAACCATAGATTTTTGGTGAATAATACCTTGTGATTTCATAAACTGTTGACAATCTTTGTTGATAAACTCAGTACCATTATCAGATATGAGGTATTTTGGTTTGGTTTTTAAGTGATCGAAAATATAGGAGACAAAGGAAATAATAATATTAGGTATTTGGCATTTTATGTGAACAAGGTAAGTCCATGTAGATTTGATGTAGTCATCTGCGATAGTCGAGAAATAATTTGCACCAAACAATGTGTTTTATAAAGGGCTCCATGAGTCAACATGAATCAACTCAAAAGGTTTTAAAGAAGTAATAGAACTTCCCAAGAAAGGTAATCTATGATGTTTGGCTAACACACAAGCAGGGCCGGACCTGGGTGGGGCTGGAGGTGCAACCGCACCTGGGCATCATGATAGAGAGGGCATCATGTGTTCAATGGTTGTTCTTCAGTTTTTACAGATTTGAGATGTGTAAGTGTGTAAAAATCGAGTTTTGAACAATTTAATTATGTTATATGATACTTATATACATAATATGTTTAGATGGTTAATTTTGTTTCTTGGCGCAAACTTAAAAGCTTCATTTAGGTTTTATGGAGTTAGGATGTTGTAGAGAATTTTGAGAAAAATTTGGAGAAGGTGATTCCTGACACAATCAATTAACTTTTTTGCTACTTACCCCTTCACTCCTATACTAACTTACATATTAACCCTTCTCTTTAGATTTTATTATTTAAAACTTTTTTTTATAATATTTCATTATTGTAATTATATACGAGTAGTACTGTATGTGAGTATATTAAGGAATTAAAGAACACTTTTGTACTTGTAATAATACAATATAAAATAGGACCATATAATATACTAGTATGTTATTTAGTTTGTGTCAATTTATATCTAGACTAAAAGATATAGTTTAAATTAATAAATTAATAAAAAAGTATTTTAATAATAATATATAGGCATATTTGAAATCTAATTGAATGAATATATTAATATTACCGTGACATTTTTACAAACTAGAATAAGTGAAATATTTATTTGAATTCTTAATTTTGTTTGAGAATCATATAATCACATGTGATTGTCATGACAATCACCTGTGATAGATCCGCCAAATCACATTTGATTTTAATTCTAGTCATTGATTATTTTAATCCAAATGCTGAGTTTTAGCTCTTGGTTTTCAAACAAAATTAAGGATTTAAATGAATATTTCCCAATAGAACATATGTAGCATGTATTAATAAACCGTGCAAGTTGACTTGAAGTGAGGTTATATTTTTTTTAGTGTCTATATTCTTCTATAAATGTATGTATTATAACATATAGTCAGTTAAATAAAACATAAAATTTAACACAAAGTTATAACCAATTATTTATACTTATACTTATATTTATAAAGATAGTATAATAGTACTATTTGCTTACAAAAATTAAAGGGGCATATTTTTATATCTACGCACCTGGCATAAAAAATGACAGGACCGGCCCTGCACACAAGTATCACAGAAAAAAAAGTTGTAAAAAAGGTGTATTATGTAATTGTTTACAAACAGGAATATGCAGTAATTTAACATGGAATTGTGACCAAGTCTAGCATGAAAAAGATCTAAATCTATTTTATTGGTTGATGCAACAACCTTATTTATAGTAGAAGAAAGTAAAGAAATGTTATACAAAGCAGAAATGGGAGTAGGAACAACCTTGCAGGTGTACAGATTCTTGAATTCTTTTCCAGCTGTCACAACTTTTTTAGTTAAAAGGTTCTGGAAAAAGAATGAATTAGGAAAGAAGGTCACAACTATTTTATAAGATTTTAATAATTTGTTAACAAATAGGAGAGTCATATCAAACTCTGGAAGATAAAGCACATTGAGTAATGTAAGATTGGAATTTAGTGGAATGTGGCCAATCATTTTGACAAATCTATAAGTTCCATCAGGTTAGAAAACATGAATAGGATGTTTTAGTGTCTTTATGGATTTAAAAAGGTGCAAGTGTGGAGACATGTGATTTGAAGTCCATGTGTCAACTATCTAATCATATGCCAAACTGTGAAATTTGTACTTTTCAACACAAGATAATGCATATGAATAAGTGCAAAATGAGGTACCTAGATAATTCATATCAACATTCTCATGTGCATACTCTCCACGAAACATCCTCATCAATTCTTGACATATAACTTCCACCAACCTTTAATCTAAATTAGTTTAGTTTCTCTATTAACTTCATTTACGCAAGACATGTCAAAAGGAGTTTTCTTAACCATGTAGTTATCAAAAACAGTGACCTTTTGTTCTTCTTACCCTTATACCAATCAGGAACTCCGAATATCTATTGAGGCCTAGCACGGTACACTCCGACACTTCTCTAGACTTAACACCACCGGAGCTTCCGCGGGCGGCAGTAAAAACTCCCCCACTTAGGATTGATCAGCTCCACATTCTCACCGCCGAGATGATAATATCCCGTGGAATTGTCATTCCACGACACACATGACTATTCTCGTCGTTGGTCATATACACCAAATCACCATTAACAGCCCCCCATCGATCGCAAAGCAAAATCTACCAAAGTCCTACATACGCCTCTAAGGCTAGGCATATGCCACTCCGCTTAATCAGTCGTGCTTCTCAGTCGAGATCACCTGACCTTCCACTCAACGAACCTTTAACCACAATTGCTCACTCTCATGGAGAAGAGTGACCAATCCGACACAATAATTGCGTCGACCGCAATATCAACACTTCATCATAACCTTCGGCTTAACCGCCCATTAAGTCCACCACCGGCTCACCCGTCACGTAAAATGTGTTGTCTTAAAACTACTACTAAACCCACATTTCACGCCACACAAGTAAATACATCATATACATACACGTACAATTATTCCACTCACCTTGGAATGCCCGCACAAGTCATGTATAACATGATATCCATCCTTATATTCGAGCAAGCAACCACCTATATCACACATAGACACAAATATACACATAAATATACATTCTCTAAAAGAGAATCCGACACAATCATCCCTTAGCTGAGGGATCACCTTGCTTGCCAAAACCCGTCCATTTAACAACTAATGGACACAATCCAATTACCACTTCGGGTGGTAATTGAAATGTCCCGTTCATATTGATTATAAACGTTCCATATTAATTGATTTCGTTGCGAAATTTTGACCTCTATATGAGACGTTTTTCAAAGACTGCATTCATTTTTAAAACAACCATAACCTTTATTTTATCAATAAATGATTTAAAAACATTACGTAGATTATCAAATAATGATAATCTAAAATATACTGTTTCACACGACCATTACATAATGGTTTACAATAGAAATATATTACATCGACATATGTTTCTTGAATGCAGTTTTTACACAATATCATACAAACATGGACTCCAAATCTTGTCCTTATTTTAGTATGCAACTGCGGAAGCTCTTAATATTCACCTGAGAATAAACATGCTTTAAACGTCAACAAAAATGTTGGTGAGTTATAGGTTTAACCTATATATATCAAATCGTAACAATAGACCACAAGATTTCATATTTCAATACACATCCCATACATAGAGATAAAAATTATTCATATGGTGAACACCTGGTAACCGACATTAACAAGATGCATATATAAGAATATCCCCATCATTCCGGGACACCCTTCGGATATGATATAAATTTCGAAGTACTAAAGCATCCCGTACTTTGGATGGAGTTTGTTAGGCCCAATAGATCTATCTTTAGGATTCGCGTCAATTAGGGTGTCTGTTCCCTAATTCTTAGATTACTAGACTTAATAAAAAGGGGCATATTCGATTTCGATAATTCAACCATAGAATGTAGTTTCACGTACTTGTGTCTATTTTGTAAATAATTTATAAAACCTGCATGTATTCTCATCCCAAAAATATTAGATTTTAAAAGTGGGACTATAACTCACTTTCACAGATATTTCCTTCCTCGAAAATAAGACTTGGCCACGGATCAATTCACGAACCTATACAAATATGTACATATATATCAAAGTATGATCAAAATATAATTACAACTATTTTTATTATGTTTTAAAGATTTGAGGGTATTAAGTCAGCTGTCCTCGTTAGTAACCTGCAACTAGTTGTCCACAGTTAGATGTACAGAAATAAATCGATATATATATTATCTTGAATCAATCCACGACCCAGTGTATACACGTCTCAGGCTAGATCACAACTCAAAGTATATATATTTTTGGAATCAACCTCAACCCTGTATAGCTAACTCCAACATTACTGCATATAGAGTGTCTATGGTTGTTCCACATAACATATATACATGGGTCGATATGATATGTCAAAACATTTGCATACGTGTCTATAGTATCCCAAGATTACATAATATATTAGAATACATGTATAATACAATATAAGTTAGCTAGAATATGATTTGTATAGATTTTTTAAACATTTCCCGTAGCTAAAAAGATCAAAAATATCCAATCTTGTTTTACCCATAACTTCTTCATTTTAAATCCGTTTTGAGTGAATCAAATTGCTATGGTTTCATATTGAACTCTAACTTAAGAATACAAACAGAAAAAGTATAGGTTTATAGTTGGAAATTTAAGTTACATGTCAATTACTAAAGAGGTAGTCATTTCCGTCGAAAGAACGACATCTTGATGACCATTTTGAAAAACATACTTTCACTTTGAGTTTAACCAAGATTTTTGGATATAGTTTCATGTTCATATGAAAAATAATTTTCCCAGAAGAACAACTTTTAAATCAAATTTTATCATAGTTTTTAATTATCCAAACCAAAACAGCCCCCGGTTTCACTACGACGGCGTATATCCGATTTTATGGTGTTCATCGTGTTTCCAGGTTTTAAATCATTAAGTTAGCATATCATATAGATATAGAAAATGTATTTAGTTGATTTTAAAAGTCAAGTTAGAAGGATTAACTTTTGTTTGCGAACAAGTTTAAAATTAACTAAACTATGTTCTAGTGATTACAAGTTTAAACCTTCGAATAAGATAGCTTTATATGTATGAATCGAATGATGTTATGAACATCATTACTACCTCAAGTTTTCTGGATAAAACTACTGGAAATGAGAAAAATGGATCTAGCTTCAAAGGATCCTTGGATGGCTTGAAAGTTCTTGAAGCAGAATCATGACACGAAAACAGTTCAAGTAAGATTTTCACTCGAAATAAGATTGTTATAGTTGTAGAAATTGAATAAAAGTTTGAATATGAATATTACCTTGAATTAGAAAGATAACCTACTATAAATAACAAAGGTTCCTTGATCTTAGATGATTACTTGGAATGGATTAGAAAGCTTGGAAGTAAACTTGCAAACTTGGTAGTATTCTTGATTTTTATGAAACTATACTTATAGAATTTATGAAGAACACTTAGAACTTGAAGATGGAACTTGAGAGAGATTAATTAGATGAAGAAAATTGAAGAATGAAAGTATTTTTAGGTGTTTTTGGTCGTTGGTATATGGATTAGATATAAAGGATATGTAATTTTATTTTCATGTAAATAAGTCATGAATGATTACTAATATTTTTGTAATTTTATGAAATATTTCATGCTAGTTGCCAAATGATGGTTCCCAAATATGTTAGGTGACTCACATGGGCTGCTAAGAGCTGATCATTGGAGTGTATATACCAATAGTACATACATCTAAAAGCTGTGTATTATACGAGTACGAATACGGGTGCATACGAGTAGAATTGTTGATGAAACTGAACGAGGATGTAATTGTAAGCATTTTTGTTAAGTAGAAGTACTTTGATATGTGTCTTGAAGTCTTTCAAAAGTGTAAGAATACATATCAAAACACAACATGTATATACATTCTAATGGAGTCGTTAAGTCTTCGTTAGTCGTTACATGTAAGTGTTGTTTTGAAACCTTTAAGTTAACGATCTCAATTAATGTTGTTAACCCAATGTTTATTATATCAAATGAGATGTTAAATTATTATATTATCATGATATTATGATGTATGAATATCTCTTAATATGATATATACAATAGAATATCGTTACAACGATAATCGTTACATATAAGTCTCGTTTCGTAATTCTTGAGTTAGTAGTCTTGTTTTTACATATGTAGTTCATTGTTAACACACTTAATGATATATTTAAATATCATTTTATCATGTTAAATATAGTGTATCAATATCTTAATATGATACATATGTATTTAGTAGACGTTATCATAACGATAATCGTTATATATATCATTTCGAGTTTCTTAACTTAGTAATCTCATTTCTTATGTATATCACACATTGTTAATATATTTAGTGAGATACTTACTCATAATAATCTTATGTCAACCATATATATATATGTCTATATATACCACAACATGTAGTTTTTACAATTTTGTAACGTTCGTGAATCGCCGGTCAACTTGGGTGATCAATTGTCTATATGAAACTTATTTCATTTAATCAAGTCTTAACAAGTTTGATTGCTTAACACGTTGGAAACATTTAGTCATGTAAATATCAATCTCAATTAATATATATAAACATGGAAAAGTTCGGGTCACTACAGTAATTCAAACCCACTCTGCAAAGTACAATTTAACCCAAATTATACTTGACACCAATTAGACCAACCTAGATCTTAACACTAGATTACCAAGTAGTTGTGATCATACTAGAACGTCACCTACACCGATTCTTACAATATACACAATATCAACCCACATTGCGTTTGACCACATTTGACTTGTTAAAACATCACTTTGACTCAAAATCACTTTACCTATTTTGACACATGTCACAAAAATGCCCATAATCACTAACCACTAATGATTATATTTCCAAAACACCAATTAACACCTAAACCAAGTATTTACGTACCTGATTCACCAAAACTTGACTCGAAACTTAGTTTGACAACAAATCAAAGTCAACACCCATTTTGACTAACAAACATGTTCTTAAGGACATCAAAATTACTAACAACCTTACAACCTAGTGATTTAACACCCAAACCATGATAAATACTTCCAAATTCGTCATCTAACCCTAAACCCACAATAATCAGGTCTCTATACCCAAATCATACACCAAACCCCTAATTTCGTGAGAAAGGGGGTTTATGACCAAATACTAACTCAAACCCAAACATAATTCAAATTAAACAATGAATCTCGAAGTTAGGACTTACCACCATTACCACAATGTAGCTAAGAGCAAGAGCAACCACTTTAATTCTTGCAGTTCGTGAAGATTCCAACTCCTTCCTTTGATCTAGCGATTTCTCACTCTAGTTCTTATCTCTATCTCTCTCTAAAAATGAAGATGAGTGATTGAGGTAGGTGAAGAATGAGGATAGAATAAGCCTTGGATCAATTTTGAGGCTCCAAAACCGTCCAATAAGTGAAAAGACCCCTATGCCCCTTTAAAAACCCTAAAAATAAGGTTAAAATCGACCCTGACAGGCAAAACTCGCGACCGCGAGGGTCGAGGTTGCACTCGCGAAATGCATGCATCAAATCAGGCTGGTCTGGCCACCGTATTTCGTGACCGCTAGCTAGGGGGTCGCGACTTCGAGCCCCCTGGTCAGCTTCCTCCCATTTTTTTCAACCTAACATCGATTACGATTAACGTTTGATCCTCCCGCGAGCTCTAATACATAACTAAGAGCTTAAATACCGCCACTAGTGCATGTTACGAAAAACAGAGTGTTACAACTCTCCCCACTTAGACTAGATCACGTCCCCGTGATCCTCATCATTTACCAAGACGTAAGTACTTCAATGCCTTCAACCTTACATACAATAGAAACCATGTCCTACGATCCTACGAAACACAACCAAGCCTGACGCCCATAATATCTTCCATTAATCCGAATATCCCACCACACACTAATAATCACTAGCGTGCATCACCACAACAAGCAATATCTCATACACTCAACACCCAAAATGCCCACTTAGGTAATACGAAAGATACTATGTATCCCTACAAGTTCTCTAGTGCTACAACCGTAACAAGTTATGTCCGTAACCATATCCCCGAACTAAGTCTTGCATTAATCTAAATCGAGAAGGATTCATGCTGCGTTAAAACTCCGTACTTCACTGATTCATAGACGCACCACTCAACCGGTCACTCTGGAATGTCCTCTGATTCAAGAACCAACTTTCCCCGTCACCATAACCGGGTTATTCCTTCAATGAAGAAATTTCGGTATCACCCAATAATCACGCTAGGGATACAAACTTTCCCATCAATCGATCCGCACACGACCATCAGTCACTGGATTAATCCAGGACGGCAATAATACACCACCAGCTAGACAATACATCAGCACTTGACACAAGGTTTCTCCTTTTAACCCTACCACAACCACGCAAGACGGCTTCCTAGTACTAGCATGAAAACTATTCGTATACTAGAATTCCGTCAACGGCGAATTATCATCACAACAAATTCGTAATTCGCCACAAGACTCACAAAAATATTCACCAATGCCGGGTGAATCCTCCGACCCAGACCTTCCGTTAATGATGGTCTCGACATTTCAATGCAACCAACGGGTTGCATCACTAGGGAACACACCCTCGCAAACAACATCCACGTGTCTCTCTGTGATACAATCGGAACCGGCACTCCCCGCCTCACAATCATCCATAAAGTGGAATAATCCACTCACGATTTTCACGATCACATTTCCCGACAATGAAAATACATTATCCACCACAATATCGACCCCGTACCTACTCAATAGTACTATCCGAGTTTTACAGCAAGCTAGATTTACATTACGGGACCACCCGCAACGATAGCTTCATTCTCCCACTTCGGGATCTCAAACTTCACATTTGGTCTCATACCGCACATAGGTACTACGCAAACACCTTACATAAAAAGACTTACAATTCGTTCGATCCCATCGTCACAAACTCCACATGAAACATTCTGGAATCGTAAATCATAATCGTAACATAAGATCTCGAGTCGACATCAACAACCTGTCACTCTTCCTCGTTAGGAACTCCGAATCCCTATTGAGGCCTTGCACGGTACACTCCGACACATCTCTAGACTTTACACCACCGGAGCATCCGCGGGGGGCAGTAAAAACTCCCCCACTTAGGATTCAGCTCCACATTCTCACTGCCGAGATGATAACATCCCGCAGAGTTGTCATTCCACGACACACATGACTATTCTCGTCATTGGTCATATACACCAAATCACCATTAACAGTCCCTCATCCTTCGCAAGCGAACTCTACCAAAGTCCTACTGTAACATCCCGCCTTTTTCCGTTTTCTTTTCCGTTATACTAATTTAAACTCCGTTATATGTTTATAACATCTTCCGTTAATACGCGTTTTAAAATATTCCGTTTAGGTATTTTCCGCACCCGACTACAAACTCGAGGGACTAAAATTGACACGGGGCAAACTAGTTGACTAGGTCACCTAGTCCACCCCAATCACCACCATTCAACCATCTCTCTCTCTCTCTCTCTTTCTCTCTAGCAAGAACACACCCAATTTCCAAATTCATTCAATCATCATCTAAATTCGATTTAGGAGGCTTACAACAAAATAAATTACATATTCGTGATCCTCTCTTCATCCTCTTCATTTTGGCACCAACTTCATCTCGTTTGGGTAACATTTCTAAAACACTAGTTTTCTTTAAATTTGTGTTCTTGACTTAAAAGTATGTTAATTAGTGTCTATGGCTCATTGTGATGTCGTGTATGTAATTTGTATGCTCGATTTGTTGTTTTTGGTGTAACTAGTTCATTATGAAAATTACTTGCTAAATCCTTGATTTTGGATGATCAAATGTTATTAGATTGTTAATGTGCATGTTTTAAAAGTGTTACTAGTATCATTAGCTTCATTTTGATGTATAGATTGATTAAAGAAACTTCATAAACGCAATTATTGATTTTGTGAACTTTTGGTTAGGGTTGACAACTCTTAAAACGAACTTTTGATGCGTTGAATGCTTGTTAATGTTATTGATAAGTGTTTAGTTGTATTACATGTTTCATTACCTTCAAAACGGCATATCATATGTATAAATTGGATTCCCGAAACTTAAATTGCAATTGATAAACTTGAAACTTGAAAATAAACCTCTATTGATCACTTGGCAGGATTTCGGTTATAGTATATAATGTTTTTGCTTGATGAAAAGTGCTTAGTTGCGTTCCTTGTCGAAAGAGCTTTCCGATGATATAAAATACATGTTCTAATTGTTTGCGGATCATAAAATGTGATTGTTTGTGTTTTGGTTCGTCCATTTGAGGAATACAGCAAACAGGGCCTGGAAACCGATCAGGACGCCGTCCAGATACTGGGGACGCCGTCCCACCTTTTGAACCTAGACGCCGTCTAGGATATCAGGACGCCGTCCCACCCTTCATTGTGGGACGCCGTCTAGCCATTTGGGACGCCGTCCCATTGTACTAAAACTGGCTGTTTGCTTTGGTCATTTGACATAAAAATGTTTGCTATGCTACGGACCTCCGATTAACATGAAACTTGGCCAACATGCTCATATATGATTATATAACTTAGAAAAATTGTCGGATACCCAACCCGACCCCGTTGACTTTTCCGTTGACTTTGACCCGACCAAGTTGACTTTTAATCAAACTTAACCAAATAATTGTGCAATCATTCTAACATGTTTTTATACTTGTACCTTGCATGAAACATGACAATTTGATTCACACGCTATTATGATCGAGTCTTAACGAGCCATAGGACTAATTGAACATCTTTGACCTATCGTGCTTACCGTTATTGATACAACCTATTGTTTAGGTCAAGACTAGCATTGTTCTTTACACACGTTTACTTGTTGAAGTACTTTACTACTCGTGCACTCAAGGTGAGATCATAGTCCCACTTTTACTCTTTTTGAACTTACATTTGGGATGAGAAAACATAAACATTTCTTTACTAAGTGAACACAAGTACAGGAAAACAAACATTCTACATACGAGTTTAGAACAAAATCCTCAATTCGATTATCATTTGTTACACTTGCCGGGTGTAAGCGAGAACTTATGTTGTATGGATCCATATGGGTTTGACAAACCCTCATTCAAACGGTTCGCTACCGTTTACGAATGAAATATATTTTCGAGAAACAGTGTATGTTCTAGCACTAAGTGATGGGGTTCAAAGGGAGAAATGTTAAGCATTGATAATTGGGTGCTCGTGAAACAAACTTTTGGAATGTATTACTATTATTTCATTGATGCAAATCTTGTGGTTCACTTGTACTTACTTACTTAAACCTATGATTTCACCAACGTTTTCGTTGACAGATTTCTATGTTTTTCTCAGGTCTTTGAACGATACGTGTTACATGCTTCCGCTCATTATTTTGATACTTGCATTGGATGTCGAGTATATATGCATACATGGAGCGTCTCTTGGCTACTTTCAAATTGTGTCGCATAAGTTTCATTTGTACTTAAAACTTTGTATCGTAACTTGTGGTGGAACTATTCTTGTAAACTTTGAACAATCTTTACATTTGAAATGAATGCGACATATCTTTTGGTCAAAAGTTGTTTTAAAGACTTATGACCATGTAACGGGACCTAAGTAGACGACGTCGTCAAATATGATTGGTCGGGTCGCTACAGATGGTATCAGAGTGTTGGTTGTAGGGATTTAGAGTTCATTAGTGTCAACCCCGAGTCATCGGGTACATTGGTGAGTCTAGACTACTACCGGCATATAGACTTGAAGTAGGAATTACTTGACTACTTGTGCATTTATACTCGAACGCTTCTACTCATATCTACTCTTAGTTCATCTTAATCTCACGTTGTTTAATTTGATTGACACGCCACCTTGACTATATGAAATGATGTCGAATGCACATATGAATCAGGGTAATATAATTTCCGGGATTATATTACGGTGACTCATATGAACGTTCCGACATTATGACATAAAGAATTTAAGGCGAGTCGAGGAAAAACTTCTCTTTATCTTTATTCTATATCACGGTTAGTATTATCGAGAATGCTAATCAATGATATTCTTGTGTCTTGAAGGAACAATGGCTCCTCGTCGTGTACGCCGCAATGAAACTCCCGAACAAGCTCTCGAACGGATGATAGCCACCGCCGTAGATGCGGCCATGGCCGGTCACTCATCCAACAACAATAATAATAACAACCACAACAACAACAACAACAACAATGGAGCCGGAAACTCAAACGAGGGATGCTCCTATAAAGCTTTCATGGGGTGCAAACCTCACACTTTTGATGGAACCGGGGGACCGGTCGTGCTCACCCGATGGTTTGAGCAAACGGAAGCCGTCTTTAGCATAAGCGGTTGTCGGGACCAAGACAAGGTCAAATACTCCACTCACACCTTCGCCGGTGTCGCCCTTACATGGTGGAATACTTATGTACAATCGGTGGGTACCGATGAAGCTCACGCCCTCTCTTGGGCCGACTTGAGGGAAAAGATGATTGTCGAATATTTCCCTCGTGAAGAAACCCGAAGGCTCGAACAAGAGCTAAGAACTTTAAAGGCGATCGGAAATGATCTCAAGGCTTATAATCAACGATTTTCCGAACTAGCCTTGATGTGCCCAAATCTTGTGAACCCCGAAGCTTTAAGGGTTGAACTTTACATGGATGGTCTTCCAAAGAGTATCAAACACGGAGTAATGTCATCCAAACCCACTAATCATCAAGAGGCCTTAAACATGGCCCGTAAATTGATAGAAACGGTTGACGAAATCGTAGTTCCGGCACCTAAGGCCGAGGATAAATCGGGCGGCAACAAAAGAAAATGGGAAGCTCCCCAATCAAGCAACAACAACTTTGCCAAGAAATCTTTCCCTTCCGACGGCAAGAAGGGTTATGCCGGGAATCTACCTTTTTGCAACAAATGCAACAAACATCACTTTGGCGAATGTAGTAAGCTAATTTGCCATCGGTGCCAAGGAATTGGTCATAAGGCCAACGATTGTAAAAGTGCCACTCCTGTCGCTCGAAAGTGGCCCAATGCACCAAAGACGGGCACTTGTTACGAATGTGGCCAAACGGGTCATTATAGAAATGCATGCCCGAAAAGGAAAGATAACACCAATACGCGCGGCCGAGCTTTCAACATCAACACCGAGGAAGCCCGGGATGACACTGAACTAGTCACGGGTACGTTTCTTCTCAACAATTCTTATGTCTCTTGCTTATTCGATTCGGGTGCCGATAAATGCTTTTTATCCAAGACTTTGACTCATTCTTTTAGCACTCCACCTCTTCCATTAGATACCACTTATACCATTGAAGTGGCTAACGGGAAACTATTAAGTGCCGACACATATTACCGGGGGTGTACGTTAAACATTTTGGGTAAGGAATTTGAAATTGACTTGATACCCATGGAACTAGGAAGCTTTGATGTAATAATCGGTATGAATTGGTTAGTCAAAACGAAATCTCACATCCTTTGTGATCTTAACGCAATCCGAATTCCTATCGAGAATGGTGAACCTTTGATTGTTTATGGCGATAAGAGTTGCACCAGACTCAACCTCGTTTCGTGCCTTAAAGTTAGAAAACTGCTCCGTAAGGGTTGTTTTGCGATCCTTGCCCACGTTAAGAAAGTCGAGTCCGATGATAAGCATATCGATGATGTGCCAATTGTTAGTGACTATTCCGATGTATTTCCCGATGAATTGCCGGGTCTTCCACCTCATCGACCGGTTGAATCCCAAATCGATCTTATTCCGGGAGCCGCACCCGTAGCACGTGCACCATATAGACTCGCCCCATCCGAAATGCAAGAATTGCAAAGTCAAATCCAAGAACTACTTGATCGTGGTTTTATCCAACCTAGCCATTCACCTTGGGGCGCTCCGATTTTGTTTGTTAAAAAGAAAGACGGATCCCTACGAATGTGCATTGATTATCGTGAACTAAATAAATTGACGGTTAAGAACCGATATCCTCTTCCTCGCATCGATGACCTCTTTGATCAACTACAAGGGTCTTGTGTATATTCGAAAATCGATCTCCGCTCGGGTTATCATCAATTAAGGGTTAAGGGGGAAGATGTCTCCAAAACCGCTTTCCGGACTCGTTACGGTAGTTATGAATTCCTTGTCATGCCATTTGGTCTCACTAACGCACCGGCGGTGTTCATGGATCTTATGAACCGCGTGTGCAAACCGTATCTCGATAAATTCGTTATTGTGTTCATCGATGATATATTGATCTATTCTAAAAATGAAGAAGGGCACGAACAACATCTCCGACTTGTGCTTGAACTCTTGAGACAAGAACGACTTTATGCCAAATTCTCCAAGTGTGAATTTTGGTTGAAGGAAGTTCAATTTCTTGGTCATGTTGTAAGTGATCAAGGTATTAAAGTCGATCCCACGAAGATCGAAGCCATTAGTAAATGGGAGACTCCTACTACTCCTACTCACATTCGTCAATTCTTGGGTCTCGCCGGGTACTATCGCAGATTCATCGAAAATTTCTCTTTGGTTGCACGTCCTCTAACCGCATTAACTCACAAAGGAAAGAAATTCATTTGGGCGACCGAGCAAGAATCCGCGTTTCAAATCTTGAAAACAAAGCTAACCACCGCTCCTATCTTGTCACTTCCCGAAGGCAATGATGACTTTGTTGTATATTGCGATGCCTCGAAACATGGTTTTGGGTGTGTATTGATGCAACGAACGAAAGTCATTGCTTATGCTTCTCGACAACTCAAAATTCATGAACGAAATTACACGACGCATGATCTCGAACTCGGAGCCGTCGTCTTTGCACTTAAAATGTGGAGACACTATCTTTATGGAACCAAGAGTACTATCTTTACCGATCACAAAAGTCTCCAACACATTTTCGATCAAAAGCAACTAAACATGAGACAACGACGGTGGATTGAAACTTTGAACGATTACGATTGTGAGCTTCGTTACCATCCCGGGAAGGCAAACGTAGTAGCCGATGCCTTAAGTCGAAAAGAAAGAGCGGTGCCTCTTCGTGTCCGAGCTTTAAACATCACCATTCACACCAACCTTAATAGCCAAATTCGGGTAGCCCAAGATGAGGCTCTCAAGGATGAAAACCTTTCACACGAGCTCTTAAACATTTTCGTCTCTCGATTCGAAATTAGGGAGACCGGACTCCGATATTACGCCGGAAGGATTTGGGTGCCTAGTTATGGGGACCTACGAAGCCTTATTTTAGATGAAGCCCATAAGTCACGATACTCGATTCACCCCGGTGCCAATAAGATGTACCACGACCTTAAACAACTATATTGGTGGCCGAACATCAAAAGGGACGTAGCTACTTATGTTTCCAAGTGTTTGACATGTTCCAAAGTCAAAGCCGAACACCAAAGACCGTCCGGATTACTTCAACAACCCGAGATCCCGCAATGGAAGTGGGAAAGGATAACGATGGATTTTATCACCAAGCTACCAAAAACGACGGGCGGTTATGATACCATTTGGGTTATTGTTGACCGTCTCACCAAATCCGCACACTTCCTTGCCATGAAAGAAACGGACAAAATGGAGAAACTTGCACAACTTTACATTAAGTAGATCGTAGCCCGACACGGTGTACCTTTATCGATTATCTCCGACCGAGATGGCCGTTTCGTTTCTAGATTTTGGCGTACATTGCAAGAAGCGTTGGGAACGCGTTTAGACATGAGCACCGCATATCATCCTCAAACCGATGGACAAAGCGAACGTACAATTCAAACCTTGGAAGACATGTTACGAGCTTGCGTGGTTGATTTCGGAAAAGCTTGGGACAAGCACTTACCTCTCGCCGAGTTCTCTTATAACAATAGTTATCACGCGAGTATTAAAGCCGCACCTTTTGAAGCGCTATATGGCCGCAATTGTCGTTCACCTCTTTGTTGGGCCGAGGTAGGCGACGTGCAAATCACCGGACCCGAACTCATTCACGAAACCACCGAGAAAATCATTCAAATCCGAGATAGGCTTAGGACGGCCCGAAGTCGTCAAAAGAGCTATACCGACAAACGACGCAACGATCTTGAATTTCAAGTCGGTGACCGAGTAATGTTAAAAGTCGCACCTTGGAAGGGTGTAATCCGTTTTGGGAAACGCGGGAAGCTAAATCCGCGGTATATTGGTCCTTTCGAAATCTTGGAGCGTATTGGAACCGTTGCTTATCGTTTAGATCTTCCGCCCCAATTGAGCTCCGTTCATCCTACTTTCCATGTATCCAACTTGAAAAAGTGTCTTGCCGAACCCGATATCGTCATTCCTCTCGAGGAGCTTACCATTGATGACAAACTTCATTTCGTGGAGGAACCGGTTGAAATTGTGGACACCTCCGTCAAGACATTGAAACAAAGCCGAATCCCGATTGTTAAAGTCCGTTGGAACGCCAAAAGGGGACCCGAGTTTACTTGGGAAAGACAAGATCAAATGCAAAGGAAGTATCCTCATCTATTCGTGAATTCGGAAACGCAAGATCTCGAGGAAGAAACAACGACTACTACGCCTACTTAAATTTCGGGACGAAATTTCTTTTAAGGAGTAGGTAATGTAACATCCCGCCTTTTTCCGTTTTCTTTTTCGTTATACTAATTTAAACTCCGTTATATGTTTATAACATCTTCCGTTAATACGCGTTTTAAAATATTCCGTTTAGGTATTTTCCGCACCCGACTACAAACTCGAGGGACTAAAATTGACACGGGGCAAACTAGTTGACTAGGTCACCTAGTCCACCCCAATCACCACCATTCAACCATCTCTCTCTCTCTCTCTCTTTCTCTCTAGCAAGAACACACCCAATTTCCAAATTCATTCAATCATCATCTAAATTCGATTTAGGAGGCTTACAACAAAATAAATTACATATTCGTGATCCTCTCTTCATCCTCTTCATTTTGGCACCAACTTCATCTCGTTTGGGTAACATTTCTAAAACACTAGTTTTCTTTAAATTTGTGTTCTTGACTTAAAAGTATGTTAATTAGTGTCTATGGCTCATTGTGATGTCGTGTATGTAATTTGTATGCTCGATTTGTTGTTTTTGGTGTAACTAGTTCATTATGAAAATTACTTGCTAAATCCTTGATTTTGGATGATCAAATGTTATTAGATTGTTAATGTGCATGTTTTAAAAGTGTTACTAGTATCATTAGCTTCATTTTGATGTATAGATTGATTAAAGAAACTTCATAAACGCAATTATTGATTTTGTGAACTTTTGGTTAGGGTTGACAACTCTTAAAACGAACTTTTGATGCGTTGAATGCTTGTTAATGTTATTGATAAGTGTTTAGTTGTATTACATGTTTCATTACCTTCAAAACGGCATATCATATGTATAAATTGGATTCCCGAAACTTAAATTGCAATTGATAAACTTGAAACTTGAAAATAAACCTCTATTGATCACTTGGCGGGATTTCGGTTATAGTATATAATGTTTTTGCTTTCCGATGATATAAAATACATGTTCTAATTGTTTGCGGATCATAAAATGTGATTGTTTGTGTTTTGGTTCATCCATTTGAGGAATACAGCAAACAGGGCCTGGAAACCGATCAGGACGCCGTCCAGATACTGGGGACGCCGTCCCACCTTTTGAACCTAGACGCCGTCTAGGATATCAGGACGCCGTCCCACCCTTCATTGTGGGATGCCGTCTAGCCATTTGGGACGCCGTCCCATTGTACTAAAACTGGCTGTTTGCTTTTGTCATTTGACATAAAAATGTTTGCTATGCTACGGACCTCCGATTAACATGAAACTTGGCCAACATGCTCATATATGATTATATAACTTAGAAAAATTGTCGGATACCCAACCCGACCCCGTTGACTTTTCCGTTGACTTTGACCCGACCAAGTTGACTTTTAATCAAACTTAACCAAATAATTGTGCAATCATTCTAACATGTTTTTATACTTGTACCTTGCATGAAACATGACAATTTGATTCACACGCTATTATGATCGAGTCTTAACGAGCCATAGGACTAATTGAACATCTTTGACCTATCGTGCTTACCGTTATTGATACAACCTATTGTTTAGGTCAAGACTAGCATTGTTCTTTGCACACGTTTACTTGTTGAAGTACTTTACTACTCGTGCACTCAAGGTGAGATCATAGTCCCACTTTTACTCTTTTTGAACTTACATTTGGGATGAGAAAACATAAACATTTCTTTACTAAGTGAACACAAGTACAGGAAAACAAACATTCTACATACGAGTTTAGAACAAAATCCTCAATTCGATTATCATTAGTTACACTTGCCGGGTGTAAGCGAGAACTTATGTTGTATGGATCCATATGGGTTTGACAAACCCTCATTCAAACGGTTCGCTACCGTTTACGAATGAAATATATTTTCGAGAAACAGTGTATGTTCTAGCACTAAGTGATGGGGTTCAAAGGGAGAAATGTTAAGCATTGATAATTGGGTGCTCGTGAAACAAACTTTTGGAATGTATTACTATTATTTCATTGATGCAAATCTTGTGGTTCACTTGTACTTACTTACTTAAACCTATGATTTCACCAACGTTTTCGTTGACAGATTTCTATGTTTTTCTCAGGTCTTTGAACGATACGTGTTACATGCTTCCGCTCATTATTTTGATACTTGCATTGGATGTCGAGTATATATGCATACATGGAGCGTCTCTTGGCTACTTTCAAATTGTGTCGCATAAGTTTCATTTGTACTTAAAACTTTGTATCGTAACTTGTGGTGGAACTATTCTTGTAAACTTTGAACAATCTTTACATTTGAAATGAATGCGACATATCTTTTGGTCAAAAGTTGTTTTAAAGACTTATGACCACGTAACGGGACCTAAGTAGACGGCGCAGTCAAATATGATTGGTCGGGTCGCTACACCTACATACACCTCTAAGCCTAGGCACATGCCACTCTGCTTAATCAGTCGTTCTTCTCAGTCGAGATCACCCGACCTTCCACTCAGCGAACCTTTAACCACAATTTCTCACTCTCATGGAGAAGAGTGACCAATCCGACAAAATAATTACGTCTATCGTAATATCAACACTTCATCATAACCTTCCGCTTAACCGACCATTAAGTCCACCAACGGCTCACCAGTCATCTTTACCCGTCTATCACTTAAGATCAACAAGATTCGCTCATCCGTCACTTCATAAGAAGTATTTACTGCAATGCTTTTAAACTTCGACTTTCGCAAACGTGAATTACTATTGAAATGTCCCGTTCATATTGATTATAAACGTTCCATATTAATTGATTTCGTTGCGAGGTTTTGACCTCTATATGAGACGTTTTTCAAAGACTGCATTCATTTTTAAAACAACCATAACCTTTATTTTATCAATAAAGGTTTTAAAAACATTACGTAGATTATCAAATAATGATAATTTAAAATATACTGTTTACACACGACCATTACATAATGGTTTACAATAGAAATATATTACATCGACATATGTTTCTTGAATGCAGTTTTTACACAATATCATACAAACATGGACTCCAAATCTTGTCCTTATTTTAGTATGCAACAGCGGAAGCTCTTAATATTCACCTGAGAATAAACATGCTTTAAACGTCAACAAAAATGTTGGTGAGTTATAGGTTTAACCTATATATATCAAATCGTAACAATAGACCACAAGATTTCATATTTCAATAAACATCCCATACATAGAGATAAAAATCATTCATATGGTGAACACCTGGTAACCGACATTAACAAGATGCATATATAAGAATATCCCCATCATTCTGGGACACCCTTCAGATATGATATAAATTTCGAAGTACTAAAGCATCCGGTACTTTGGATGGGGTTTGTTAGGCCCAATAGATCTAGCTTTAGGATTCGCGTCAATTAGGGTGTCTGTTCCCTAATTTTTAGATTACCAGGCTCAATAAAAAGGGGCATATTCGATTTCGATAATTCAACCATAGAATGTAGTTTCACGTACTTGTGTCTATTTTGTAAATCATTTATAAAACATGCATGTATTCTCATCCCAAAAATATTAGATTTTAAAAGTGGGACTATAACTCACTTTCACAGATATTTCCTTCCTCGGAAATAAGACTTGGCCACGGATCGATTCACGAACCTATACAAATATGTACATATATATCAAAGTATGATCAAAATATAATTACAACCATTTTTATTATGTTTTAAAGATTTGAGTGTATTAAGTCAGCTGTCCTCGTTAATAACCTACAACTAGTTGTCCACAGTTAGATGTACAGAAATAAATCGATATATATATTATCTTGAATCAATCCATGACCCAGTGTATACACGTCTCAGGCTAGATCACAAATCAAAGTATATATATTTTTGGAATCAACCTCAACCCTGTATAGCTAACTCCAACATTACTGCATATAGAGTGTCTATGGTTGTTCCAAATAATATATATACATGGGTCGATATGATATGTCAAAACAATTGCATACGTGTCTATGGTATCCCAAGATTACATAATATATTAGAATACATGTATAATATAATATAAGTTAGCTAGGGTATGATTTGTATAGAATTGTTACAATATTTCCCGTAGCTACAACAATAAAAAAATATCCTTTCTTGTTTTACCCATAACTTCTTCGTTTTAAATCCGATTTGAGTGAATCAAATTGCTATGGCTTCATATTGAACTCTATTTTATGAATCTAAACATAAAAAGTATAGATTTATAGTCGGAAATATAAGTTACAAGGCGTTTTTTTAAAGGTAGTCATTTCAGTCGAAAGAACGACGTCTAGATGACCATTTTGGAAAACATACTTTCACTTTGAGTTTAACCATGATTTTTGGATATAGTTTCATGTTCATAAGAAAAATCATTTTCCCAGAAGAACAACTTTTAAATCAAAGTTTATCATAGTTTTTAATTAACTAACCCAAAACAGCCCGCGGTGTTACTACGACGGCGTATATCCGGTTTTACAGTGCTTTTCGTGTTTTCCAGTTTTAAATCATTAAGTTAGCATATCATATAGATATAGAACATGTGTTTAGTTGATTTTAAAAGTCAAGTTAGAAGGATTAACTTTTATTTGCGAACAAGTTTAGAATTAACTAAACTATGTTCTAGTGATTACATGTTCAAATCTTCAAATAAGATAGTTTTATATGTATGAATCGAATGAGGTTATGAACATCATTAATACCTCAAGTTTAGAAGGTAAACCTACTGGAAATGACAAGAAATTATCTAGCTTCAAAGGATCTTGGATGGCTTGAAAGTTATTGAAGTAGAATCATGACACGAAAACAAGTTCAAGTAAGATTATCACTCGAATTAAGATAGTTATAGTTATAGGAATTGAATCAAAGTTTGTATATGAGTATTACCTTGATTTAGAATGATATCTTATTGTAAACAACAAGGATTTCTTGAGGTTGGATGATCACTTTACAAGATTGGAAGTGAGCTAGTAAACTTGGAAGTATTCTTGATTTTATGAAACTAGAACTTGTAGAATTTATGAAGAACACTTAGAACTTGAAGATGGAACTTGAGAGAGATCAATTAGATGAATAAAATTAAAGAATGAAAGTGTTTGTAGGTGTTTTTGGTCGTTGGTATATGGATTAGATATAAAGGATATGTAATTTTGTTTTCATGTAAATAAGTCATGAATGATTACTAATATTTTTGTAATTTTATGAGATATTTCATGCTAGTTGCCAAATGATGGTTCACACATGTAGTAGGTGACTCACATGGGCTGCTAAGAGCTGATCATTTGAGTATATATACCAATAGTACATACATTTAGAAGCTGTGTATTGTACGAGTACGAATACGGGTGCATACGAGTAGAATTGTTGATGGAACTGAACGAGGATGTAATTGTAAGCATTTTTGTTAAATAGAAGTACTTTGATAAGTGTCTTGAAGTCTTTCAAAAGTGTATAAATACATATTAAAACACGACATGTATATACATTTTAACTGTGTCGTTAAGTCATCGTTAGTCGTTACATGTAAGTGTTGTTTTGAAACCTTTAGGTTAACGATCTTGTTAAATGTTGTTATCCCATTGTTTATTATATCAAATGAGATGTTAAATTATTACATTATCATGATATCATGATATATTAATATATCTTAATATGATATATATACATTAAATGTCATTACAACGATAATCGTTACATATATGTCTCGTTTCGAAATCATTAAGTTAGTAGTCTTGTTTTTACATATGTAGTTCATTGTTAATATACTTAATGATATGTTTACTTATCATTTATCATGATTAAACATAGTGTATCAATATCTTAATATGATTCATATGTATTTAGTAAGACGTTGTTATAATGATAACCGTTATATATATCGTTTTGAGTTTCTTAATTCAATAAACTCAATTTTATGTATATAACTCATTGTTAAAATACCTAATGAGATACTCTTATCATAATATCATGTTAACTATATATATAATCATATATATGTCATCATTTAGTTTTTACAAGTTTTAACGTTCGTGAATCACCGGTCAACTTGGGTGGTCAATTGTCTATATGAAACCTATTTCAATTAATCAAGTCTTAACAAGTTTGATTGTTTAACATGTTGAAAACACTTAATCATGTAAATATTAATTTCATTTAATATATATAAACATGGAAAAGTTCGGGTCACTACAACTATCGCCCGTTGATCACTATTGTAATCTCCGCTGCTTCTATGGGTATCTCACGGGCACCCTAAGCACAAAGTGATCACACAATCACCGGAGTTGAACATTACACTAGCAGGTATAAGAAGGCACCTGACGCAGTGTCATGCAGACTCCCACCACAATCTACCGAGATTTAGAAACTCGATCTTTAGGTTCCATACACCTGATGTCACCCATCTCTCCACAATAATGACCCGAAATCATACCTACCCGACAAACCTTATGGTTTATTGTCTTATAAAATGTTCCTAGCGACCATACGCCAGCTGAAATTCCCACAAGGCCAAACGATATAGCCTAACGAAATCATCCATCTAAAACTAAAGAGATGCTTGGGAACACCAAGCCTTACACCCTTCTACACATCGACACAACCACTACTACAAGGGATATTCCATTCGGAATGTTACCCGATAATCCACCACACTAACATACTAACGCAACCATTATCATACGGGTCCTCACTCCCGTGAGTTCAACGACCCGAAGACTCCTCGATTCGCCAATTCCAAGGCGACTCACAACTAGAATCCTTACACGATTCTCTTACTACACACTCTACTGAGTGTAACCCAATACTACAATCATTGGACTTGTTGCATCACAATACAGAATTCAAGTCCTCGTCGCACACACACGCATACAATAATCGGTCATCCTAGTTACGATGGGTAACTAAAACCAATGACAGTCTAAATAGTGAACCCACTACTTAGGGTGACTACGCACTCACCAAACTTGTGAGTTCGCTCGCTTACCTTAGCTAACTGAAACCACCGTAACACTTCCCGACTCTCAATGAACCCGATATGACAACAAGCACATCACCCGAGACAACTATATCATAGGAACCAATAAAATATTCCTAATTCGTCCCGAATCTACCCCAACCATGCCACGTTCCCTCTGCTCGGTACTCGTTATGTCATGCTTGGTGTCAAGAAACACGGTTGTAATAATGGTGGTCAGTCACTATTACAATTGCGTACTTTACCATTTCCACATGGTCACGCAAAGTACTTCACTCGGACCGATGCAACATTCACACAATACGAAACACAATACCACTAGTATCCTCGGATAATTGAAGTCCCGTCGTTAGACTAGACTATACAAAACACCCGAGTACCTGAGCCCCACTACTGGACTCATCACTAAGACACCGTATACTATATATATATATATATATATATATATATATATATATATATATATATATATATATATATATATAACGCAACAACAAGTCAACCTACTCCCTAGGTAACTAGCATCAAAACAACGCCCAAGTCCGCCTACTTACTTTAGGCACTAGCTATCTAAGACACAAATTCACACAATCAAGGCCCCACATAATTCCACATTGGACAACACACAAGTCACAGTTAGTGTACCTACTCTAAGGCACTAACTATTTCAAGAGCAACCTGTATTCCTACAAGTCTAACATGCAATTCATTCACAAATCAGTCTAAGTGTAGGCACCTATCACAAAGTTACATAGATCTCTTAGACCATGCTCTGATACCACTTGAAATAACCCAAACCCGTTTATCTAAAAACAAGAACATTTTATATATATATATATATATATATATATATATATATATATATATATATATATATATATATATATATATATATATATATATATATATATATAGAAACAACGTTGTTATACGTACATTACTCTTTCGACCCAGCAGTTTAACCCCATTTGATTCCAAATTAATCATAAATAGTTTTAACGTATTCAAATGACAACTATACAATGAAACACGTGTTCAACATATGACCAAATCCAAAACATTCAATTCGACACCTTTCGACCCGTTACACAACAATTGGGTAATTACGACCATTTACACTACAAACCGGGTTAAGACTCAATAACCCAACCCGATACCAAGAGCATAATCCCGGGGATTCACCAAGTCCCCAATCCACGTTCGAATATCCAAAAGCTACCCCATCAAAGCTCAAGCCACCCAAAAGCAACTAGTCTAGCAACTAGAAGTCTTCTCCTTAACATTCGGTAACTATAAAAAGGTAACAACAATGAGAGGTAAGCTTACGCATACTGAATGCAATAATTATACATATACATATATAATCTACTTACTTGCAAACACTTACACAAATACCGCATACGAGCTAGCAATTCAACAACCATGCAATCACAATGCATAAACTAAATACCCGCAATTCACAATAAGCTAGCATCGCCAATAGCATATAGTTCACAATTAAATATGCTAATACAAAATCGCACAACCATGGTTAACCATAAGCACAAGGGAATGGTACTCGCGAAAGACCATCAGTGTTCACAACATCCATTAGTGTACTTAACACCGCGTATCACAAACCCCTAGGTGGTGTCTTAGCACCACGACTAACCCACCCATCACGACAAATGTGGTGTCTTAACACTGCGACTAACCCACATGTCATTAACCCCGGAGTAGTGTCTTAACACTGCGACTAACCCACCAGTCACATAAAATGTGGTGTCTTAACACCGCGACTAAACCCACATTTCACGCCGCACAAGTAAATACATCATATACATTGACGTATAACTATTCCACTCACCTTGGAATGCCCGCACAAGTCACGTATAACATGATCTCCGTCCTCACATCCTAGCAAGCAACCATCTATATCACACATAAGCACAAATATACACATAAATATACATTCTCTAAAAGAGAATCCGACACAATCATCCCTTAGCCGAGGGATCACCTTGCTTGTCAAAACTCGCCCATTTAACACCTAATGGACACAATCCAATTACCACTACGGGTAGTAATTCAAACCCACTCTACAAAGTACAATTTAACCTAAATTATATTTGACACCAATTAGACCAACCTAGGTCTTAACACTAGATTACCAAGTAGTTGGTGATCATACTAGAATGTCACCTACACCAATTATTACAATATACACAATATCGACCCACATTGCGTTTGACCACGTTTGACTTGTTAAAACATCACTTTGACTCAAAATCACTTTACCCATTTTGACACAAGTCACAAAAACGCCCATAATCACTAACGACTAGTGATTATATTTCCAAAACACCAATTAACACCTAAACCAAGTATTTACGTACCTAATTCACCAAAACTTGACTCGAAACTTAGTTTGACAACAAATCAAAGTCAACACCCATTTTGACCAACAAATATGTTCTTAAGGACATCAAAATCACTAACAAACTTACAACCTAGTGATTTAACACCCAAACCATGACAAATACTTCTAAATTCGTCATCTCACCCTAAACCCACAATAATCGAGTCTCTATACCCAAATCTTATACCAAACCCCTAATTTCATGAGAAAGGGGGTTTATGACCCAATACTTACTTAAACCCAAACATAATTCAAATTAGACAATGAAACTCGAAGTTAGGATTTACCACCACTACACAATGTAGCTAAGAGCAAGAGCAACCACTTTAATTCTTGCACTTTGTGAAGATTCCAACTCCTTCCTTTGATCTATCACTTTCTCACTCTAGTTCTTATCTCTCTCTCTCTAAAAATGAAGATGAGTGATTGAGGTAGGTGAAGAATGAGGATATGATAAGCCTTGTATCAATTTTGAGGATTCAAAACCGTCCAACAAGTGAAAAGACCACTATGCCCCTTTAAAAACCCCATAAATAAGGTTAAAATCGACCCTGGTTGGCAAACCTCGCGATCGCGAGGGTCAAGATCGAATGAGGCTGATCTGGCCACAGTATTTCGCGACCGCTAGCTAGGGGGTCGTGACCGCGAGCCCCCTAGTCAGCTTCCTCTCTTTTTTTTTGCAACCTAACATCGATTATGATTAGTGTTTGATCCTCCCACAAGTTCTAATATATAACAAAGAGCTTAAATATCGCTACTAGTGCAAGTTACGAAAAATGGGGTGTTACAATCCAACATGTGACCATATAGTCACATATAATCCATCGTTGATACTTTTCATCAGTTAGTAGACTTTGGATTAGAGCCATCTATAAACCATAATTATAATTTTGCACTTAAAGCCATTATTATTGTTACGCTCCACCCTAAAAATTTGCTTCCATTGAATGGAGTGTTCTTCAGGATCATACCAGGATGATCAGAACCATCTTTGTGTAATGGATCATGTATCAAATTTTTCATGTTTGATTCTGTGGAAGTTTGACTACCTTCAGCTCCTTCGTTTATCGCCATTAAAATTTGAATTCTTTATGTACTTGAGATTGAATATTTATAATTGAAATTGATAGTACAACAGTAATCGAAACTCTAATTGAATGAAATGTTGATCGATTTAATCAACCAAACACTAAACACGAATCGATTCCGGAGTATGGTATAAGAAAATCAAACGATTTTATAACTCTAATACCATATGAAACATGCGGAAATTTAACAAACAACTGAGCAATTGAAATACTCCATCTATTAAACTCACTATCAATGTACAAATAAAGATTAACTATCAATATATACTACTGGATACATGACTAACAACAAGTTTTCGAGTACCAGAAGTTTCACACACCTAAGGTTTTTGAGCACCTGAGGTTTTCGAGCACCTAAGATTTTCGAGCACTCCCTGTTTTCAAGCTGTACCAACAGCTTCGCTGATTTGGGTGAATTTTCATCCAAAAACTCAATTTTAAGGTATTTTAGTCTAATTGAAAACATAAAGAAGCTACCAAACATATATACAACCTATTTCTAACATCATTTGATGCTAATAAACACTAAACAACAAGATTTAAGCTAAAATTCATCAAAACCCATTTAGAACCAAGAACCCTAATTTCATGACCCAAAAACAAGTATGGAAAGGATAAACTCTTACCTTGATAGATTGCTCTTAATGCAAGGATTCCGAAAATGCTAGTAACTCGAATCAATTCTTCTGAATTTAGAAGCTAGGATTGATTCTTGCTTAATGGAAAAAAATTATTTTAAGATAGAGAGAAAGAAAGCGTGTGTTCGTGAGGTATGGAGAAGAGTTAGGAATAAGATATATAATTTCATTTAGGGTGCGTTTGATAAAACTGAATGATTTAGCGCTGAATGGTTCATAATCTGAATGGTTCAGAGTCTCTGAATGAATTTAGTTCTGAATGACAATAAGCTGTTTGATAATCATTTTGAATAAACAATATGAATCAATTAAATCAACTTGTTATCGTTTAACATTAACAAAAACTTCAATATACTTATATGATAAGTGTTCTGGATACGATTTAAGAAGAATATTACATAAAATTTAGCCTCTTAATGGTTAAGAGAGTGTTTTGACTCTGAATGGTTCAGCACTGAATACTGAACCATTCAGCACCATATCTCATTCAGATGTCAGAAACAAACGCACTGAATGCTGAATGGTTCATCATTCAATGCTGAACCATTCTATTAAGAGGTAAACAAACGCACCCTTAGTGGGTTAAAACCCCACTTCTCACAACAAACGGGTATTCACAGAAATCTGAACTTCTTCGCACCCATTTAAGTGAACTAAACGAGGTCAAAAGAGGTCAACGAAATATGTTCGGTGACCTTTGTCACAAAACGAATGCGATTAACCAATCTAATTAATAAAATTATATACTTGAAAATTCACTTAATTAAATAACAAATATAATCGAGGGAAAAATAGTAAACTTACTTCTAGACCTCGGGAGAGGATGTTACAGTTTGTTTAGGTTATTTTGTTATGTCGTGGTTTGCCGTGGTTTAGATCTCCTGGTGTATTGTTTTGTATTGTTTTATATTTGATTTCATTTTTTGTTATTATTTGTTTTTCTAAAAAAAGTAGGTCATGATATAGTTCTCTTTCAATTTTGAGAAGGAACAGTTGATGTGGCATAGGATGAAATATGTAATGATTAGAAGTGGTCTAAAATTCATTATACATCGATCCGTAACAATGTAGTCTTTATATGTTACATAGCCCCGTTCTTTTCATGTTTACAACATCTATCTTTTGTATGTGAAGATTATCAATATGGTTTGCTTAAAGTCAAGTTCGGGTCGAGTGCAAGGCTCGCAGATCGCGAGCATTATGTCATGGGGCGCGAGGATTGAGGTTTTGGTGACAGAAACACCTCGCAGGTCGCGAGGCATCTCTCGTGGACCGCGAGGCTGTGGCGATAGAGAATTTGTATTTAATTAGGAAACGATTTGTTAATCCCTATATAATGTAACTCTAACCTCATATAATTGTGTGCATGAATAATATAGTGAAAAATCTCTGGTTTGTGATCGTGGATTAAACCCTTCTCCAAATTTGGAGTTGGGATATAGTCACGTTAAATCCTTTGCCGTTTACGTTTACGTTTACATTTATCATTTTGCTTATTTATTCGTTTCTTGTTAGTGAGTTTTGTGATTGATGCAATCAAATGTGTTGTTTGGTTCCTACAAATATGCTAACAATCTACGATATAACCAACCACTTTAGATCGAACATATTTAATATTTAATTGAACATGTTTAGTTTATTGATATATAAGGACAATCAAATCATGGAACATAAAAACAGATATGATACACGCTATTTATGAGTGTACTTGAGATCGAATACGTACAATGAATTAAAGTAAAAAAAGTAAACAAATAGCTGAATACATATATTTGCAATCAGTCACCCCATTACCACTTGGCACTAGCCATCGATCAGTTACAATCAGGGAAGGTTACGTTACATGTAGTAGCGCATTTTTTAGCACCAGGCATCCGAAGAAAGCCACCAAAAGTCTGGTCATGTGTTTCCTTACAAAGACAACCTTCTTGACCCTTAAGCTTCTGACAACATTCTCTTGTTGGCGGTATGTTTGAAACGAACGCTTGAAGACACCAACTGATCTGCACCGGATCGCACGTGGTTTGTGCTTCGGTTAGGTGCAAATGTCCAGTTGAAAGGAACAGCACCATCACTGCAACCGTGATTCCGATGTAGGAAGATGAGATCTTCATGATACAGGCTTGATAATATAAGGATTATTAAGCAGTATTAGAGAGTTTTGATAAGTTGCAGTTGTGGTACAACTTAGAAACAAGGGAATGGGTTGAATTTATAGATCAAATATTTTCTTAGAGTAAATTGAAAAGTTATGGTTGCGTACAATCTGTGAGTTGAATTAATTCAAATTTCAATTATTCAAAGATTTTGTACAGGCAATTAATCAAGTTACTTAATCAGACACCTAATAATTTAGGATTAGTTCCACTAATTTTCTATGCACGTGATTCTAGTCAACATGGTGTTAGTTCAACCTCTACTTATATTTTTATGGTTTCCATGTTCACACTATTTATGCAGAATTTTCAAGTCTCATATACGCGTTGCGTGTTCCAACTATATTATCTTAGGATCGTTTTTTTTTTTTTTTTTTTTTTTTTTTTTTTTTTTTTTTTTTTTTTGTCCATTTCAATATATGTTGCTAGTTGAGTTAAAACTTAAAATCAAAATCTCTATCACTAAGTTATCTTAGATGCTTCTACTATACTTGTATATTTATATTTAAAATACTTTCAAAATGAAAACAAATTTTGGAGCTAAGATCCTAACAAACTTCAATTCTTCTATGTTTTTTATACGAAACTAAGTCAAGCATCATGTTCAATGTTCCAAGATATGTTACAACTGGTTTAAGTTTGAACATTAAATTCTAACAACAGAATGTCGATCAGTCGATCTTAGCTCAACCTAATCCCGAAATAAAAACTTTAACAAATATGAAAAACCCTTACAACTCATGGATCTTAAAAAACAGAGATATGGGCCATTTTCATTTACACATGAATATAATATAATATAATTGTTTATGAAATTTTCTTATGTTAATGATCAAGAGATCATTTAGAGTATATTTGGGCATGTTTTCATAATACTTCTAGTCTAACGTATATGTCCAAAATGATCGTTTAACTTTCAAATTCAAACAATAAAAATGTGTTTAAGCGGGTAAATATGAAATTTTATTACTTAATAGTCAAATTAGTGTGAGTTTTGAAAACGTGTGATCAAGGCCCTTTCAACGTTACATAAAAGTCATTACCTTACGTTCAACTAGCACTAAAAAGAAGATTTTATGCCGGGGTGACTACGAAGAGCTTTGAGTCCATCAATATTACTTGTTTAGTAGACTATTAAGTTGTAACAGATGATAGTAACATATATGACAATGTAACTACATCTTGTAAGCACATCAAACTATGTTACAACAAATTAAACCACTATACATACAGACACGAAAAGAAGAAAAGTACATAACAACGATACGCATGGAAAAACAACGATAGCATGTAGCTTTATTGATCTCGTTCGTACTAGTAACTATTACTCCAATCATAATAAGTGTCCTATTTTGACTTTTCAAACTTCTTACATTATCTTTCGTTGATCAACGAAAAACACTCAACACTTTTTTGGAACTGGGACGCCACAAGCTGAAGCAACCTTCTTAGCATTTGGAGAGTTGATGTACTTCCCAAGACTAGGATTCTTTGCGTAGCTACATAAACAAGGTTGTTGCGCTTTCAGTTTGGTACAACAAGCCATAGATGGCGGTGCACCACTCGAGAGGGAGCTAACGCATGGCGACAACTCTTGTGGGTTGCAAGTTTGAGCATCTGCCTTTTGAGCAATGGCCATAAAAAGCATGACCAATCCACATAAAACAACAAAAGAGAATGCCTTCTTCATAGTTCGAAATGAACCAAAAACGGTTACAACTCTAGAAAGAAGGATTAGTGATGGTTATTCTGGTTTTTCAAATGTTTCATGTCGACTAGATTTATAGAGATGTTTATGGATTTAATTTGCTGGCTATTTATTTATTTATTTTTTTGTTCGTATATTTGGGTAACCTCATTGAGTATGTGTGGCTTAGTCAACTGGCAGGGTCTAACCAGGTTATTGCGTGATTGTTTTCGAACATTATCTTTGGCCAACTCAAGATATGTTGAACACTATATATCTTGTGATTTATGGAGATATGAGGACCCCAACCACTAAGTTACTTTACATGACTTGGTAACCACGACCGTCTTAACAATTTAGTAGGTTCTGGACGAAAACAAAAATGAGCTTTCAAAAATGAGTTTTTTGTATGTATTAAATTTGTTAATAGATACAAAAAGATAGTATTAATTTTTTTCTATTTTTTACTTACAATAAATTTAACAATTCAAAATTTAGTATTACAACTTTAATTGACAATTTATTACTACGTAGATAATTTAATTTTAGTTGACTATTATGAGAAAACTGGATATATATTCAGATTTTTGGGTCCTTCTAAATTTTTGGGCCGTGAATGGTTGTTCACATTGCCCTGTCCGAAAACGCTTTTATTAGTAACATTTCTAAATTTGTTGATGGACTTAACATAAATGATGGGAGATTGATTGTCTAACAATGTGCATGTATGCTTCACTTTCAAGCTTTCTTCGGGGCAAGAATGTAAGTGACAAGTTACCAAACTTTGACAAAAATAGATAAATATAAAAGTAAAAGTGAGTTCTCGACATCTGTCTATGTGGTGATGATCGTTAGGTTTTTGGTTGATCAAACAGTTCAAGCCGTTTTAGTCACGTATACGTGTACAAATACACGGAATTCGCTGTCTTGATTAACAATCACTTGTTGATTTAAAAGTTTAAGTAAATAATGGTTGGATAAATGATGTATAACTCCTACTTTTAATTGAGAAGTTTAGCACGATCAAGATGAACAGATTTGAGAGATGAATTTAATTGATTTAAAGAATTGTTTACATAATTGATTAAGTTTGTTGGTGCATAATCCCAAGTTCTATAATGTAATGAGTTCTATTTGTATTGTCGTTTATATTTCAGTCATGTATGAACATTATGGTTGATATATTGTGTTTGATATTGTTAACCAATGTCGAGAAATGGTTTAGAGCTGATTGGTTGGCAGCTCAGACCATCGACCGATGGTAGGGACCATCGGTCGAGGGACAAACACCATCGGCCGAAGGTCAGAGACCATCGACCGATGGACGCTGTAAACATATATAAATAGGGATGTCGGGTTTCATTCAAAGGTTACACACCCTACACCTTATAGCTGACCCTTAGCGTTTCTGCAGTTGTCCTAGAACAAACCCCAACCGAATACACCCTCTTAGGCGTCGATTTCATCAACTCTTGTTGGTTTCATTGATTCCAAAGTATCAAAGTATTCGATTCAACCTAGATTAGTGATTTCCGCCTCTAATCTAGTCATAACGTTTTATCTAAGATCCGTATTACGTCTACAAAGTGGTATCAAAGCCACGACTTACTGATTTAATCGTTTTTGAGTCGAAATTTGTGTTTTTGTTATTAGGGTTTTTGGTCAAAAAGGGTTTACGTTCAAAGTTGAAATTTTTACGTGTTATTCTCGTGTTTTTTGTGTCTTGTTTAGTATCCGGGGGTTTGTTTTCAGTTTCCATCGTAATCGTTTGTGTTTTGGACGTCGAAAGTGTGTCAAAATCGAAGTTTAGGTGAAAACCCTAGGTTTTTTTTGCCCAGATCTCATTAGAACTACCCTCGACCGTTCGTCATAGACCTTCGACCGTTTGTCAACCTAGTTTCAACCGATCGTCTCACCCAGAACCGAAGGAGAGTTTGTCATAACTTAGAGCAGTTTGTCTTTACCTACGACCGTTAGTCTAAAGACCATCGACCGTTAGTCTCCCACCATCGGCCAACAGTAACTTCCATCGATCGAAGGACTCGTAACTCGTGCAGCTTGATCATAGTTTACCATCGACCGTAAGACTTAGTCAACCGAACGATTGTCACTGACCATCGACCGACAGTCATTGTCCATCAACTGACAGTCTTTAATACAGAATCAAAAAATCAAATTTTAATTAATCAAAATGTCAGACACTAATGAACAAGTAGCCAATGAATATAGTGCTCTCGTCATAGCACCTGGACTTCAAAAATTAATTCTTTTCGAAAGTGAGTCTGGAACTACCAATAAGGTTCAAAAACTTGATAATCTGAAGGACTTTTTAGACTGGAAAGCCCAGTTTATGATATATTTGAATGGTATTGACTCTAGGCTATGGGAGTTTATCGAAACCGAATATGTGTGGCAAAATGGAGCAGATGGTGAACCAAAGGAAACCTCACAGTTTAATCCTGCTGAGCGTGAATAGTATAATTTGGAATGTAGGTGTTACGCACAGCTCACACAGGCACTGTCTAAGAAAATCTTTCAGCAGTTCAAGAACAGGAACAAGACTCCGTACACCCTTTGGCTTGCACTTCAATCAGCCACAGAGGGTACAGGAACTTATCGTGCCACTAAGGGTAATGTTTTAAAGGATGAATGGAGAGTGTTCGCGACTCTTCCTTCCGAGACTCTTGGACAGACTTTGGAGAGATATCGCATACTGGTTGCTGAAATGGCAGATTATGGAATAGAAGTGTCCGATGAAAAGGCAGTCAGAGTTTTGAAAGATGGTCTTCCTGAAAGATGGGACCATGAAATTGAACGAATTCAGAACAGGTATATTGCATCAGATCGTACATTGACGTTGACGGCATTTACATCCAAGCTGATGGAAAAGGATATTTAAGTTGAAGCTAAAAGAAAGAGACTTGGTACTGTAGCTGCATCTTCTTCTATTGGATCATCCTCAGGAGTTCATGCTCCTTTGCAAATAGCTTACATTTCAACCAAGGCGTCACAGACCTCGGCACCACAGTCAGAGTCTGGGTATATCCATGCTAAGTCTCAAGCACAGAACTCAACTGCTAAACTGATTGAGTCCTCTACTATTCAGCAGACTCAGACACCAGTGATTAAGACAGAGAACATCAAGAAGAGGCCTCTAGAATTGATTCAGGAGGATATGGCATTGGCAGCTATCGTTGTTAATTCATACAATGACATGATTAATAGGCAGATAATTAATGGTCATCTTGAAAATGAAGATTATGATCAGATTGATGAGGATGAGATAGAGGAAATGGACATCTTGTATGCAATGGGTAGTATTGTGAGACGTGCACGAAAGTATTTGAAAAGAATAGGTCAGAGAACTTTGAGTTTAAATCGTAATACTAAGTTTGGTTTTGATTTGTCCAAGGTGAGATGCCATAATTGTGATGAACTTGGTCACTTCAAGAGGACATGTACAAGACCTCCTAAGCCTGGTTTTCATAATCTGTTTCATACTACTACAATTGATGTGACTCTCGGACATACCGGTCTAATTGTGAACAAAGATGCTACGACTAGTGGTCAATCTAAAGCCTTGACTACTACTTATGTTGATGAAGTGTGTGATTGGTTGATCTCTGTTGATGCTGAGAAAGCTAATGTGTTTTTTTAGTAAGAGTGAAGCTGAGATAGAGGAGGAAAGGGTTGTTAGAATGAATGTTGGATGTGTTGGTAAAGATAATCCTAACTGCTATTGTTATGTTTGCAAGTGTAATGCTAGGATGAAGAGAGTAGAAGAGATGATGAAAATGTGTCTTAAGAAGAGGAATAAGGATCGTCTGTATGATAAGTTTCGTAAAGCTAAGGACTTGTCTGATTTGGAGTTTACTACAGAATCTTCCTATGAGGATGAGCCGTTGGGTCTTGATCTATCTTCATGCACATGGTTCGCGAAAGAAAAGGATGAGTTGGTTATGGTGTGTAGCAACGGTGCTGATCAAAAGGTTGTTACAGTGAAAGAATCTGAGGGTAATGCTAAAGCTGAAGGTGTAGAAGGCTATGCGGATGATTATTCAGACAGTATGAGTTCAGAGTCTGAATCAGAATCAAATGTAGATTCGTAAGATGGTAGAAATGATTATGCTTTCATGGCCAACACGTCTGCTAATAACAAGGTATGTAATGACTCAGTTTCTGTATGTTCTAAATGCATTGACTTTGAACAGGAAATAATTAGACTTGAATGCGTAGTTTCTAAGCTTAGTGAAATTCCTGTTACCTGTGAAACTTATCCGAATCTTAGACTTGAACTTAAAAATTTGAGTCATGAAAATCAGACAAATAAAAAGAATTATGAGGATGCTATTTTTTACTTAAACAAGCAGAAAGAGTATGTTGATGTCATTAAATCCTTAGAGAATCAGGTAGGTCATTTGAAATCAACAGTTATAGATGATCAGAAGGTGATTAATTTGTATTTGAGCCAGATAGAAGCCCTTAAGGTAGAAAAGGACTCATATAAGTTAAAATATGAATCTGAGAAGGCTAGGATTGATAATTGGCAAAGAACATCTTATGTGATGCAAACATATAACCAAACTAAGAATGAAAATCATCAAGGTTTAGGTTATAATCAGGTTGCACCACCATTTATGGATGAGTATGTTAAGAAGCCTGTAGAGAAATGTAAGGATGAAATTGTAGAACAGCAGTTTAATGAATCGAATGAGAAACCTATTAAGATTAAGAGTGAGGGTGCCAAAAGTAAGAAACCTTTAGATGTTGTCTATGAAACGGAGTCCGATACTGATATCGACACCAAAAAGGACAGTAAACCTTTTGAACTTGTGATTAAACCCATCACGATACTCAAGAATCCTAAGAATGCTGTTAAAGGGAGTGATAATTGGAAAACTCCGACAAAGAGTATTGAAAAACATAATCAATGTAGAAAGAAGAACCCTCAGTTCACTCCTATTAAGTTTGTTAAGGAAGGTAGTGCATTGAGCTCACAGATTGTTGATCCTAAGACCGAACATCCACCAAAAGGTGAGAGTTCCACTTCTAGCAGCGTACCGAAGTATGTTCCCCCTAGTCGGAGACAGACTGTTAAATAACAAGTATCGTCTAAACAACAGACCACAACACCTAGGAGACAATTTTCATCACCTAGACGTCAAATTTTCAATGTTAATGATTTTGATAGTGTTAATTGCTATAATTGTGAGATGTTGGGGCATCGGGCTATGAATTGCAAACCTGTTAATCAGACACCACATAGAAAGATTGACCTTAGTCCTAAACGAACATTTTCTAGAAGATCACCTTCGCCTGTGTCAAAATCGTCTTCTGTAAAATCAAACGAGGTTAAAATTTTCAATGCTAATGATTACTACAGAAAGCCTGTACCAAAGAATGCGATATGGTTACGAAAAAAAGAAAGTCCATCTTTAACCAAGGGGAAATGGGTCGAGTTGCCAGTGGTTGGCGCTGATGGGAAAACCATTTCCGTTAGGGCATGGGTGGCCCTTTATAACTAATCTCCTTATTTTCATGTGCAGGTCATCTACAATCCATGCTGCAGTACATGGATTGTTGATAGTGGGGCGTCCAAGCACATGACAGGGAACTTGTCCTTACTTTCCAATGTGAAAACAGTGAATGGGGGACCAGTTTCTTTTGCAGGTAGTGAAGGAGGTTTTATTACTGCGCAATGAGTGATATCTAATGAAAATGTCTGCTTTGATAAAGTAAACTGTGTGGAGCAGATGTCGGAACAATCTGCTTTCCGTTTCACAGGTTGCTGACAAAAAGTATACAGTTGCATTTGATGACAAGTTTTGTTATATTTTGAGGAAAGAGTTTGTGATTCCGGAAGACATGATTTTGATGACCGCTCCAAGGTGCAAGGATCTTTATATTCTTGATATGCATAAGGCTCATGTTAAAGCTGCTGCAGGCCATCAGGATTTCGTTTCTAAGGCTACTGAACATGAGTCAATCATTTGGCACAAGCGAATGAGTCATCTAAGTCTCAGGAAGATGAATAATCTAGTTCACAATGGACTAGTTGATGGCGTTAATGTTAAAAGTTTTCACATTCCTGAAGGCTATCTTCCGTGTAAACAAGGGAAACAGGTTAAGAAGTCTCACGCTATCAAGAAGCATCATTATGTTAATATTCCTCTGGAATTATTACATATGGATCTTTTTGGTCCAGTTAATCGCAAGACTATCATAGGAGAGTCATATTGCTTGGTGGTTACCAATGAGTATTCGCGTTTCTCTTGGGTTGTGATGTTGAAGCATAAATCAGACACTTTTGAGCATATTAAAGTGTTGATTCTGAAGTTAGAAAGCTTGTATAAGTTGAAAGTGAGAAAGATTCGTACAGACAATGGTACGGAATTTAAGAATAGTCAGATGCTGCAGTTTTGTAATGAGAAGGGGATACAACGAAAGTTTAGTCCTGCTTATATACCACAGTCAAACGGTGTTGCTGAAAGAAAGAATAAGACGCTCATTGAAACCGCTAGAACGATGTTAGTTAATTCGTGTTTACTCATTACATTCTGGGGTGAAGCAGTCAGTACAGCTTGTTATGTTATGAACATAGTGCTAGTTGTAAAGCGACATGGGAAGACTTGTTATGAATTGTTGCATAGGATAAAGCCTAATATTAAACATCTTGAACCTATTGGTGCTCCTTGTACTATCCTGGTACGGGACACTGGAGGGAAATTTAATCCTAAGGCACTCTCGGGTATCTTCTTGGGCTATGGGAATTCTAACAAGCGGGTGTACAACATCGAAACCAAGTGTGTTGAAGAAAGATATGAGGTTGATATTCAACGTAACACTCCTGCTCGTGTCAGTAAAGGATTTGCATGGTAATTCAAATATGATAAACTGTTTGATTCTTTTAATCTTCCACCAGATATTACTGACAATGAAGTACTTACTCAGATGTTGTACGATGCTCAGAATTTCACACAGAATGTCATTTTGATTCCTAGTCAGCCTCAGAATCAGATTTGTAGTTCTCAACAGAGTTCGATTCTGAGTCCGCGACAAAGTTCTCAAAGTGACCATACTAACGCAGATCCTAATGTGGAAATAGTTTATGAGACAGATGAAGACAGTGAGTTAGAAGATGATGAGGAGATCAATCCAACATGGTTGACAGAAGATCATATGAATCCTCTTTATAATCAACCACCAACTGTAACAGTGTCTGAAAAGCCAACTGAAGCAGGAGGTGTACGTAGGTCAAACTGTGTTATCATGCCTCCAAAATGTTCGGATGATTATTACGTGGATACAAGGGGCATTCCTCATATTGGTATTCCTCATACTAACACAATTGAAGCATCAACATCTGAAGTTCCAACTACATCAGACGTTCCTGTGGTAAGTGAAAGTCCAACAGCAGTAGAAGATGATGAAACAGAGAGTGCAAATGTGGTAAAAATGTTTTATTCTTCATTAAACAAGAGGGGGAGAGTATTTGTGCATGCTCATTCATGCTATGTGTGTCAAATTGAACCAAAAGATGGCTTTGAGGCATTGAAGTATGATGAGTGGGTTAGTGCTATGTAGGAAGAGTTGTTGCAATTTAAACATTTAAAAGTTTGAAGATTAGTCAATCCACCACATGGTTGTGAACCGTATGGTCTTCGATGGGTATTGAAGAATAAGAGGATGAACAGGGTATTGTTATCAGAAATAAATCGAGGTTGGTGGTAAAGGGATATCAAAAAATCCCTCAAATTGACTACGATGAGGTATTTGCTCTGGTAGCTAGACTTGAGGCAATCAAATTTTTTTTGGCTTTTGCATCCTTCATGGGATTTAAAGTTTATCAGATGGATGTAAAAAGCGCATTTTTGTATGAGGAGATTAATGAGATAGTGTATGTTGAACAACCACCTGGTTTCAAAGATCCTTTTTTTCCTGAAAAGGTATATCGACTGGAAAAGGAACTGTATGGGCTTCATCAATCTCCTAGAGCGTGGTATGCTAATTTGTCCAACTACATGCTTGAGAACAGTTTCAGAAGAGGTTTGATTGATCAGACCCTTTTCATCAAGAAGAAGGGACAACATCTCATGCTAGTGCAAGTTTATGTTGATGATATCATATTTGGATCAACAGATCAGTCGATGTTTGATGAGTTTGAGAAGGTGATGCAACGGAAGTTCAAAATGAGTTCCATGGGAACTATCAAGTTTTTCTTAGGCTTGCAGGTAGCTCAGACGGATAAAGGCATCTTCTTGCATCAAACCAAGTATGTTGCTGATATTCTAAAACATTTCCAAATGGAAGCTGAGAGACCGGCTAAAACTCCGTTGTTGGTAAATCACAGTATTTCACCAGATTGTGAAGGTGCTAAGGTGGATCAGACTTTATTCAGGGGCAATAATTGGGTCTCTAATGTATCTTACAGCTTCTCGACCAGATATTAGGTTTGCAGTTTACTTGTGTGCTCATTATCAAGCGAACCCAAATGTTCATCATATGCTCGTGGTTAAGAAGATTCTGAGATATTTGAAAGATACACCAACTTTGGGGTTATGGTATCCGTGTGATAATGGTATTGAGCTTATTTTGTATAGTGATTCAGACTATGACGGATGCAAGAAAGATTTCAAGTCAACTTCCGGGGGTTGTCAATTTTTAGGAAGCAGATTAGTTACTTGGCAATGTAAGAAGCAGACGACAGTGGCTCAGTCTACTTGTGAAGCTGAATATATTACTGCAGCGAGCTGTATATCTCAGGTCATCTGGATTCAACAGCAGTTACGTGACTACGGTTTGCATATTTCTAACACTCCTATTTTTTTTGATAATACTGCCGCTATAGCTGTCACTAAAAATCCTGTTAATCATTCTAAAACCAAACACATAGGGATTAAATACTATATCATTAGAGACTGTTATGAAAAGAAGTTAATTAACGTAGTGCTGATAGACACTACAACTCAAAGGGCTGATCTCTTCACGAAAGCTTTTGAAAAACCACGCTTTGATTTCTTGTTGAAAGAAATTGGTATTAAACTCTCGAACTATGTGGTTCCTGAAACTGAGGTTCCAAACACAGTGGAACCTAACACAGAAACTGAGCAGTGAATTCTGTAGAACTGCTTGTATATTTTCGTGTTCATTTGCATAATGCTGTTAGTTGCTTGCATGTTTTAATTTCTGTGTATGATAGTTAGTTTATTTCTGAATGTGTTGCATGCTAGGTTATTTTGTTTATTTTCTTTTGCCTTTGTATAGAGTAAACAGAAAAATCATAAAAATTAGAAAAACTACAAAAGCAAAATAAAAAAATTGAAAAATCAAAAATCCATAAAAATTTGAAAAACTTGAAAATGAGTTGCTTATTGTATCTGTGGGGAAGTGATTGCAATACTGAAGTGACATGTTACTGATGTATATAAGTGGTACATGATGATTGATAATGTATTACTAGACTTTACTGGCCTAACTCTAGATAGAGATGATCACACTAAGAACGTGTAAATATCATGATGAGGAAATCGTAGAAAGGTTTACAGCGATTGAGGGTAGTCACCTAATTATCACTGAATATGTACTGAGAAATGATTGTTCAGAAACTCAACAGACGGTTGAGGTCTCCCCTACTACGATTTATACTCGGTAGAGAAGGATAATTGTTGTATGTCCCCGAGGTGAGCATATTTTGTCTAGAGTGCATACTTGTTTCTATTTACTCTTAATGCCTGGACCGAAGGTCAACATCATTGATGTCGGGTATCTAAAGGAAAGTGTTTCTCCATATGCGGATTGAGAAGTGCAATTTTGTACTACAGATTCTGAAAGTTCTACATACACAACGTCATCGGGTAACAGATTTCAAGATCAGGAAATTGTTTTTCTATTAAGACACGATCAAAATCAAAGAGAGTGGTGCATCATCGTATCATATGCAATTTTGAAGTTTCGGCTATATGTACTTTGAATTTATGTCTTGTATTATAATTTTGAGAAAAATGCAACATCAGAAATTCAAAAAAAAAAAAAAAATTTGTCCATCTATTTATGCTTGTTTGTAAATAAAGATGATGCACCACATTACAACACAAAGAATCATTAATCAGAGATTCATTGGAAAGATTTGGTTATTTACATCCGAGGGGAGAAGATCGTCAGATTATCAGATATAGAGAACAAAAATCATTCACATCTTTTGTCTGTAGTATGAGAATGCGACTATTAGCTCAGAGAGACATTGTCTGGAGGATATCTTAGAATTCCATCACTCAAATACATCACCATCATACATCCACTATACATCATACGATTTCCGTTCAAGTATGGGGTTTATAGCGGCTGGTATGCGTCTGGTTAAAATATACAATAAATTTGAGACATATAAGGTTATCGGAAACAAAAAGTATAAGTTTAAGGTAGAAACTCATGGCTGAAAGGGTTGCTAGAAACATCGTGAGATGGTTCTCTTCAATCAAATCGAAAGTACACAGAGGTTATAACGGACAACGTCAATATATTTGTGCTCAATTGTTCTACCTGAAACATCGTGCGATCTCAAATGAGGACTGATTCTTGATCAAAATCTAACATTAAAAAATGTTAAAGTAATTAATATAATGTGATTATCAAAGTCTAGGATGAAAGTGAAGGTATTTCGTATGCCCGAGAGACATATTAAATTAATGTGGCTAATATGTTTTGATCCAAGTCGGGTCATACCCAATAACAAACTTACCGACACCTTATACGTATTTAATCTTAACGATTGGATCATTAAATAAATACGTGACACTTGGATTTTAGAAAATCGGGTTTCTAAAATATTATCACTTGAGATAAATTATTTGGATAATTTATATATTAAGGATTTAATTATTTATAGGTTTAAATAATTATGTTATGTTATATTTTATAAATTAGTTTATAAAATATATAAGTAAATAAGTACATGGTGTTTAATATCAATTTTTATAAAAAAAAATTACAACATTTTATTAAACACCACATGGGTGGCGGTTTTGGGACTCCAAGAAAACACACCCATGCTTATTCTTGTTACTTTTAAGATAACACATTCCTCAAGTGCATGTAAGACTCTTTAACCAAGCTTTGACTCATTCATTCAAGGGAGAGGTTGAACAAAACTCTCTCATTCTTTTGGAGCTGCTGCTGGCTGAAATTATTGAGAGCAAAAGAGAGGGTTTAAGCTTGGTAATCTTTCTCATTCAAGTGTCAAAATCCTAACTAAATAAAGGTGGTGTTGGTGCACAAAAGGCTTGTGGGTATTACTCTCTTGAGGCTTCAAGTTAGAGGTTGTTATTCCATCATCTTCATCATCATCTTGCTCATCCGAAACAGCCCTCAATTAACTTGAGGAGGTATATACTTTCTTCCTTTCTTCTTAAATGTAAGCATATGTTCAAGACTTGATATTAACATTGGATTAAACAAAATGGCTAAACATATAAACATGATTTTAATATTATGCTTCCGCTTGATAGAACTCTCATAAAGTTGGTTTTGTGAATATGTAAACTTTAAGAACATGTTGTTTTGAAACTTGTTGAATCCCATCAATGGTATCTAGAGCCGAATTCTATGGAGTATGCTTCTTAAATGGTTATTAAACCCACTATATTTGCATTCTATGTACATGTATGAAAGTAAAATGCAAACATTAAAGTGTTTGGGTGGGTTTGATGGTTTGGCCGAAATATTTGAGTCCCAAAATGGGTTTTGGGCTCTTCCATTTTGGTCATATTTGTTGTATGTGGATGTTCACAATCATAGCCTTGACCTTGTATTTGAATGGATGTTTGTTTGGTTGATTTGTTAATCATTCAATATGGTTGTATTATTCATTCATTTGGTTTGTAATATTATTTATTCATTTGGTATGTAATATTAATTTTGGTTATGTAATTTATTTTATATTTGGTATGTAAAATAGATTAGGTTGTATTTTATTTTCTAGACAAAATGTATTAGGATATAGTTTGTAACAAAATGAAGATACAAGAAGGAAACAAAGGAAGAACATAAGAAGAAGCATTTGGATGCAAGATTTAGTGAGAGATGTAAAATCTCCTACTTAGTGTTTTAACTCATTGACCGGTGGCATTTAGTTTTCAGCTAAACAAAATGCCTACCAAAAGGCTTGATTGTGAACATATTATTTTTCATGCGTGGTTATTTTGTATGATTGTAGATTGTATGTTTGTATGCTACAAGTTAATCACACAAGTTAACAACAAGCAAAACGACAATCTAAATGGTTAAATTAAAATGGCAAAAGGACGTTAATAAATGGTTATTAAGAACAAGAAAAGAATTACATATATAAAATGATTTATATCAAAGTAATGAAATTAGCTTTATTACATGACATGAAAAATGGATTTTCACATGTACCATACACTAAATGCATGTTGATGTATGGTATAAAGGTTTTCCTAAACTTGAAATAATGAAAACTTAAAAAATCCCTTATTAACAAGGCAAACAAGTTAAACGCCATCCTTTTGTGTGACACTTAGACATATTAGGGAACTCATGATGGGATAAAATAAAGGTCACCTAACCATTATGAGTAAACTAATATGATTAAGGTAAATTTAGCACGCTTGTGGGATAAAGGTCACCTAACCACTTGTATGTTGAATTTACACGTCTATACAAGTAGGACAACTTAATTTGGGAATCATGAACTTAGGGTCACCGAAGCATGAGGAACAAATAGGCGTTGATGGGATAAATATGCCATGCAAAAGGATTGCATGATCCCATACCTTAGAAGTTGCAAAAGGATTGCAATTGTCATAAAATGACTACCTAGCTAAATCTAATAATGGGATAAAGGTCACCTAACCCAAATTTGGTTTACCGTTGGATTTTAAAATTTAATATATATCAATTGGATTAAAAAGGGTATTGATTGTTAAATTAAAATTGATACTTAAACAAACTTTGTTAAATTTTGTAGATGGCCGCCAATAACAACAACATTCCAAACACACCAATCAACTTTAATAACCTATCATTGAGGTCCATCCTAAAAAAGGAAAAACTCAACCATACGAACTTTATGGATTGGTACTGCAATCTTAGGATTGTCCTCAAACTTGAGGATAAAGCGTATGTGTTGGAAGACCCCATTCCCAACCAACCTGAGGAGGATGATGCCGAGGGTATGGCATATTGGGAGAAATATTACAACGATTCGGTGAAAGTTTCTTGCCTTATGATTGGGACTATGATCCCTGAACTCCAAAAGGACTTTGAGCATCATAGTGCATATGATATGATCATGCAATTGAAGGAGATGTTGCTTCAACAAGCTCATGTTAAGCGCTTTGAAACGGTTTGAGCGCTTCATGCATGTCGTACGGACGATTCCCAATCCGTTTCATCTTATGTCCTTAGGATGAAAATCCTAATTGATCGATTGCACCATCTAAACTGTAACGTGTCTAATGAATTAGCCACGGACCTTATCCTCAACTCTTTATCAAAAAGGTTTGACACATTCGTGTTGAATTACAACATGAATGGTTGGGATAAAAGCATTGGCGAATTGCATGCCATGCTTAGGACGACCGAATCAAGCATGGGTAAAAGGGCTTCACCCGTGCTAATGATCAATGAAGGCGAGTCTAAGAACAATTCCACTTCTAAGCTAAAGGTGGCTAAGAAGAAAGGACCCGCTTACCATGGCAAGGGTAAGGGAAAAGGGAAAATAGTTACCCCAACCAACAAAAATAAGAAGCAAAAGGTTGCCGGACAAGCAAACCCCAAGGAAGATCTGTGCTTTGGTTGCGGTGAGATGAGTCACTGGAAACGCAACTGCCCGATCTTCCTAAAGGAGTTGAAAGAAAAGAGGGATGCAAGGCAAACCTCAGGTAATGTATATATGGTATACGTTGAGCTAAGTATTACTTCTTCTAATACATGGGTATTAGATACAGGATGTGGAACTCATATTTGCAATTCTTTACAGGGGTTCAAAAGAAGTAAACAAGATGCGGGAACAATAAGTCTCTTCATGGGAAATGGTGCAAAGGTGCACGTAGAAGCTCAAGGAGACTTTATTTTGAAGCTACAAACTGGTTTGGAGCTTGTTTTGAAAAATGTTTTGTATGCACCTGATTTGACACGAAATATTATTTCTGTATCCCATTTGAGACAATTTGGTTTTAATCTTAATTTTATTGATGATGATATCCATGTTTCTTTAGATAATGTGTTCTATTTTAAGGCTTCGCCTTTGAATGGTATTTATGAATTGGTTCATGATGACACATCATACAATAGCTCAATGTTCCATGCAAACACCAAGAAACTCAAAAGGGATTTGAGTGATTCCTACTTATGGCATTGTCGCCTTGGTCACATAAACAAGAACCGAATGCATACACTTCAAAAGAATGGTCTTTTGAAATCAAATGAGCTAGATTCATTTGATATATGTGAATCTTGTTTACAAGGTAAAATGACTAAAGCACCTTTCAAAGGGACCTATGAAAGGGCTAAGGACTTATTGGTATTAACACATTTGGATGTATGTGGACCCTTTAAGCCCATGACTAGGAATAGTGAAAAATACTTCGTTACTTTCATTGATGACTTCAGTCATTTCGGATATGTCTACTTATTGAGACACAAGGATGAAACTTTTAAAGCATTCAAAGAATATCAAAATGAAGTACAAAATCAACTCAACAAAACAATTAAGGTACTTCGTACAGATATAGGAGGTGAATACCTATGTGATGCTTTCCAAGATCATCTTAAAAGTTGTGGGATTATCTCGCAACTTACTCCTCCTGGAACACCCCAACTTAATGGAGTATCCGAAAGGAGGAACCGAACCCTAATGGATATGGTTTGATCTATGATGGCAAGAAGCTCGTTACCTCTATCATTTTGGGGTTATTGTCTATGCTCCGCGGCTCGTATTCTAAATATGGCCCCAACCAAGAAAGTGGAATGAACTCCTCATGAGATGTGGTTTGGAAAACTTCCATCTCTGTCATACTTAAAGGTATGGGGATGTGAAGATTATCCTAAGCGTTACGTCCTTAATAAGTTGAATGCTCGATCCACGAAGTGTATCTTCATAGGATATCCCAAGGATGATATGGGATACTATTTATATGATCCATCCGAGCAAAATGTATTTGTTGCTCGAAAGGTGGAATTCCTTAAAACTAAGTTCCTAATGGAAGGTAATAGTGAAAGGAAGATAGATCTTGAAGAGGTTCAAGATCAAGTAGATGATACACAATTGGTTGACACTAGCACTCAACATGAAAATGTTGAGAATGATCAAATAGATGATCAAAGTATACAGAACGTTCGTAGATCTGATAGGATTAGTAATCCTCCTGAGAGATATGGATTTCTCATGGATGATTGCTATGTGGTTGATTTGGATGAACCAACCAACTATCAAGATGTTTTATCACGGGTTGAGAAAGATATATGGCTTGAAGCCATGAACTCTGAGATGCAATCCATGTATGATAACCAAGTTTGGGAACTTGTTTTACAACCACCTAACTCTAGATTAGTTGATTGTAAATGGATCTTTAAGATAAAAACCGACATGCATGGAAACTTGAATACATACAAAGCTAGACTTGTAGCAAAAGGTTTCACTCAAACTCAAGGGATTGACTATGATGAAACTTTTTCACCTTTGGCAATGCAAAAGTCTATCAGGATATTATTTGCCATTGCTGCTCACTATGATTATGAGATATGGCAAATGGATGTCAAGACCGCTTTCCTAAATGGATATCTTTAGGAAGATGTATATATGGTTCAACCTGAAGGTTTTGTTGATCCAAAATATCCTAACAAAGTATGTAAGTTAAAGAAGTCAATCTACGAATTGAAACAAGCATCTAGAATGTGGAATCATCGTTTTAATGAGGAAGCCAAGAAATTTGGCTTCATTAAAAATGGTGATGAAGCTTGTGTATACAAGAAGGCTAGTGGGAGTACTATCATGTTCCTTGTATTATATGTGGATGACATATTATTATTTGGAAATGATATCCCGACGATGCAAGGTGTTAAAACTTGGCTAAAAGGCTGCTTCTCCATTAAGGATCTTGAAGAAGCACAATATATTTTGGGAATTAGGATCTACATAGATAGATCCAAGAAATTGATAGGTTTGAATCAAAGTGCATACATTGAAAAGGTCTTGAAAAGGTTCAAGATGGAAAACTCTAAGAAAGGATTGGTACCTATTCAAAGAGGGACGCTCCTCAGTTCATCTCAGTGTCCCACCACAAAAGATGAACAGGAGAGAATGAAGAATGTCCCATATGCGTCTGCTATTAGGTCAATCATGTATCCAATGATATGCACTAGATCGAATGTGTCATGCGCTCTTAGCTTGACAAGTAGATGCCAGAATAACCCTGGAAACAGTCACTGGATTGCGGTTAAAAGTATATTGAAATACCTTAGGAGGACTAAGGATATGTTTCTAATTACGGGTCTGGTGAGGAGGAACTCGCAGTAAAAGGTTACGTGGATGCGAGTTTCCAAACTGATCGAGATGATTCTCGATCACAATCCGGTTATGTCTTCACGTTAAATGGAGGTGCGGTCTCTTGGAAAAGTTCAAAACAGGATGTTGTTGCATTATCCACTACAGAGTCAGAGTACATTGCCGCCTCATTGGCAGCTCAAGAAGCTGCATGGATGAAGAAATTCATCAAAGACTTAGGAGTTGTCCCTTCCATTCAGGACCCTCTTGAGATCTTTTATGACAACGAGGGTGCGATTGCTCAAATCAAGGAACCTCGTGCTCACCAAAAGACCCGTCACATTGAGCGGAGATTCAACTACATAAGGGATGAAGTTGAAAAGGGAAAGATATGTATTCGCAAAGTTCACACAGATCTTAATATAGCGGATCCACTCACGAAGCTCTTACATGGAGCAAAACATGAAGGACATGTTTGTGCATTAGGGCTTCGATATTCTAGTGATTGGTTATGATCTGTTTTAAGTATTTTAATGGATCGAAGTTGTTCAAACTCATTAATATAATTATGGTGTTAATTTATTTTGAGTCAAGTTCCTATTTTGCATATTTTATCCATGAATAAGCTATTATTCTAAATTCTGTAGTCGATCACATTTGTGGGAACAAGTGTGAGTTTTAGACTATTATGAACTTGGATTGGTATACATTCACAGGCTGAATGTGGGGCAGGGTTGCTACCAAGGTTCATAGATATTTGTAGGAAACAAATATTGGAAGACCCGCTCTAAACACTTACTAAATGGAGTCTTTGTGGTTGTTCACATGTAATCTTGAGTAAAGGTGAATATCATTGTATCCTCTGAATTGAGATACATATTGGATTTGGATATTCACCAAGTGTTGTGCCTTGATTTTTTCCTTAGCTATTCTGAAATATGGTAGTCCATAAGGAAGAGCTCAGGTATAATACAAGTATATATCTAGGACGTATGTAGTCAAGATAGAATTTGTCCCTCTTATTCATTGAGATTGAGATGTCTAAGGCCTGATAAAGTTAAATCTAGAAGAGAGTGATCACTCTGTGTCTCTTGGATTTAACATGACATCTAGGATGAAAGGATATAATGAAAAGATTCACCTATTCATATTCGAGATGGGAACTCGAAAGGGATGATGTTATTGAATGGTACAAAGTCATAACATATTGGGGGTGATGGACGGTTGTTAGGTGGTATCCATCACTTGCATTAATTTCTTATGTTTCTCGTGCAAGTGGGAGATTGAAGGTATTTCGTATGCCCGAGAGACATATTAAATTAATGTGGCTAATATGTTTTGATCCAAGTCGGGTCATACCCAATAACAAGCTTACCGACACCTTATACGTATTTAATCTTAACGATTGGATCATTAAACAAATACACGACCCTTGGATTTTAGAAAATCGGGTTTCTAAAATATTATCACTTGAGATAAATTATTTGGATAATTTATATATTAAGGATTTAATTATTTATAGGTTTAAATAATTATGTTGTTTTATATTTTATAAATTAGTTTATAAAATATATAAGTAACTTAATAAGTACATGGTGTTTAATATCAAGTTTTATAAAAAAAAAAATTACAACATTTTATTAAACACCACATGGGTGGCGGTTTTGGGACTCCAAGAAAACACACCCATGCTTATTCTTGTTACTTTTAAGATAACACATTCCTCAAGTGCATGTAAGACACTTTAACCAAGCTTTGACTCATTCATTTAAGGGAGAGGTTGAACAAAACTCTCTCATTCTTTTAGAGCTGCTGCTGGCCGAAATTATTGAGAGCAAAAGAGAGGGTTTAAGCTTGGTAATCTTGCTCATTCAAGTGTCAAAATCCTAACTAAACAAAGGTGGTGTTGGTGCACAAAAGGCTTGTGGGTATTACTCTCTTGAGGCTTCAAGTTAGAGGTTGTTATTCCATCATCTTCATCATCATCTTGCTCATCCGAAACAGCCCTCAATTAACTTGAGGAGGTATATACTTTCTTCCTTTCTTCTTAAATGTAAGCATATGTTCAAGACTTGATATTAACATTGGATTAAACAAAATGGCTAAACATATAAACATGATTTTAATATTATGCTTCCGCTTGATAGAACTCTCATAAAGTTGGTTTTGTGAATATGTAAACTTTAAGAACATGTTTTTTTGAAACTTGTTGAATCCCATCAGAAAGTTGGTGAATGCTTGTTAATATGTTTGAAAGTTATCTTGTATATGCTTTACTGAAACGAATTCTAAAATGACATGTCAAACTAGTTTAGTTCTGATCCCTGAAATAATAGTTGAAATAGTGTGATGATTTAACTCGCAAAAACATGTGATTTGTGTTATCTGTATTGTTCTTGATAAATGATGTTATCTGTGCTTATAGTGATAACATGTAACTTCTGAATTAGATACTGAATTGCGTGTGAAGTAGTGCATTATTGTGTTGAAGTTTTACTGAATATGCTTGATAGAACATCGTTTATAATGACATACTGGATCTTGTACAGTAATTTACTTTGTAGCTTTGCATGTTTATATATGAAAATCTAAAAGGATTGCATCATTGTTACTTTGCATGTTTGTTACGATTCTATAGCCTCACAGCTCAGGTTTTGAGAAGAATCACCGTGTAAGGAATCTCGATATTTTAAATCTAAAATTTAGTTGTTTGAAGCCTATTGAAACAAAGTGTGATTAAATAATATAGTAGAGATCAGTCTCAGGGGAGTGGACATGATAAGGTATGCGATTGTTGAAATCTAAAAGGTTTGAATTCTTGAAATTTCAAAGGTATAGACTACCGGTCGACAGTCCAGACTACCGGCCGAAGGAAAAGACTATCGACCGATTGTCTTGACCATCAGTCCGAAGGTCCATACCATCGACGGATGGTCACTGATAGTGTATAAAAGGACCCAAACTCCACCGGGTCTGTCACTTGGTATTTTTGGAGAGATTTTACAATTGATTTTCAAGTAAAAGCGATAGGAGTTTTCGACCGATTAATTTGTACATCTTTCACTCGTGATCACAGCGCTGAAATCCAGGTATTCAAACTCGACTTCATTCATTTGTTGTCGTTAATTTTAGGTTTTAAAAGTTTAAAACTTTATTTGCTTGAATCCATGATATTTTGAGTTGTTTTGTTGAATTAATTGATAAGTTAACGTTAATCGGCATTGTCTGATCATTATCTTCATGATTTTGATCAAGAATACTTCAATTTGGTGAAAAAGGGATAAATTTTTGGGTTCAGATCTGATGAACTACCCTCAGCCGACGGTCTCTAACCATTGACCGATGGAGTCTTACGTTCGGCCATAGGTCCGTACCTTCGGTCGTAGGTCCCCAAGTAGAACAAATGGGGAAATCGTAGGAGCTTGTTTAGTCTAACTGCCGGAGGTCTACACCATCGGACCGATGGTCAACTCCATCGACCGATGGTCATTAGTTTGGAAAGATGGTGCAGTTTTATGCTTTATTTGTACGATTCTTAGATTTCTGAATGCTTTGTTATGCTTATCTAATGTTAGTACTCGTAGTTTGTCTAAGAATGTCAGGTGGATCATTTGTTGGGACATGGATGTTTAACATCTACCGTAGGAGAATACTAGCTAGTGAACGACGCAACCGAGTAGAACAATAGGTTATTGCAGCTCACAAGACCTATGACCTTTGGGAGCACATTGGGTGCCAAGCATTTTTTAATATTGGCGATTATTATTGTCCCCAATTAGTACGTGAGTTTTATGCTAACGTGGCTTTAGAAGACGGTAAGAAGAAGTACGTTCACTCTGGCCTATTTGAGCAACAGTATAAGTGGACCATGGAGGAATTTTCAGACCTGTTGAATGTTCCTCACACTGGTGTTAAGATACTATATCCTAATAAAGATCTAAGAAATCTTCCCAACAAGTTCAATCTGTTTGACATAATTGCAAGGATATGTAAACCAAGACAAGTAGCTGGTGTTGGTAGGGTTGAGATAAATGATAACGATGTGTTGTATCATCATGAACTACACTTGAGGATAATCAAACTTAATGTGACTTTAAAAAAGAAGGAGATAATATTTTGAGTGGTACTGAGGCTTTGCTATTGTACTGTCTACTTGATGGTATTAATATGAACATGGGTCACTTCCTGATTAATGTGATGAAAGATTATCTTGAGTCGGAAGAACATTTCCTTATGTGGCTCTATTGCATAACATGTTTGAGAAACTCGGTATTGTACAATACGTTAAAAAGCCAGTGCCAGAAGATCCCATTGTGGGATGAGTAATTCTGTGTTAGTTCTTATGTATTTGCTCTTGTTTAATGTATTTTGAGCTTGGTGTGTAATTTGATAATGCTAGTCTGTTAGCATTAATACATTATTATGAGGTTGTAATAACTTTATTTAGGACATGTAATCGTGTGATCGAGACATTAATCTACTATGAAAAATGATGTAATAGATCTTGTGATGATTATACTGTGTTAACTGCTATGTCATGAATATGCGATACTGATTTGAATTGTGTTTGCAGTTATTGTTCATAATGTCAGGTGTGCAAATAAACCCAGAGCAGATTGTTCAAGGATCTGATACTGAATCTTCAGGAGGAGGTCCTGAGTATGCTAATCTTCCAGGATTAAAGGCTTGTAATGGTTCCAATCCAACAGCTTGTTTGAATGAAAATGGTCCTAATGCTAGTAAATACAAGGGAGTGATTGAATTTCTGAAAAGATCTCGAGTATATGCTACAGTTTCTATGCCGTGCACTGCTTATTATTCACATCAAAGGGAATTTTGGGAACATTCCAGAATTGAAACTGAAAATGATAAGAGAGTAATCGTGAGTTTTATAGCCAATCAGGTGGTGAAAGTGTCTGAACAGATAATCCGTGATACCTTTTTGTTTGAAGATGAGGAGGATATGCCGAAGAAACTTTCGAAGACTAAGATTACTGGCTGCATGTGGAGGTGCCAGTAAGCTGGTGATATTTCTAAGGCTACTATCAAGAGAAGTGGGTTTACTCCGCGATACCGTTATCTGTCTTTGGTTGTGCTAAGATGTTTGAGTCCATTACAAGGAGGTTTTGATGAATTGAGCGAGATCTATCAGGGAATATTTCTGCATTGGTTTTGAAAGCTGATTTCAATTTCTCAGGAGTTATATTTGATCTGATGGCGGATAATGTGACAAGCAAGTTGTTTCTAGTTTATCCACGATTCTTGCAGATCATGATAAATAATCAAACTGTAAATTTGCCCAGACTTAATAAGGATGCTATTGAGCAGAAGTACATGACTGATCTTACTTTCAACAGACTGAATCAGAAGAAGTATGCAAATGATGGTAAGCTGGTGTATCATCTAGCGAGAGAGGATTATCAGTGTCCTCCGGGAAAGAAATGGAGAAATGAAAACAACAATTCGGGTAGAGAGCCTGATTTCGAGGTAACTAACAGAGATGAAGAAGTTGATCAACCGGTAAATACACAAACTTTTGGTGGATCTGGTACTGGTGTTTTGGTTGATGAGACGACTGATGTTCATCCTGATGTTGGTGAGGATGAGGCATCTAGAGGATTAAAGAGGAGAATAGTTGAAGATGAAGGATCTCAGGTGTCCACAAAATTCAAACCAAAAAGGAAATTTAGACTTGTTATGAAAGATAGAGGTGGTTCATCTGCTGGTACTCAACAGAGAACTCAACAACCACCAACTCAAGGACAACAACCATAACAGCAACAACTACATTCAACACATCAATCTCCGAATGTGGTTCAACAAGTTTCTCAGGAAACTATGTCAACTCCTACTCCTAACGTACCTTCGCCTGTTGGAACTGAGGGGGTTGTTGGTTCTTCAACACTCCGCACTTTGAATGATTTATATGTTTAAGCAATGGTTGACAATCTAAGGATGAGAAAGGAGATGGATGAGAAATATGAGAAGCTGCAGGAAGAGAACAGGGTTAAGTCTGAAGATGTTGATCAGTTAACAATGCAGGTTGATTTGTTATAGAAAAAGGTTGGTGATCAATCCTTGCTGCTGATAGATGCTAAGAGAGAAGCAGCAGAGGCTAAAGTGTTGGCGGCATCAGCTATTGTGAGGATGAATGCTTGGGATGAAAAGTTTGAATTGATTGAAATGGCAGAGGATGAGCCTAAAAACAGAATGGTTGAGGCTACTGGTTCTTCAAATGCCACTGCACTATCAGTAATTCCTCTTAATGTTGATTATAGTTTTAGTGAATTTTGAGGATGATACTTTTGGCCCAGAGATTACTGAAGATTTTAGTGACAAAGATGTAGATGATCTAGTTGAGGATGTAACTCATGAAGAATTTCCTACTTATCAAAATGATAAGAATGAAGATCTTCCTGGTTTTGATGAGTTTTTTAGAACTGATGCTGAATTGTTGAACCGTAAGTGTAAAGAGAAGGAACAGACTGAAGTTTTGCCTGAAGGTTTCTTACCGGTTAAGTATAATAAAGAAAAGGTTGAAAATTTGGAAGCTGATTAGAGGGATATTTTGAGAATTCGGAAATATTGTGAAAAGCCAAAGCTTGAGCCAAAGTATCTGAAGATGATCAATTTGAGAAAGAGTGTGAAGGGAAGAATTCTAGCCTGGGCTTATATTGAAGAATTCAATATGTTTGCTGTTAAAAGAGAATTTGGTGTTGATTACTTCAAACATGGTCATGAATTCAAGTCGTTGCCGTATTTTAAGTTAATGCAAATAGCCAGGTTGAGAATGTTATACTGTGGAATGAATGATTTATCTTTGCTTTTGGTAAAGAAAGTGCGAAATGCTTTCAAATTAAAGAATTAGGAAGGTTTTTGACCCTAGTTTCGTTGGATTAGCTACAAGGTTGATCCTCGAACTGGTGAATCTCAAAGAATTATAAAGTATAAGCGCGCAAAGACAATGAAGAAAGTACCCTTGAGGAAGTTGCCGCAAAATTGGAGTCAGAGATTCAGATGGTGGTTTTATGATGATCGTTTAGAGGAAGCTGGGATTGTGTTGGATAAAGTGAACGAGAATTATACAGATTGCATTCGTGTGTTGGATCCCATTTGGCTGAGAAACTGTACCGAGGCTGATATTTTTACGTTGTATTACAATCGTTTTCTCTATAGACGAGAAAACAAGGTACAGGCTGAACAGTATGTTAAGGTGGCAAAGCTGTGCTATTTGAACAACATGGTGATTGATCCGTATGAATGAATCTGATAATGACTGAAGACTTTTGATATAGAACTAGGTCTTTTGGGGAGTTTGTTGGTGCATAATCCCAAGTTCTATAAGGTAATGAGTTCTATTTGTATTGTCATTTATATTTCAGTCATGTATGAACATTATGGTTGATATATTGTGTTTGATATTGTTAACTAATGTCGAGAAATGGTATAGAGTTGATTGGTTGGCAGCTCAGACCATCGACCGATGGTAGGGAGCATCGGTCGAGGGACAAACACCATCGGCCGAAGGTCAGAGACCATCGACCGATGGACGCTGTAAACATATATAAATAGGGATGTCGGGTTTCATTCAAAGGTTACACACCCTACACCTTATAGTCGACCCTTAGCATATCTGCAGTTGTCCTAGAACGAATCCCAACCGAATACACCCTCTTAGGCGTCGATTTCATCAACTCTTGTTGGTTTCATTGATCCCAAAGTGTCAAAGTATTCGATTCAACCTAGATTAGTGATTTCGTCCTCTAATCTAGTCATAACATTTAATCTAAGATCCATATTACGTCTACAAAGTTAATTACATAAATGGTTATGAGCCCTAATATAACAGCTCAACCGTCACTAACAACCTAACAAGAATAGTCCCTATACTACAAACTAAATACAGATTAACCTTTGAACTTGCAGTTGACTTTATCTAACTTGCTTTTAACTTTGTTATACTCCCCCTAAAGTTGGGAGTGACTGTGTCTGCAGTCACTCCCAACTTGGACAATAATTTGTTATGCTGATCCACAGTAACAACTTTGGTGAACACATCTTCCAATTGCTCCTTTGTATTAAGATATTGAGGATGAACTAAACCTTACTTGACTTGATCTCTAACATAATGACAATCAACCTCTATATGCTTGGTTTGAGCATGAAACACTGGATTTGCAGCAATGTGAATGGCAGCTTGATTATCAAAATATAATTCAACACACCCCAAATCTTTTAAACCTAAATCTTTTAAAAGACTAACCAACCATGTAACTTCACAAAAGGTTAGAGCCATAGACCTGTACTCTGCTTCTGCAGAAGATCTGGACACAACACTCTGCTTCTTTGACTTCCATGTAAAACAAAATATCCAGTAGTTGACCTTCTAGTCGTAGGACAACTAGCCTAATCTAAGTCACAATAGGCTTTGAGTTGTACAGAAGAGTTGTTGGCCAACAATATTCCTTGTGATGGAGCTAATAAAAAATACCTCAACAAGTGTTTAGCTGCTTGATAATGAATAGAAGTAGGTGATTGCATAAATTGGCTCAATAACTGCACATCATAACAAATGTCACTTCTGGATCTTGCATAGGTGTACCTACATCGGCCTGAAACTTGGTATTTGGATCCAAAGGAAGCTTGTAAGGCTTGCAGTTCAATACTCCATTTTCTTTCAATAGATCCAAGGTATATTTTTGTTGAGAAACAAATATACCCTGGTCAGACTTGGATATTTCCAAACCCAAAAAATAACTCACATTTCCTAAATCTTTCATGTAAAATTGAGACTTTAATTGCTCTTTTAACTGTTCAATATGAGATGGACTATTTCCAGTGATGAGTAAATCATCCACATAGATCAAGATAGCTGTAAATTGACTATCATGTTTTTTAGTAAAAAGACAATAATCTGCCTTTGATTGTGTATATCCAAAATTCAGAAGAGCAGATGACAACTTTGAGAACCATTACCTTGGTGCCTGCTTCAGCCCATATAAAGATTTCTTTAGTTTACACACGTTGGTTGTATTTGCATGTATGTTTTGAACTAACTCCCCCTTACCTGCATATCCCAAAGGCATCTTCATATACACATCTTCTAACAAGTCACCATGTAAGAATACATTTAATACATCCATTTATGAAATATGCAGTTGTACATAGTTGCAATAGTTAATAAAGACCTAACTGTGACCATTTTTGTAACAGGAGCAAAAGTTTTGGCATAGTCTATGCCTTCTCTCTGTCTATGGCCATCAACAACCAATCTAACCTTCTTTCTATCTATAGTCCCATATGCTTTTAACTTTGTTTCATATATCCAATGGCAATGAATGGGCTTTTTATTTGGAGGTAAATCTGTCACCTTCCATGTCCCATTGTCTTCTAAAGCAATTAACTCAGAATCCATTGCCTTACACCATTCTGGATCAACTATAGCTTCTTTAAACCATCTTGGGTCAGTAGTAGCCACTAAAGCCGTGAGGTAAGTTTCAAATTCATTCTTCAAACTTGTAGATGTTGCAACAGGAGTGTGATTTAACATAGTATGACCTGGTGGGGTGACATAATCTTTATGCTAAACAGGCACAGTTGACTGCCTAGTTGACCTTCTTAAAACAGTTTAAAAAGTATCAGATGTGCTTCCATGTGTAGGTTCAACTTGAACCACACTAGGAGTAACAGTAACAGGAACATCATAACAATCTTCATACGCACTTACATTTGGAACTCTATCGGTAGGTAATGGCTGCAACAATTGACTATCAAAGTTCTTTGAAAAAGGGAAAATCTTTTCATCGAATATCACATCCCTTGAATCAAATGTAGACTTAGTCAACAAATTATATAGCTTGTACACTTTTTGACTTGCAAGATAACCCAAAAATACACATGAAACCCCTCTTTCACAAAATTTATCAACCACCCTTGAAGGATTACTGGCCATGGCTAGACACCCAAATAATCTTAAATGATCATATGTAGGAGGTTTATTTAAGAGGACTTCATAAGGTGTTTTATTATTAACAAAGAAGATGGTATTTTATTGATCAAATAGACAGCTTTCATAACACAATCTCCCCAAAATCTCAAAGGAAGATTAGATTGAAACCTAATAGCTCTAGCTATGTCTAGAATGTGTTTATGTTTTCTTTAAACTCTACCATTCTGTGTGGCCTATCAGGGCAAGAGGTTTGTTGAATAATACCTTGTGTAGTCAAATAAGTTCCAAGCTCACCTCTAATAAACTCCAATGCATTATCAGACCCAACAATTTTCACTTGTTTCTGAAATTGAGTATTAACAAACTTCAAGAAAGCTTTAAACATCTCATAGCAATCACTTTATTGACTAGTAAGTATATCCAAGTTGCCATACTACAATCATCAACAATTGTAAGAACATATCTATATTTCCCTTGAGTCACAACTTTATAGGGACCTCAAATATCCATATGAACCATTTGAAAAATGCTATCACAATGAGAATCACTCAACTTATAAGGTAACTTTGTAAACTTAGCCATAGGATAAGAGATATATACAGCTTCATTTTGTTTTATCAATGTATTTGAAACAGAAGGAATACATTGTAACTTAGTATCTGATACAAGCCCTAGTCTATGATGCCATAAACTGTAGGTCATTACAAGTTTATTAGAATTTGCACTATAACCTTCTTTTATTGAAAACAAACTAGATCTTTGTACAGAAGCAGATATCAATGCCACCAGTCTCTTATTAACTTGATGAAGAGGCACATTCACCAAGTAATAGAGATCTTCCTTTCTTTCACCCAGCCCTATCTCCTTCTTGGTGATCAAGTCCCGAATCAGGCAAAATTATGAATAGAATATTACCACACAAGACTGATCATTTGTCAACTTTGACACATATATCAAACTAAACTTAAAAGATGGCACAACCAGTACATCTTTTAATTCCATTTCATTTCCTAGTTTAACTTGACCAATATGAGATATCCTAGATGTATTACCATTTGGAAGCCTAATATGAGGTTTCAATAGTAGTACTTTTGACTCAATTAACTTATTATGACTAGGAGTCATGTGATCAGTGGCACCTGTGTCTAAGATCCAATTTGTAACATTAGAGGACTTAGATAACATACGTGCAACAAAGTGATGGTCCAGTTCATCATCTGAACTAGCTACAGTCCCCTGCACTTCATTTTGTGTCATTTGTGGAAGGCATTTCAGCAACTGCTCAAATTGTTCTGAAGTAAAATCACATTATTGCCTTTCCTACTAGCAGCAGTTCTTTTAGTTTGATTTGAACCTCCATGCTTAGCTTTGTGACTTGTCTGTTTAGCAGCTTGCCTACTTTTATAATGCCAAGGAGGATATCCAATTTTCTCCCAACACTTATCTAGTGAGTGCCACTTAAATCTACAAAATTCACACTTGTCTTTGGTACTAGTCTTACTGTACAAAGCAGTAGAATCAACAGAGGTGAACATTTCTCTGTGTGACTCTTCTTGTTGAAGCATAGAACAAGCAATTTCCACACTAGGTAGTGGATTCATCATCAACAATTGACTTCTAAGAGCACTAAAATGTTCATCTAAACCATTAAGAAAATGGAACAAATGTTGTTCTTCTTTTAGACGGTTAATAGCATTTAAGAAGTTCACAATTTCAGGTGTAGTTGATAACTACTAAATTATTGAGTATTTTTATAATATTTTGAGGAGTTATCTTGTTATTTTAAAGTCATTTTTATGCCAAAACACACTAAAATGGGTAAAAAGGGAAAATAGGTATTTCTCATATTTTTTTTAAGTTAGGTGCAAAACAGGAACAAAAACAGTGAAAATTGAAGATTGTGAGATGAAGCCGCTGGCCTGAAGGTTATAAAGCCGTCGGCTTCCTCATGGATTTCCAGAATGTTCCAGTTTCATTTGTGAAATGTGTTAAACTTGGAGCCAAAGAAAAAGTTAAGTAAAGCCGCAGGCTTCACACTGAAGCCGCCGGCCTCGTGGACACAGTTTCTCGACCTGCTGATCAAGTTCAAATAAATAAGGAAACCAAATCAAAAAGATTTGCCAGAACAATAAAGCAGCCAGCTTGGCACCAAGCCGCCGGCTTAAGTTAGACAGTTACACGTTTTTGACTTAAGGGTCACGTTTTACTTGGAGAGAAATTCACCGCCTCAGGGAAGCCGCCGGCTTCACCCTGAAGCTACCAGCTTTGGTCACCATCTTGAAACATTATAATAGAGGCCCTAGGCCAGAGTTTTTGATATCCAATTCACTTTTATCTATTTTTCAGAATTCAAATACGAATTAGTTAGGTCTTTATTTCCTTTCAACATTCAAGTTCATTAATCAATCTTTTGGTTTTCAATTTCTTCTATGTCAGTATGATTATTTATCTTATTTCTTATCCTTTATTTGTTTTTACTTTAGTCATGGGCTAACAGCCTTACATATGCTTGAATCATGTAACATCTTGTGATCAATTGCCTGAACAGTTAACTGTATGAAAGAAAACAGAAATCCGAATGTGGGACATGAAGCCGCCAGCTTCATGGACCAAAGCCGTTGGCTTCATCTGGCTTATTTAATATTCGTATGTTGTTTACACTCAGATAAAATTAAAAAGTATTCGGCGGAATTATTCAGAAACTTCAACGAAGCCTCCAGCTTCGTTGACAAAGTCGCCGGCTTTATGTGATATAAACAGAATTTATATTTTGACAGAATCTCTTGAATTCCTATTATGTTTTATGTCTGATTAAAGCACCACCGTTAAATTAATATGTTTTACATAAATCAATTATTATTAGGTTTTAACTAGAACATCACTATGTTTAAAACTTGATAAACTTAAACATAATCGGATTGATTTAGTTGTGAGGATTATAGCTCGTAACTATAATTAGGGTTTGGTTAATCACACTAAATCTACTATCAGGTCTTAATGAAAACATGAAGTTTAGCCATCTATTTTAGGGTTAACCTGATCAATTAATCTTAAAGTAGGTATTCTTAGGTCCATTATTAATCTGAGTTCGATCTTAATTCAAAAAGGCAATTGTCAACAAGGTGTGAAAGATTCAAGCATGTGTTCTCTTTATCATTGTTTATTTCTTTTAGTTATTTATTTGCAATTTATTTGTTCATTGTTATTTAAAGTTTAAAACCCAAACCTATATTCCAAAATCCACTCGTTCTCTTGGGACGAACCTTAACTTACAAAATACTAAACTACATCTGATTGGTTTTTGTTGCTCGTTAGGGTGTTAAAAGTAAATCATAAATTAAGATATTATAAATTTAAAAGTAGATTAAAAAGGCACGCATTATTGCACACACTTTTGACACATCAACTTTTTGGCGCCGCTGCTGGAGATTGCAGTGGAATCAAAAGAATATAAACTAAAAAACCTATATACAAGTGGTGACTGTCTTCCTTTAGGGAAAGGTTGTTGGGCTTCCAATTTAAAGGGCTCTGTCGGAACCTAGACGCTGACGGCCATTTGTTGGTAAATAACATAAAATACTTAAAGCACTTAAAACACTTAGAATGTACAATGAATGATTTAAAACTCTCTATGGAAGATCACTTAAGAGCTTCAAGACAAATTCATGGAACCGCTATAATTCCACCAACTATTAAAACTAATTTCACTATTAAAAAACAAATATTAGACCAAATTAAAGAAGAATGTCATTTTAATGGAACTATCGAAGAAGATGCTTATCAGCATCTTCGTAACTTTGCTAGTATGTGTACACTTTTTAAATATAATCAAATAGAGGATGAACATATTTATCTTATCCTTTTCCCTTGGACACTCAAGGGAGAAGCTAAATAATGGTTTAATCAACTTGTTGAAAGGAAAATTGCTACATGGGATCAAATGGTTGAAAAATTCTTAAAAAGATTCTTCCCACCTTCTAAAATGATAAGATTACAAAATGAAATAAATCAATTTAAACAAGAACCTCAAGAAACTTTATATGATACTTGGACTAGATATGAAAAATTAATAAAGTCATGTCCTCAACATGGATTAAATGATGTTCAAAGATTAATGCAGCTACTAGAAAAGAAATAGACACCGCCGCTGGAGGTGCCGCCCTATCTAAAACTCCCGAGGACTTACAACAATTAATTTCCGATTTAGCCGTTCAGTCACATGAATGGTATCAATTAAATAAGAATCAACAAGAAATTAAAGTTGAAGTTAAAAACGAGATAATCTTCTTACAAGATACGATAGAGGTTTTGGAAAAAGAATTAAGAGCATTAAAAGAAAAACCTATGATAGAAAATGTCTCTCATGTATCACACGAGGAAACTATAAGTAAAGGATTAGCAGACGTAATGAGAGGTTATATTCATAACCAAACTGAATTAAATAATGTTATTCTATATAAGATCTCTGAGTTATATCATAATCATCAGAGTTTGATATTAAATTTAGAAAAGGATCTAGGAACCTTATCTAAACGATTAGTTGTTAGGGAAACGGGAACACTACCATCTAATACCTTAGAAAATCCGTGGGGAAACTTAGAAATACAAGCTATCACTACTAGGAGTGGTAAAACAATACAAGACCATGTCACACCTAGTCAAGAGGAAAAACATGAACCACCTAATGAAGCTAGTACTAAAAAAAGTAATGACAAAACTCCCTTAAAAACATATTTACCTTTTAAAATTGACAAACCTTTAGAACCCGTTACATACCCCCCAACAATTAAGGAAAGCCAAACAACAAAAACGTATAGAGAATTTCGCTAATATGTTTAATAACATAAATGTTAATATTCCCTTAATAGATTTATTAAAAGAGAATCCACATTATGGGAAATATATCAAAACCTTGTTATCTAATAAAGGAAAAGATGCTGAAAATTCCTCTAGGTTTATTATTACTGAATGTAAAGCCATTTTTCAAAAATTTGACATACCCAAAAATCTAGGCGATGCAGGAAGTATTACTGTCCCGTGCTCATTTAATGTTTCTAGAATATATCAAGCATTAGCAGATACCGGCGCTAGTATAAATTTAACGCCATATTCATTATATAAAAGACTAGGTCTAGGAGAATTAACTCCTACTAGAATGTCTATTTGCTTGGCCGATAGTTCTTTTAATTACCCAATGGGAATAGCCGAGAACATACCGGTAAAAATTGATAAATTCACTTTTCCCCTACTTTGTTGTCTTAGAAATGAAAGAAAATGATAAAATCCCAATAATATTAGGAAGACCATTTCTAAGAACTGTTGCTTTCGAATTTTAAATGCAGACTAAGACATATAGTCTAGGGATAGGAAACGACATAATTACTTTAAATAATAACATTGAATTAGATCTCTCTTCTCCAACGATAAAATATATAGAAACCTGTATTGAAGAAAAAGTCGATGAATTTTTGTCAATGGATATAGATGAATTCGTGTGTGAAATAAAAGAGGAAAATCTTGATGATGAGTTTGAAGAATTAATGAAAGATAATTTTGTAACAGAAGAAGAACATGAACCTATAACTGAAGAATTAAGAATAAAACATTCACTTGAAGTGCCACCGAAATTAGAACTTAAAGAATTGCCTTCTCACTTAGAATAAGTTTTTCTAAAAGACAATTCTGAACATCCTGTTATCATATCTTCCGAGTTATCTCCAAATCAAAAAGAACAACTTTTGGAAGTTTTAAAAAACATAAAAAGGCCTTTGCTTGGAAAACCTCTGATATTCTGGGAATTGACCCCACCTTCTGTACTCATAAAATTTTATTAGAAGAAAACGCAAAACCAGTAATTCAAAGACAAAGACGTTTAAACCCTAACATGGCTGAAGTAGTAAAAAAGGAAGTTTTAAAGTTATTAGATGCAGGAATGATTTATCCAATATCCAATATCTGATAGCCAGTGGGTTAGTCCAGTACAGTGTTTCCCTAAAAAGGGAGGAACCACTGTTGTCCAAAATGAAAATAATGAGTTAATTCCCACTCGAACCGCTACTGGTTGGCGAGTTTGTATAGATTACCTTAAATTAAATGAAGCTACTCGAAAAGTTCATTTCTCGCTTCCATTTATTGATCAAATGATTGAAAGATTAGCCGGAATGGAATACTGTTGTTTCTTGGATGGTTTCTCCTGATACTTTCAAATCCCGATAGACCCAAAGGATCAGGAGAAAACCGCTTTCACTTGTCCTTTTGGTACTTTTGCTTATCGAAGAATGCCTTTTGGGTTATGTAATGCCCCTGGCACCTTCCAAAGATGTATGACAGCTATCTTTCACGACATGGTGGAAGATTTCATGGAAGTCTATATGGATGATTTCTCCATCTTAGGAACATCCTTTTACTCTTGTCTATCCAATCTCGATAAAGTGCTTGCTCGTTGTGAAAAAACAAATCTTGTTCTTAATTGGGAAAAATGCCATTTTATGGTAAAAGAAGGCATTGTCCTTGGCCATAAAATTTCTAATAAAGGAATTGAAGTTGATAAAACAAAAAATCAATGTTATTTCCAATCTTCCTGAACCCACTAATGTTAAAGCAATTAGAAGTTTTCTAGGACATGTTGGATTCTATAGGCGTTTTATTCAAGATTTCTCAAAAATTACTCGCCCATTAACAAAACTCCTAAATAAAGACGCGCCTTTTGAATTTAATGAAGATTGCAAGAAAGCGTTCTCTATTTTAAGAAAAACTTACCAACACACCTATTATAATATCATGTGACTGGTCCAAACCTTTCGAACTTATGTGTGATGCTAGTAATTACGCTATAGGAGCTGTTCTAGGACAACGAAAAGAAAAACGCTTTCATCCAATTTATTACACTAGTAAAACATTAGCGGGAGCTTAACTAAATTATACAACCACTGAAAAAGAGTTGTTAGCTATAGTCTTCACACTAGATAAATTTCGTCCATATTTAATAATGAATAAAGTAACAGTTTACACCGATCACTCTGCACTTAAATATTTGATCAATAAACCTGATGCTAAAGCTCGACTCTTACGATGGGTTTTACTCCTATAAGAATTTGATATGTAAGTTATTGATAAAAAAAAAGGAGCTGAAAATCTGGCGGCAGATCATCTTTCGCATTTAGAGAATCCTAATCTAGACAATTTCGTCGAAATTAGAGACATATTCCCTTATGAATGTCTCATGATGATCTCTGATAAGTCATACCCATGGTTCGCTGACTTTGCAAACTATTTAGCCGCAAAAGAATTAAGGAAAGATTTAACGTATCAACAAAGAAAAAAATTCTTTGCTGATTTGAAATACAATTTTTGGGAAAGTCCTTACTTATTTAAAGTAGGACCCGACCAAATTATTCGATGTTGCGTACATGGTAAAGAAGCAAATGAAATCCTAATACAATGCCATAGTAGTGCACCAGGAGGACATTTTGGTCCAAATTAAACGGCTCGAAAAGTATTAGATTCTGGATTTTATTGGCCAACCATATTTCAAGATGCACATAAATTACTTCGTTCATGTGATGCATGCCAACGAGGAGGAAATCTCTCAAAGCGTGATGAAATTCCCCGTCAAAATATTCAAGTTTGTGAAATATTTGATGTGTGGGGTATTGATTTCATGGGACCATTCCCCTCTTCTGAAAGAAACCAATACATTCTTGTAGTTGTTGATTACGTTTCTAAATGGGTTGAAGCAAAAGCTCTTCCCACTAATGACTCGCGAGTAGTAGTTGACTTTCTTAAGAAATTATTTTGTCGATTTGGTTTTCCTAAAGCTTTAATTAGTGACCGTGGAACCCATTTCACTAATCAACTACTTGAAAGAGTTCTTAAAAGATATAGTGTTAACCATCATTTTTCTACGACCTACCACCCTCAAACAAGTGGTCAGGTTGAATACACTAATCGAGGATTGAAAAGAATACTCGAACGAACCGTTGAAAATAACCCAAAACTTTGGTCTCGAAAATTAGATGATGCATTATGGGCTTTCTGAACTGCCTACAAAACACCTATAGGAACTACTCCTTTTAGGCTAGTTTATGAAAAAGCTTGTCATCTACCCGTTGAAATCGAACACCGCGCATATTGGGCTTTAAAACAATGTAACTTAGATCCTAAGGAAACAGAAAAACATAGGTTACTTCAACTAAACTAACTTGATAAACTTAGGTTGTCTGCTTATGAAAACTCAATAACTTATAAAGAGAAAAGAAAAAATGGCACGATGCACGATTTAAAAATGTTAAAATATTTCAACAGGGGATAAAGTCTTAATTTTCCAATCAAAATATAAATTTTCTCCTGGAAAGTGAAAATCTAGATTGATGGGTCCTTTCATAGTTAAGCAATATTTTTCCACTGGTTATGAGTTATATACTAAAAAGGGTGAAACATTTAAAATAAATGGTCATAGATTAAAAATCTACTTTGAAAAAGATGCATTACCTGGAAGGGAAGTAATTTCCCTTGCCACAATTGAAACTTAAAATTCATGACTTAAAATACTGTAGAGTTTGTAGAATACTTGTATTTTATTTTATTTTTATTTCGAAAATTGAAAATTTTGAAAAATTTAAGCGAAGCATCCGGCTTGGTATACTGAAGCCGCCGGCCTGTCTAAAACAGTAAAAGCTGCACGCCGTCATTCTTTAAATGCTTTTTGACCAACGAAGCCGCTGGCTTGGCTTTAAGGCCGCCGGTTTTGCACTACAGACAGCTTTTAACCCAAAACCGCCCCATTTCTTCATTTTTACACTTACAACTATTCAAAAACGCTCTCAAGAAGAAAATTTGCTGTTTTCTTAATCCAACTTGTAATCACTCATGGCTGATAGGGTAAGTTTCGATTTTTAACTTTGCATTATCAAAATCCTTTTAATTTCTACAAAATCTGCCATGTTTGCTCTTAAAAATCATGAAGCCGCTGGCACTAACATGAAGCCGCCGGCCTCATCTTCTTGATTCCTTGATGAATTTTTGCTTATTATATAACTGTTGCATTATGAATTGATATATAATGTTTGTTAATCACTGTTAGGTCTAATTGATTGATGTTATTAGACTTAAATTGATAAATGCTGAAAAACCCTAAAATCTGGAAACTGATATAAAGCCGTCGGCATTATAACGAAGCCGTCGGCATCCTGATAAAATATTCGATTTAAAAATTAAACTTTTTGAACAGGATTCTGGAAAATTTTTGAAAATTGTTTATGCAGGTTATGAAGCCACCGGCCTGGCTTAAAGAAGCTGTTGGCTTCGTTCAACTGTTTACTTTATGTTGCTAATGTTTATTTGATTTGTGTTAAAACATAGAGTTAGGAACAGGGAAGAGCGTAAGGAGACTGAAATTAGAATTAACTGGGCTGCTTTACATGAGTGGTTGAGGTTTCCTCAAGATGATGATAGGTTTGAAACCATGGCACGCAGGCTTAAAAAAATGTTGTGTCAGGAAATGTTGGCTCCTTATACGATTGATTGGTCAACACTTAGCTTAGCTGGTTTGTTTGATATTTATAGGGATATGCTTCAGACTAATTATTTGGTACCCCAGGCTAACGCGGGGGGGGGGGGGGGGGGAGATGAGTGTAGTGTTTGACGATTGGTTCAACTTGTTTATCAGTCGGGAGACCATTTACCCTAGTTTGGTCTATGAGCTGCTTTCTTTTGCTGTCTGCTCCCATCACATTCAGAGTGCAACGGATTCCTCATTTTTTAGATTTCGTTTGGGTGGACGTGAGCAATCCATGAGCGTGGTTGGTATTGCTCGAGCTTTGGGTATGTAACGACCTGAATTTTTCGACTTATATTATACTTTAAACTTTCACGAATCTGTATATTTGTACGTACTGAACTAGATAATATTTTGGGACCATTATTCATGTTAATTACTTTCGTTAATATCTTAAACGTGTTATTAAGTGCTTAATCACTTAACTTGATCCTCGAATGCATTTATGACCGGTAGTGTTACTTGTCGTTTAGAACGAGCTACGTACTTGGTACACGTTAAACTTTTATCATAATTGGAGCGTTATGACTACTTAATCATAATTGTTATTTAATTAATGACAATTACTTAGCTTGACAGTTGCTTAATTACGCTTAGTGTTTTAATAATTTACACTAGTTAATTACATGGGCTTATCACCTTAATGGACTTAGTTTATCAAAGGCCCACCCTACTCAACTTAATGGACTTATTTTCATGGGCTAGTTAATGGGTTGTTTAGCCCATCTAGCTAAAAACAAAACCCATTAAGTATTAAGACAAAATGGCATGCATGCTTATGTACCACTACTTACACCATGCTACATGGGATCCCAACATGCCTACATCACCATTGTACCACCACCATGGACCACACCACCCCACCACCCCTTAACCATCGGCTTTGAAAACCCCCATCACCACTTTCATTTTTTTTAACTTCATTTCTCTTTCTAAAAACACACACACATTTTCTCTCTAGTTTTCTCTCTAGCTTTCTTACACTAAAAGTTTAAGAAAACTTGTAAGTTTTCTTGATTTTCTTCTTCTTTTTCTTTCCTTAAAATCGAAATCATCATCATCATGTTAAAGTATTCAAGTTTTGTAACTTGAATCTTCATATATCTTGTAGATTCAAACCTTAGTTAAAAATCTTCAAGAACATGAAGGATTCAAGCTTTTTAGCTTTGAATCTTCATTACTTTTGTTAGATCTAAGCTCATAGCTCATTAGCTTAGGGTTTCAACATTTTTTTTTTATCTAAGCTATGTAACTTATGGTCATCCAACTTGTTAAAACAAAAGCTCATTAGCTTATATTCATTTTACTTTGCAAAAATCTAAGTTTTGTAACTTAAGGTTTTGTAAAAGTTGAAAGTCTAAGTTCTATAACTTAGGGTTTCACCTAGAACACAAGATCTAGACTTTCTAGTCTAAGGTCTTTAATATTTAGCTAAGATCTAAGTTCTATAACTTAAGGTCTTGCTTGCTTGGTTTGAATCCCATTTGTAGCTTTAAATTCCAAATAGAACTTGTACTTGTGTCGAAACTAAGAACTTGATGTAACTTTGGTTCATCATCTTGCTAAAACTCTTAAGTGAGTTGTATTTATTTTCTTAGTCTTGACATTGTGTGTTGATGGTTAAAACGTGGTCAAAGTGATGCTAAAACATTAAGAGTTGTACACTTGAGGCTTATACGCATCAAAGATGAGAACCATGATAAGCATCAAACACCAAGAAACCCACCGGAGCACTTGTTTCTATTTTTCAGGGTCTGATAAGACTCCTGGAGCTTCTGGAAAGTTGATTTCCAGATAGTTCGGTTTGTGTAGATGACTTTTCCTTTAAGACTCGCGTAAATCCGATATACGGTTTAGGATTTATAGCCTTCCGAAATTCACTAAGCCTTCGTAACGACGTGCTGAAATTTCTGACCTACTCGCGCTTGAACCGTCGCCACGGTTAAACGACATCGAGTTAGGATCTAATTTTTGGATAACGGTAAGAGGACTCACAAACGGAGCCTTGGCCACTGACCGCGCGTCATTTCAGTTTGTGTAGAGGTCGTAGTGGTTGTCCGAATTCAGCCCTTTGTTTCGATCTCTATTCTTGTTGAAAACTTACTTTATCTTTTATGTATGATGATAATGATGACACTTAAGACTTAACTTACGTACTTTTAAACTTTTTGGGATGATTTACTGATTTAGTAACCTTTGACTTAGGTTGAGGACCTTTTGGACCAACTTACTACTTGCTTACACTTTCGTATCGACTTTACCGTACATTCAATGTGAGTTATAGCTCCCTTTTACTCTAAACTTTTTGGGACTGAGAATACATGTGCTTTTTGTGTTTTACATACTAGACACGAGTACTTTAACTTTACATATGTGTGGGTGACATAACGGCACAAATTTTCCCTTAGCTCGGTAACGTTTAGTCATTGGTTTATGAACCGGTGAACGCGAATCTTAGATATGGATCCATAGGGTTTGACATCCTCACTCGGGTTAGTCGCGCTAGCATTTAATGGGTGTTTAATACTTCGTCTGTTTTAACACACTCGCCAAGTGTACTTTTAGAGGGTGATTTATTATATTTCTTGTTAAGTTAGTTACCAAGTGCCCCCGGTTAAGCATATACTTTTCATACTATTTTGAACACAAAATCTCGTGGTCTACATTACATTATTGTTTACAATAAAATTATACTTCACCAACATTCGTGTTGACTTTTAAAGCATGTTATTTCTCAGGTGCTTAGATGAAATTGCTTCCGCTGTAATAGACTTACTGTATTAGCCTTGCTGTGTTAGACTTCCGCTGCATTGTTAGAGATGTCACAGTCATGAAACTTTTTACTTTGCATTCGTTACTTATGTTATTTTCGAACTATGGTTTTGTAATGACCTAAGTGTCACGTACTTTTGTTAATGCTTTCTATACGTAGAAGCACGTTACTCTTGTTAAACATTTGTCGTTGGAGAAACGTTATCTTTTTAATGCAAAACTTTGGTTTAAAAATAGTTGTTATACCGTGTAATGGACCTGTTGTTGAAGATCAGTACCATGATGGTTTTGGACGGGGCATCACAGGGTATCTATGGGGATCGTGTTAATGAGACTTGGTTTTAGGATTACTTGATGAGTGCTGCTAGACAGGGACGACTGGGTACTAATCTGGGTTTTAACTATGATGCTGCTTGGAGTGAGTTTGGTGATCAGTCTATGGGTTTACTAAATACTGATGTGAGGAGGAAGCACATTGTCTTTCCATACATGTGATGTTTTCATGTTCAGGTTTCTTACACTATCGCCTTGAGAAAGGAGAACACAGAGAAGCTAACTCAGCCTGATTGTTGGTATTTGTCTCAGTTGTTTAATTGTAATGCAGTGAACATTCCTTATTGTGTGGCCGATTATTTTAGTGGGTCAGCGAGGGGTAGGACTCAGGCGAGTGCTGTGTTTGGTGGTCATTTTGTGACCATGATTGCTAGAGCTTTGGGGGTTCCGACTATTGGTTTGTAGCCACTTATGACTGAGGTTGGTGAGGTAAATACTAGGATCTGGTTAAGTGCTAAGATTTTTAAGAGAGGAGCGGGTGAGAGTTATATTCCGTACGAGCCTATGGTTGGACAGTTGATGGATGTTGAGCAGCCACATGAGGCTACCCACACTGAGGCGTCGGGTAGCCAATCTAGGGTTGGTAGAAGAGGTGCTCATGGCGGTTCGGATGATTTGTCGAGGGTGATTGAGATGATGACTGCCCTGAACACTAATCAGGGTCATATGTCTACTATGATGGGGGATCATCACCGAGAGTTACTGGCTAAGCGCCAGGAGGATAGGACTGAGTTTGATACATTCAGGAGGGAGAATGATTCGAACTCGTCTGCCACTTCGCCGACTGTTGTTGCTGACTCACCTATTCCGTCACCACTACCCTCCGACGGCTCTGGTGATTCGTCTTCTGGGGATAGTAGTCACTCGCCTGACTTGATGGTCATCTCTGACAGTGATGAGGATCCCGAGGAGATCCCAGCTCCACCCAGCTCTAGTCTCCTGAGGCCACAGTATCATTCTGATGGTGTCGTGATCCCTGGGGTAAACAGGGGCCGTCCATTTCTTAACGAACGTGGACACTGGGTCAGATACACCGCTGACGGTCGGGTTGTGCCGGTTCCACCTGGCAGACATCGGATCATGACCATCGGCCGAACCTATTCTCCCGCCCGTGATGCACCTGCACCACCCTTAGACGACTCAGACAGTTTATCATAAGACGAGACCATTGAGGAGGATCTCGAGGAGAATTCTGAGGAGGACCCGAGGAGGAGCCTGTACCACCACCCTCTACCCCACCGAAGTAGCGTTACCACTATGACGGTACCGTTATTCTCGGGGTAAATGGAGGCAAGCCGTTTGTGAACGCGCAGGGACAGTTGGTTAGGATCACCGCCTGTAAGCGGGTTGTGCCATTTCCTCCTGATCCATTTGTGCGTAAGGTCGCCCGTACTACGCCATCTACTTATGGTGCTACATCTGCACCACCTGCGCCACCTGTACCATCTGCACCACCTGCACCACCTGCTCCACCGGCATCTCCCACCATCGAGGAGCTGATGAGGGAAGTGTGTGCCCTACGTGTCCGGGTGACTGAGCTCGAGGACCAGGTGTCTCACATGATGGACATCATTTATCCTCCATCTCTATAGGATTCATTTATTAGATTTCATTCGAGTATTGTACGGAAACTTATGAAGTTGTATGCAACTTTTTCTTATTATGAATGGAACTTAATGTTGTTTGAATTATTGTACGACTTTTTCTTTAATATATTATATGATGGTTTTATGATATCCGTAACTAGTTTGCCATACTTAGTTAACATGTATTGTGATGATTATATAATTGGTTACCATATTACTACGACATTATAAATTATTGAATAATGGACTTTGACTTAAGTTGAAATTTTTGTTTGGAAGATCGATGACGAGAGGAACACCCACTGCAGCGCAAATTGAGGAAATGATAGCCGCTCGAGTGTCCATAGCCATGGCGAATGCTAGCCCTGCACAAACTCCGCCGGCTAACCAAAATGTTCAATATGGGTGCACTTACAAAGAATTTCAGAGTTGAAAGCCACATAATTTTAGTGGAACAGAAGGGCCAGTTGGGTTAACAAGATGGTTTGAAAAGTTAGAATTGGTATTTCGTGTTAGCAACTACTCTGACACGAACAGGACTAAGTACGCATCATGCACGATGTCTGATGGCGCTCTGACATGGTGGAACACGCTCGCCCAGGCTCAGGGAATTGATGAAGCATATGCAACACCATGGGAAGAGTTCAAGAGGGCGATGATAGAGGAATACTGCCCTAGAACCGAAATTCAGAAGATGGAAGCAGAGTTTTGGGAATTGAAGGTCGTAAGAACTGACCTTGATGGTTATAATCGGAGATACTTGGAGTTAGCCTTAATGTGCCCTACAATGGTTACTCCTGAGTACAAACGGATGGAGTGGTATCTGTGGAGACTTCCCAAAGACATCCAGGGGAATGTCACTTCTTCAAAACCAGGAACTATCCCGGAAGCTATGCACATGGTGCACACCTTGATGGATCAAGTTATCCGCCAAAAGCCAGAGAAGGTGCAATCAGAGTCTGGAGCAAGTAATGGAAAGTGCAAATCGGATGGAAACAAGGGTAAAGGTATTGATCAGAATTCAGCCAAGAGGCATGAGAACTTTAGAGGAAACAATGACGGGAGGAACCCTAATCGAAACTACAAAAGTAGCCTTCCTCAGTGCAAGAGATGCTATAAGTATCATACTGGGTACTGCAATGTGGTGTGTGAAAAATGTAACAGGACGGGATACATCGGAAAGGATTGTAGGATCAACACTCCAGCTGTGAAAGTGAATCCGAATGCACCAAGGAAGTGCTTCGAGTGCGGTCAACAGGGTCATTTTAAGAATGAGTTTCCTAACAAGAAGAAGGATGGCGGGCCAGCACGTGGAAGAGTCTTTAACATGAACGCCAGAGATGCCCATGAGGTTCCTGACTTGGTAACAGGTACATTCACTATCAATAAACTATTAGCTTCTGTCTTGTTTGATACTGGTGCCGATAGGAGTTATATGTGTAGAAATTTTTGCTCTAAGTTAGATTGGTCATTAGTTCCCTTGGATGAGAAATATCTTGTTGAGGTGGCTAATGGGAAATTTGAGAAAGCTGACAAATTTGTCGCGGAAGTATAATAAATTTAGCTAGTGTGGATTTTAAGATTGATTTGATACCCATTAAGTTGGGAAGCTTTGACATGATAGTCGGTATGGACTGGCTGTCTAAAGTAAAAGCAGAAGTTGTCTGTAGAGAGAAGATTATTCGTATACCTCGCGAGAACGGAGTGCCATTAATAGTTTACGGAGAGAGATGTAGCCCAAAGTTGAACCTTATTAGTTGTATGAAGGCACAGAAGTTCGTGAGAAAAGGGCGTTTTGCTATTTTGGCGCATGTGAAGAAGTTGGACACTGAAGAGAAAAGCGTGAAGGATGTACCGATTTTAAACGAATACCCCAAAGTTTTTCCAGAAGAGTTGCCGGGCTTACCCCCACCGCGATCAGTGGAGTTTCAGATCGATCTAGTGCCAGGAGCTGCACCTGTAGCTTGTGCCCCTTATCGACTTGCAATAATCGAAATGTAAGAGTTGCAGAGTCAACTACAAGAATTACTAGACCATAGATTTATTCGACCAAGTTCTTTGCCTTGGGGCGCTCCCGTTTTGTTCATAAAGAAGAAGGACGGATCTTTCCGTATGTGTATCGATTATCGCGAACTAAACAAGTTGACAATCAAGAACCGGTATCCCCTTCCTAGAATTGATGATCTATTTGATCAGCTGCAAGGATCAAGCGTTTACTCCAAGATCGATTTGCGATCAGGTTATAACCAGTTGAGGGTGAAGGAGGGAGATGTACCTAAGACTGCGTTTCAAACTCGTTATGGTCATTATGAGTTTCTTGTAATGCCATTTGGTTTGACTAATGTACCTGCTGTGTTCATGGATCTTATGAACCGCGTGTACAAGCCTTATCTAGATAAATTCGTCATCGTATTCATAGATGATATCTTAATCTATTTGAAAAGCGAAGAAGAACACGAATAACACCTTCGACACGTGCTTGAACTCTTGAGACAAGAACAACTCTATGCTAAATTCTCCAAGTGTGAATTTTGGTTAAAGGAAGTTCAATTTCTTAGTCATTTTGTAAGCGATCAAGTTATTAAAGTCGATCCCGCGAAAATTAAAGCCATTAGTAGTTGGGAAATCCCCACTACTCCTACTCATATTCGTCAATTTTTAGGCCTCGTCGATTATTATTGCAGATTCATCGAAGGTTTCTCTTTGGTTGCACGTCCTTTAACCTCGTTAACTCACAAAGGAAAGAAATTCATTTGGGTAGCCGAACAAGAGACGACATTTCAAACCTTAAAGAAAAAGTTAACCACCGCTCCTATCTTATCCCTTCCCAAGGGCAATGATGACTTCATTGTATATTGCGATGCCTCGAAACATGGTTTTAGGTGTGTATTGATGCAACAAAAGAAAGTTATTGCTTATACCTCTCGACAATTGAAAATTCACGAACGAAACTAGACGACACATGATCTCAAACTTGGAGCTGTTGTCTTTGCACTCAAACTATGGAGACACTATCTTAACGGAACCAAAAGTACCATCTTCACCGACCACAAAACCCTCCAACACATTTTCGATCAAAAACAACTGAATATGAGACAACGACGGTGGATTGAAACATTGAACGATTACGATTGTGAACTTTGTTACCATCCCGGGAAGGCAAATGTAGTAGCTGATGCCTTGAGCCAAAAGGAAAGAATGGTACCCCTTCGTGTCTGAGCCTTAAACATCACCATCCACTCGAATCTCAATAGTCAAATCCGTGTAGCCCAAGATGAGGCTCCCAAGGATGAGAATATTTCTCAAGAACGCTTGAACATTCTCGTCTCTCAATTCGAGGTTAAAGAGATCGGCTCCGATATTTCGTCGGAAGAATTTGGGTGCCTAGTTATGGGGATTTACGAAGCCTTATCCGAGATGAAGCCCATAAGTCAAGGTATTCAATTCATCCAGGGGCCGGTAAGATGTACCACGATCATAAAGAACAATATTGGTGGCTGAACCTTAAAAAGGACGTTGCTACTTATGTTGGAAAGTGTTTAACTTGTTCCAAGGTCAAAGCTGAACATCAAAAGCCATCTGGGTTACTTCAGCAACCCGAGATCCCGCAATGGAAGTGGGAAAGAATAACGATGGATTTTATCACGAAATTACCAAAGACGGTAGGCAGTTACGATACCACCTGGGTTATTATTGACCGTCTTACCAAATCCGCTCACTTCCTAGCCATGAAAGAAACCGATAAGATGGACAAACTTGCACAACTGTACATAAAGGAAATTGTATCCCGTCACGGTGTACCCTTATCGATTATTTCCAAACAAGATGCCCGTTTCGCTTTTAGATTTTGGCGTTCCTTACAAGAAGCCTTGGGAACACGTTTAGACATGAGTACCGCATATCACCCATAAACCGATGGACAAAGCGAACGCACGATTCAAACCTTGGAAGACATGTTACGAGCTTGTGTTATTGTCTTCGGAAAAGCTTGGCAAAAGCATTTTCCTCTATTCGAATTCACTTACAATAATAGTTACCACTCGAGTATTAATGACGCACCTTTTGAAGCTTTATATGGTCGTAAATGTCGTTCTCCTATTTGTTGGGCCGAGGTAGGTGATAAGCAAATCACCGAACCCGAACTCATCCATGAAACAACCGAGAAGATCGTTCAAATCCAAGAAAGGCTCAAGACGGCCTGCAATCGTCAAAGGAGCTATGCCAACATTAGTGAAATGTCCCGTTCTTATTGATTAAAAACGTTCCATATTAATTGATTTCGTTGCGAGGTTTTGACCTCTATATGAGACGTTTTCAAAGACTGCATTCATTTTTAAAACAAACCATAACCTTTATTTCATAAATAAAGGTTTAAAAAGCTTTACGTAGATTATCAAATAATGATAATCTAAAATATCCTGTTTACACACGACCATTACATAATGGTTTACAATACAAATATGTTACATCGAAATCAGTTTCTTGAATGCAGTTTTTACACAATATCATACAAACATGGACTCCAAATCTTGTCCTTATTTTAGTATGCAACAGCGGAAGCTCTTAGTATTCACCTGAGAATAAACATGCTTTAAACGTCAACAAAAATGTTGGTGAGTTATAGGTTTAACCTATATATATCAAATCGTAACAATAGACCACAAGATTTCATATTTCAATACACATCCCATACATAGAGATAAAAATCATTCATATGGTGAACACCTGGTAACCGACATTAACAAGATGCATATATAAGAATATCCCCATCATTCCGGGATCCTCCTTCGGACATGATATAAATTTCGAAGTACTAAAGCATCCGGTACTTTGGATGGGGTTTGTTAGGCCCAATAGATCTATCTTTAGGATTCGCATCAATTAGGGTGTCTGTTCCCTAATTCTTAGATTACCAGACTTAATAAAAAGGGGCATATTCGATTTCGATAATTCAACCATAGAATGTAGTTTCACGTACTTGTGTCTATTTTGTAAATCATTTATAAAACCTGCATGTATTCTCATCCCAAAAATATTAGATTTTAAAAGTGGGACTATAACTCACTTTCACAGATTTTTACTTCGTCGGGAAGTAAGACTTGGCCACTGGTTGATTCACAAACCTATAACAATATATACATATATATCAAAGTATGTTAAAATATATTTACAACACTTTTAATATATTTTGATGTTTTAAGTTTATTAAGTCAGCTGTCCTCGTTAGTAACCTACAACTAGTTGTCCACAGTTAGATGTACAGAAATAAATCGATAAATATTATCTTGAATCAATCCACGACCCAATGTATACGTATCTCAGTATTGATCACAACTCAAACTATATATATTTTGGAATCAACCTCAACCCTGTATAGCTAACTCCAACATTCACATATAGAGTGTCTATGGTTGTTCCGAAATATATATATAGATGTGTCGACATGATAGGTCAAAACATTGTATACGTGTCTATGGTATCTCAAGATTACATAATATACAATACAAGTTGATTAAGTTATGGTTGGAATAGATTTGTTACCATTTTCACGTAGCTAAAATGAGAAAAATTATCCAATCTTGTTTTACCCATAACTTCTTCATTTTAAATCCGTTTTGAGTGAATCAAATTGCTATGGTTTCATATTGAACTCTATTTTATGAATCTAAACAGAAAAAGTATAGGTTTATAGTCGGAAAAATAAGTTACAAGTCGTTTTTGTAAAGGTAGTCATTTCAGTCGAAAGAACGCCGTCTAGATGACCATTTTAGAAAACATACTTCCACTTTGAGTTTAACCATAATTTTTGGATATAGTTTCATGTTCATAATAAAAATCATTTTCCCAGAATAAAAACTTTTAAATCAAAGTTTATCATAGTTTTTAATTAACTAACCCAAAACAGCCCGCGGTGTTACTACGACGGCGTAAATCCGATTTTACGGTGTTTTTCGTGTTTCCAGGTTTTAAATCATTAAGTTAGCATATCATATAGATATAGAACATGTGTTTAGTTGATTTTAAAAGTCAAGTTAGAAGGATTAACTTTTATTTGCGAAGAAGTTTAGAATTAACTAAACTATGTTCTAGTGATTACAAGTTTAAACCTTCGAATAAGATAGCTTTATATGTATGAATCGAATGATGTTATGAACATCATTACTACCTCAAGTTCCTTGGATAAAACTACTGGAAATAAGAAAAATAGATCTAGCTTTAAAGGATCCTTGGATGGCTTGAAAGTTCTTGAAGCAGAATCATGACACGAAAACAATTTCAAGTAAGATTTCCACTCGAAATAAGATTGTTATAGTTATAGAAATTGAATTAAAGTTTGAATATGATTATTACCTTGTATTAAAAAGATAACCTACTGTAAGTAACAAAGGTTTCTTGATCTTGGATGATTACTTGGAATGGATTTAGAAAACTTGGAAGTAAACTTGCAATCTTGGAAGTATTCTTGATTTTATGAAACTAGATCTTTTGGAATTTATGAAGAACACTTAGAACTTGAAGATAGAACTTGAGAGAGATCAATTAGATGAAGAAAATTGAAGAATGAAAGTGTTTGTAGGTGTTTTTGGTCGTTGGTGTATGGATTAGATATAAAGGATATGTAATTTTGTTTTCATGTAAATAAGTCATGAATGATTACTCATATTTTTGTAATTTTATGAGATATTTCATGCTAGTTGCCAAATGATGGTTCCCACATGTGTTAGGTGACTCACATGGGCTGCTAAGAGCTGATCATTGGAGTGTATATACCAATAGTACATACATTTAAAAGCTGTGTATTGTACGAGTACGAATACGGGTGCATACGAGTAGAATTGTTGATGAAACTGAACGAGGATGTAAATGTAAGCATTTTTGTTAAGTAGAAGTATTTTGATAAGTGTCTTGAACTCTTTCAAAAGTGTATGAATACATATTAAAACACTACATGTATATACATTTTAACTGAGTCGTTAAGTCATCGTTAGTCGTTACATGTAAATGTTGTTTTGAAACCTTTAGGTTAACGATCTTGTTGAATGTTGTTAACCCATTGTTTATTATAACAAATGGGATGTTAAATTGTTATATTATCATGATATTATGATATATAATATATCTTAGTATGATATATATACAGTTAAATGTCGTTACAACGATAATCGTTACATATATGTCTCGTTTCGAAATCATTAAGTTAGTAGTCTTATTTTTACATATGTATTTCATTGTTAATACACTTAATAATATATTTACTTATTATTTAACATAATTAACCAAGTGTATCAATATCTTAATATGATTCATATGTACTTAGTAAGACGTTGTTATAACGATAATCGTTATATATATCGTTTTCGAGTTTCTTAAATTAATAGTCTCATTTTTATGTATATAACTCATTGTTAAAATACCTAATGAGATACATACTTATAATAAAATCATGTTAACTATATATATAACCATATATATATATCATCGTATAGTTTTTACAAGTTTTAATGTTCGTGAATCACCGGTCAACTTGGGTGGTCAATTGTCTATATGAAACCTATTTCAATTAATCAAGTCTTAACAAGTTTGATTGCTTAACATGTTGGAAACACTTAATCATGTAAATAACAATTTCATTTAATATATATATAAACATGGAAAAGTTCGGGTCACTACAATTAGACGTAAAGATCTCGAATTCCAAGTGGGTGACCGTGTAATGTTAAAGGTCGCGCCTTGGAAAGGTTTAATCTGTTTCGGAAAACGTGGAAAGCTAAATCCGCGATATATTAGTCCTTTTGAAATCTTGGAGCGTATTGGACCCGTTTCTTACCGTTTAGATCTTCCGACTCAATTAAGTTCTGTTCATCCCACTTTCCACGTATCGAACCTGAAGAAGTGTCTTGCCAAACCAGAACTTGTCATACCCCTCGATGAGCTTATGATTGATGAAAAACTCCACTTCATGAAAGAACCTGTTGAGGTCATGGATCGCGAGGTCAAGACCTTGAAGCACAACAAGATTCCAATCGTCCGAGTCTGTTGGAATGCTAAACGAGGACCCGAGTTTACTTGGGAACGAGAGGATCAGATGATGCAGAAATATCCTCACCTCTTCCCGCCCCTGCCGTCTACCTCAGCTTAAAATATCTGGATGAAATTTTCTTTAACAGGTGGGTAATGTAAGGACCCAACTTTTTCGACTTATATTATACTTTAAACTTTTAGGAATCTACATATTTGTACGTACTGAACTAGATAATATTCTGGGATCATTATTCATGTTAATTACTTTCGTTAATATCTTAAAACGTGTTATTAAGTGCTTAATCACTTAACTTGATCCTCGAATGCATTTCTGACCGTTAGTTTCACTTGTCATTTAGAAAGAGCTACGTACTTGGTACACGTTAACCTTTTGTTATAATTGGAGCGTTATGACTACTTAATCATAATTGTTATTTAATTAATGACAATTACTTAGGTTGACGGTTGCTTAATTACACTTAGTGTTTTAATAATGCACACTAGTTAATTACATGGGCTTATCACCTTAATGGACTTAGTTTATCAAAGGCCCACCCTACTCAACTTAATGGAATCATTTTCATGGGCTAGTTAATGGGTTGATTAGCCCATCTAGCTAAAAACAAAACCCATTAAGTATTAAGACAAAATGGCATGCATGCTTATGTACCACTACTTACACCATGCTACATGTGATCCCAACATGCCTACATCACCATTGTACCACTACCATGGACCACACCACCCCACCACTCCTTAACCGTCGGCTTTGAACACCCCCATCACCACTTTTGTTTTTTTAAACTTCATTTCTCTTTCACAAAACACACAAGCATTTTCTCTCTAGTTTTCTCTCTAGCTTTCTCACACTAAAAGTTTAAGAAAACTTGTAAGTTTTCTTGATTTTCTTCTTCTTTTTCTTTCCTTAAAACCGAAATCATCATCATCATGTTAAAAGATTCAAGTTTTGTAACTTGAATTTTCATATATCTTGTAGATTCAAACCTTAGTTGAAAATCTTCAAGAACATGAAGGATTCAAGCTTTTTAGCTTTGAATCTTCATTACTTTTGTTAGATCTAACCTCATAGCTTAAGATGTCTTTATTTTTGTTAAAAGATCAAAACTTATGTTTATGATCTTCACGTAACTTATAGATCTAGCTTTTTTGCTTTAAGGATCTTCAAGAACATTAGAAATCCAAGCTTTCTAGCTTGAGGTTTCTACAAAAAGTTAGTTAAAAGATCAAATTTCTTAACTTATGATCATCTTTAATTTGTTTTACTCCACTTTTGTAAATTGTGATTTCATTAAACACAGACACAAGCTTTCTAGCTTGAAGTCTCAAAAGTGTTGTTAAGAAATCCAAGCTTTCTAGCTTAGGGTTTCAACATTTTTTTTATCTAAGCTATGTAACTTATGGTCATCCAACTTGTTAAAACAAAAGCTCATTAGCTTATATTCATTTTACTTTGCAAAAATCTAAGTTTTATAACTTAAGGTTTTGTAAAAATTGAAAGTCTAAGTTCTATAACTTAGGCTTTCACCTAGAACATAAGAGCTGGACTTTCTAGTCTAAGGTCTTCAATATTTAGCTAAGATCTAAGTTCTATAACTTAAGGTCTTGCTTGCTTGGTTTGAATCCCATTTGTAGCTTTAAATTCCAAATAGAACTTGTACTTGTGTCGAAACTAAGAACTTGATGTAACTTTGGTTCATCATCTTGCTAAAACTCTTAAGTGAGTTGTATTTCTTTTCTTAGTCTTGACATTGTGTGTTGATGGTTAAAAATTGGTCAAAGTGATGCTAAAACATTAAGAGTTGTACACTTGAGGCTTATACGCATCAAGGATGAGAACCATGATAAGCATCAAACACCAAGAAACCCACTGGAGCACTTGTTTCTATTTTTCAGGGTCTGATAAGACTCCTGGAGCTTCTGGAAAGTTGATTTCCAGATAGTTCGGTTTGTGTAGATGACTTTTCCTTTAAGACTCGCCTAAATCTGATATACGGTTTAGGATTTATAGCCTTATGAAATTCACTACGCCTTCGTAATGACGTGCTGAAATTTCTAACCTACCCGCGCTTGAACCGTCTCCATGGTCAAATGACATCGATTTAGGATCTGATTTTGGACAGCAGTAAGAGGACTCACAAACGGAGCCTTGGCCACTGATCGCGCGTCATTTCAGTTTGTGTAGAGGTCGTAGCGGCAGTCCGAATTCAGCCCTTCATTTTGATCTCTATTCTTGTTGAAAACTTACTTTATCTTTTACGTATGATGATAACAATGACACTTAAGACTTAACTTACGTACTTTTAAACTTTTTGGGATGATTTACTGATTTATTAACCTTTGACTTAGGTTGAGGACCTTTTGGACCAACTTACTACTTGCTTACACTTTCGTATCGACTTTACTGTACATTCACTGTGAGTTATAGCTCCCTTTTACTCTAAACTTTTTTGGGACTGAGAATATATGCGCTTTTTATGTTTTACATACTACACACGAGTACTTTAACTTTATATATGTGTGGGTGACATAGCGGCACAAATTTTCCCCTTAGCTCGGTAACGTTTAGTCATTGGTTTACGAATCGGTGAACGCAAATCTTAGATATGGATCCATAGGGTTTGACATCCCCACTCGGGCTAGTCGTGCTAGCATTTAACGAGTGTTTAATACTTCTTCTGTTTTAACGCACTCGCCAAGTATACTTTTAGGGGGTGATTTATTATATTTCTTGTTAAGTTAGTTACCAAGTACCCACGGTTAAGCATATACTTTTCATACTATTTTGAACACAAATCTCGTGGTCTACATTACATTATTGTTTACAATAAAACTATAGCTCACCAACATTCATGTTGACTTTTAAAGCATGTTATTTCTCAGGAGCTTAGATCAAATTGATTTCGCTGTAATAGCCTTGTTGTATTAAACTTCCGCTGCATTGTTAGAGATGTCACAATCATGGAACTTTTTTACTTTGCATTCGTTACTTATTGAAATGTCCCGTTCATATCAATTATAAACGTTTCATATTAATTGGTTTCGTTGCAAGGTTTTGACCTCTATATGAGACGTTTTTCAAAGATTGCATTCAATTTTTAAAACAACCATAACATTTATTTTATCGATAAAGGTTTAAAAGCATTACGAAGATTATCAAATAATGATAATCTAAAATATAGCGTTTACTCACGACCATTACATAATGGTTTACAATAATTTTATACAACAACTTAAGTTCTTCGAATGCAGTTTTTAAACAATATTATACAAACATGCTGACTCCATTTCTTTTCTTTAAATAGCATGCAACAGCGGAAGTTCTTAATAATCACCTGAGAATAAACATGCTTTAAACGTCAACAAAAATGTTGGTGAGTTATAGGTTTAACCTATATATATCAAATTTTAATAATAGACAACAAGATTTCATATTTCCATTTCTCATAAACAACATGCATGCATATAGCAATCTGCATAAAAATCATTCATATAGTGAACACCTAGTAACCGACATTAACAAGATGCATATAAAATATCCCCATCATTCCGGGACAACCATCGAATATGATAATTTCGAAGTACTAAAGCATCCGGTACTTTGGATGGGGTTTGTTGAGCCGAATAGATCTATCTTTAGGATTTGCTTCAATTAGGGTGTCTGTTCCCTAATTCTTAGATTACCAGACTAAAAAGGGGCATATTCGGTTTAATAATTCAACCATAGAATGTAGTTTCACGTACTTGTGTCTATTTTGTAAAACATTTATAAAACCTGCATGTATTCTCATCCCAAAAATATTAGATTTTAAAAGTGGGACTATAACTCACTTTCACGTATTTTCACTTCGTCGGAAAAATAAGATTTGGCCACGGGTCGATTCACGAACCTATAACAAAAATATATATATCAACGTATGATCGAAATATATTCACAACATATTTTATTACGTTTTAACGATTTAATTTTGTTAAGTTAACAGTCCAACGTTAGTTGTCCACAATTAGTTGTCCAAAGTTAGTAGTACAAAAATAAATCAATATATATTATCTCGAATCAATCCATGACCCAGTGTATACAAGTCTCAGACTCGATTACAACTCAAAGTATATATATTATTTTAGAATCAACCTCAACCCTGTATAGTTAACTCGAACATTACCGCATATAGAGTGTCTATGGTTAATCCAAATAATATATATAGATGACGTCGATATGATATGTCAAAACATTGTATACGTGTCTATGGTCTATCAAGATTACATAATATATGTTAGAATACATGTATAATACAATATAAGTTAGTTAAGTTATGGTTAGTATAGATTTGTTACAAAGTTTCACGTAGCTAAAACAAGAAAAAACATCCAATTTTGTTTTACCCATAATTTCTTCGTTTTAAATCCGTTTTGAGTGAATCCAATTGCTATGGTTTCATATTGAACCAAAGATTACTAATCTAAATAGAAAAATTATAGGTTTATAGTCAAAAATATAAGTTACAAGTCATTTTTGGTTATAGTTTCATGTTCGTATGAAATATCATTTTACCAGAAGAACAACTTTTAAATCAAAGTTTATCATAGTTTTTAATTATCCAACCCAAAACAGCCCCCGGTTTTACTACGACGGCGTATGTCCGATTTTACGGTGTTATTCGTGTTTCCAGGTTCAAAATTATTAAGTTAGCATATCATATAGATATAGAACATGTGTTTAGTTGATTTTAAAAGTTATGTTAGAAGGATTAACTTTGTTTGCGAACAAGTTTAGAATTAACTAAACTATGTTCTAGTGATTACTAGTTTAAATCTTCGAATAAGATAGTTATATATATAAATCGAATGATGTTATGAACATCATTACTACCTCAAGTTTAGTAGGTAAACCTACTGGAAGTGACAAGAAATTATCTAGCTTCAAAGGATCTTGGATGGCTTGAAAGTTCTTGAAGTAGAATCATGACATGAAAACAAGTTCAAGTAAGATTTTTACTCGAATTAAGATAGTTTATAGTTATAGAAATCGAATCAAAGTTTGAATATGAGTATTACCTTGAATAAGAAAGATAACCTACTGTAAATAACAAAGGTTTCTAGTTCTTAGATGATTACTTGGAATGGATTTGAAAGCTTGGAAGTAGACTTGTAAACTTGACAGTGTTCTTGATGTGTTCTTGAGTTGTAGTTTTGTAAGTTGTTTTATGTTAGGATTTTTGACCTAGATTGAGCTAGATTTTGATGAAGATGATGAAGCACACTTAGAACAATGAGAGAACACATGAGAGAGAGTTATTTGATGCATGAAAGTTGAAAAATGAGAGTGTTATGGTTGGTGCTAGTTCACGTGAATATGGAGTACATATATAGTCTCCATTAGTTTGTATTTTTGTTAGATATTTCATGCTAGTTGACAAATGATGGTTCCCACATATCTTGGTGACTCACAAGGCCTGCTAAGAGCTGATCATTGAAGTGTATATACCAATAGTATATACATTTAGAAGCTGTGTATTGTACGAGTACGAATACAGTTGCATACGAGTAGAATTGTTGATGAAAATGAACGAGAATGTAATTGTGAGCATTTTTACTAAGTAGAAGTACTTTGATATGTGTCTTGAAGTCTTTCAAAAGTGTACTAATACATCTTAATACACTACATGTATATACATTTTAACTGAGTCGTTAAGTCAACGTTAGTCGTTACATGTAAGTATTGTTTTGAAACCTTTAAGTTAACGATCTCATTTAATGTTGTTAACCCATTGTTTATTATATCTAATGAGATGTTAAATTATCATATTATTATGATAACATGATGTATGAATATATATTAATATGATATATATATATATATATATATATATATATATATATATATATATATATATATATATATATATATATATATATAGATATATATATTAGAACGTTGTTACAACGATAATCGTTACATATATAGTTTGTTTCGAAATCCTTAAATTTGTAGTCTTGTTTTACATATGTAGTTCATTGTTAATACACTTAATGATATATTTAATTATCATTTTATCATGTTATACATAATGTATCAATATCTTAATATGATTCATATGTATTTAGTAAGACATTGTTATCACGAAAATCGTTATATATCGTTTTGAGTTTCTTAATTCTATAGTCTCATTTTTTAGGTATATAACTCATTGTTAATATACCTAGTGAGATACTTACTTATCATAATATCATGTTAACTATATGTATATATATATATATATATATATATATATATATATATATATATATATATATATATATATATATATATATATATATATATATATATCACCATGTAGTTTTTACAAGTTTTAACGTTCGTGAATCGCCGGTCAACTTGGGTGGTCAATTGTCTACATGAAACTCATTTCAAATAATCAAGTCTTAACAAGTTTGATTTCTTAACATTTTGGAAACATTTAATAATGTAAATATAGGTTTCATTTAATATATAATCATGGAAAAGTTCGGGTCACTACAGTACCTACGCGTTAAATAAATTTCATCCCGAAATTTTAAGCAGTTGAAGGTGTTGACGCATCATTTGGAAATAAGTGCGGGTATTTCTTCTTCATCTGATCTTCACGCTCCTAGGTGAACTAGGGTCCTCTATGAGCATTCCATCGAACCTTAACGATTGGTATTTTATTTTGCTTAAGTCTTTTAGCCTCACGATCCATTATTTCGACGGGTTCTTCAATGAATTGAAATTTTTCATTGATTTGGATTTCGTCTAAAGGAATCGCGAGATCTTCTTTAACTAAGCATTTCTTCAGATTCGAGACGTGAAAGGTATTATGTACGCCGGCTAATTGTTGCGGTAATTTAAGTTGATAAGCTACCGGTCCGACATGATCAATAATCTTAAATGGCCCACTGTACCTTGGATTCAGTTTCCCCCGTTTACCATGTCATACCCCGTCCTAATCCGTCTGGACGAAGTCACCAACATCTGGTTCCATTGCGATGATCGACTCCAAATAATGTCTTTACAATGAGCAATTGCACAGCGGAAGATTTCTTTTATACCTGAGAATAAACATGCTTTCAAGTGTCAACCAAAAGGTTGGTGAGTTTCATAAGTTTATCATAAACAGTAAAAATTCATCATTTTGATAGACCACAAGATTTAAATGCTGCATGGTATAAATGGGCCCGAATCCTATACCCACCTGTAATGTACATGCGATATCTTTTTAATACAGTACATCTTTCTCGTGTACGAAATCATCTTTCATAAATCTTAATAACCGTACACATATCTCGTGCACAAAAAATAACATACACATAACCTGTGTATAAAATCATTCTCTCGATACATAACATTCAATTTTCATTTCTTTCATAGCTTGTCTTGGAAACCGACCTTAACATATAATGCGCATAAATAATATCCCCAAAATAGAACATCTCGTCTGTATAATAATCATATAATCTTCGAAGTACTAAACATCACGCCCACTAGCTCTTCCATCTAGTGAACATTCTGGGTAGGGGTGTTAAACCCGGTAGTTACATTTAGGATTCGCGTGAATTAAGGCCATACCCGATTCTAATTCTTAAGTTACCAAGCAATAATAATCAGGGGAAAATATTCACAACAATTAGTGGCAATTATCACGTCCAACTAATTCAATAATAATCCACAGAACTTCTGTCTGCATAATAATTCATTCGAGGAATGTTTTGCTTGTGTCTATCTCGTCAAACATTTATAAAAGCATTTCATGTATTCGCAGTTCAAAATATATTTCAAAAGCATTTAATAAAGCAGTTATAAAAATAGCGCATGTATTCTCAGTCCCAAAAATGTAAAGAGTAAAAGGGATCAAATGAACTCACCATACTGTATTTTGTAGTAAAAATACATATGACGTCATTTAACAAGTGTAGGGTTGACCTCGGATTCACGAACCTAAATCATTTGTATATATATTAATACATATAATCGTAATCGAACAAATTTATATATATTATTATTAATTGTTATTTTAGTAATTTATAGGTTTCACTAATAACTTAATTAGCTATATTTATTTTATATACTCTAGATAAATAATTAGTATTTATTATAAAAATACTAAATATATTTTTATATAACTTAATAGTTGTTTGATGAGATAATATTAATGATAATAAATATAATGTTAAAAAAATAATACTAATAATGATATTAATAATAAAAATACTTATAATAATAATGATAATTTTAATAAAAATACTTTTGTTAATGATAATAATTTTTAAAAATGATAATCATAATACTCATTTTAATGATAATAATAATAATAAGTATAATATTTATACTAGTATAGTAATAATAATAACAATAATAATAATAATAATAATAATAATAATAATAATAATAATAATAATAATAATAATAATAATAATAATAATAATAATAAGAATAAATAAACTACCTTTAAAAGTTTTTCTTAAAAACAATGCCATAGCCCGGGCTTGAACCCGCGACCTCTCGCTTAACATGACATGTATACAAACCAGCTGAGCTAGTCTGTTTTTCTGCTTATTTCATAACCCGTTTTATATTTAACCCGTTTTTATTTCATATTCAACTTTAATATCATCTTTAACAATATATCATTCGGATCATCATTCTTCCGGTAATCAATCAACCTTTCGTTCCTGGTTTCATTATCGTGTAATCATACCATCACTAATATTATCATAATCCTAATCAATATTCATACGCATTATTATCAAAATCGTTATTTTATGTAATCATCCATCGGCCTCATCATCATCGTATATTATCATCATCATTCTTTGTCATCGACGCCAATCATCACAGCTTCACCAATGAGATTCGATGAGTTGTGTAAAAAAAATAATCAGGAAAAACGTATAGCTGTAGTAATACCTTGTTTATACGGTTCATCACTATGTTTTTGGCCCAGATATATTTTGATCTAACAGAAAACTAAAAGATGGATCATGGCCTAACAAAATAATGAAGTTGGATCCTTGTCTAGAAGAAATAATATGGCCCAGGAGAAAAGAATAAATCGGTACAATTTGTTTGAAGTTGGAACTCGAATAGAAAATAAGGGAATTCAGCCAACTAGCCACCTTTATGCCATCACTTTCATTCTTTTTTATATATATATAAAATCGGTAGCTAGTGGTTAGGTATGTGTTGGATAACTTGACCCACTTCAAAAAGAAATACTCCATTATAACTAATCGATCAAGTGGTTTTTCTGATTGGAATTTGTCGGCCAAAAGAAGTTTTAAAGCACAAAATTAGTAGCCATGTCATGGTGGTTTTTGAAAAGAAAAGAAAGAAAAAAAATACGTACGGCAGTAGCAGCAAACTGCCTCTTGATCAGCGAACAAAATAGTATTAGTTATAGTAATAAGGGTGCTTTATATTGTGATGATCATGGTGGTGGTCGATGTCTAAGGTTTTCCTTGGTTGTCAGATTGAAACAAAAAACGAAGAAGAAAAATATGTATATACATATAGATGATGATCGTGATGGTGGTTATAGACGGTGAGGTTTATAGTTGGAAGGTGATGATGTTCTTAGTGTTGTAAATGGTTATTTGGTTTGGTTGATCAACATTAGTAGGTAACAAAAGGGTGTTAAATGGGTTGTGATTATGGTAGACTTGGTAGTCGTGTAATAGCAACACAAGCAGGAGCAGATTACTAACGAAAGGGTAATGAAGGTGGTCCTTGTAGAACAAACAAACAACAACAACAACAACAAAAAATATATTGCAAGTAGGTTTGTTCATGGTGTAGGGTGACGGTTGGAAGTGTGGCCGGTAGTGGTGATGGTGGTTGTTTTATCATCGGACATAAATCGAAAGAGAAGAATGAGAAGGAGATAGTATGTGTTACTCTCATAAGAATCATGTATAGGTATTATGTAGATATAGTAATATAGGAAATAGACAATCACAGTAATCTTAATTGATCCAATTATGTACAGTGTACTCCTTTATCCACCCGTGAAGTTTGATTGTTGGGACGGAGAGATAGATGGATGGAAAGAGATAGTTAACAGAAAGGCATACAAAAGTATAAATATAAATAATTTAATAATAATATAAATAAGAAACGTACACTAGATTAGAAATCTCAATTGTTAATATATGCTGACAGTTTTCACGGATTATTATTTCGTACTCCGTTGCTACTCAGTGGCAAATTAAAAGTGTTCAGAAAAATCTCATATTTTTAAATTAACTATATTTATTTATTTTGGTCATTATGGTATAAAATTCGATCATTAACTATTAAATAAAAAATACATTAATTATTCACTCCCAATCCCAAGTAAAATATAAAAAGTTTTAAAATTTAATAAATAGCTCCTAAATACATTTTTACTAAGCTTATAATTTATAAAACCCATTTTCGAATCACCGTTTATTTTAAAATCACATAAGTTCCTTTTTAACTCGTTTACTATCTATTGAATGATGAGCGTTACCGTCGTTTATTAGATAACTTCAAAATCACAAAATATATATTCTATATACATTATTTATATATATATATATATATATATATATATATATATATATATATATATATATATATATATATATATATACTCTTTAAATAATAATCATAATATATGATTATTATTTTTCAACATTGAATATAACAATTACAATATATAATATTTCTTTTTATAATATACATATATATTTAATTATATGCATATCTATATATTATATAATAAATTAATAATATTAAATATACTGATATTATTTTATATATTTATTTCCAACAATTAAATCCTATATTATTTCAAATAATAATTCAAATAAAATTATATATATATATCTATTTACAAATTAGTTGTTCGTGAATCATTCGGGAGTAGTCAAAGGTCAAATGAATTCATAAAAACAGTTAAAACATTTTTGAGACTCGACTTTACAAACTTTGCTTATCGTGTCGAAACCATATAAAGATTAAGTTTAAACTTGGTCGGAAATTTTCGGGTCGTCACAGTACCTACCCGTTAAAGAAATTTCATCCCAAAATTTGATTGGGATAGTCATGGCTGACATTAAGTATGTTTTCATGACTCATCTGAGTTGGATTTTTGAGTTTTATCATCATTGAGTAATATGGATAAAATAATTTGATTATTCAAAGAGTATGAATGAAGCTGTCACCAAAGAGTGAAATGAGAAAGACAAGTTTCATCATAACTTTTGACTAGTCATGGTTGAATTCAAAAGAAAATCTTGGAAATCTATAAGATCTGATTCTTCGGCGAATAAGGAAATCAGGATCTCTTTAATTAAATGTGATCATCTGCCTCAATTGCTTTGTTTGATATTTTCACTATAAATTTACCTTTTCCGTTCCATTAATTTTCACCACTTCAATAATTTCTTTCTTAATTCACATTTCCAAAGAGTTTAAGAATGCTTAATCCAGTTCTGATCCTTGTACTTATCCTGACTATCGTATATGTCATTCTTCTTTTCCATCTACCACCGTAGGAATCTGTTAACTTCTACTATTACCTTGGGGTTATAGTATTTTTCATTCTCCCGTGTATTTATGTTGCTATCCGCATTGATATACACGGTTTGTAACTTATGTGTTTGTGATCGGCTTTATATTTTCCTTTATATTTCGGAGCTCCATGCTCTTGTTTTCTCTTTCCGATTTTAAATCAAGCGAATAATGGTCCAGAATTCGTAGGTATAGAGTTTCAAATGCTTATAGTATTCTAAGCAGAAAGGAATGTATTAGCACGATTTGATTTGTCAAATTACCAGAATCCCTGAGGATGGAACTATCAAGAATATATTTTCTTGATATGTTCAGAGGTTAAGTAGAATGAAAGAGTTATGTAACATGGTTCATGATAAAGGTATGATCTGTGATCCTTTATCATGTTCCATTAGAAACTCATCATGACTTACTGTAATATAACCACGTTGGTCGAGTGTCATTATATTATACTAACCCATGCTTCAATTCCCTACACTTCTCCACAATTCATTCATAATTTATACTTAGATCTTACAGAAGTTTCCAATATAATGGAATACAGAAAACACGAAGAGGTAGATAATTTCGAACAAGAGTATTTATGAAAATATCCTCAGAAATATCGAAGATATTTATGATGATATTTTGGAGTTTCTAAGTTCGAAGGTTGATGAAGAAATTTTTTTTTCCGCAAGATTTTAACATGACTTTGGAGCAAGATATTCTCTAAAGAATTCATCGGTTCCAGAATTACCTGGATTCTTTGAATATAGGGTTTGGTCCTTGTATTTGTCCTTGGTCTCCTTCATGGTTTGCTCAATCTATTTTCTAGTACAAATTTTCTATTGAGTGTTTCCATCACTCCATTCTTTATCATCAAACTTTTGAATGTTAAGGCAGTCTTCAGTTTTCACTACTTTCTTAGCTTTTTCAAAACTCAGAAAACTGATTTCATAGGTTAAAGGACTTTTCAGAAATTCAGAATTGAAGATCATAATTCTAGGAGATAAATGATATATGTATACATATAACTGCTGATGTAGACATGCGGCGAGATTTCAAAATACTGATTGCTGATTCTAGGTATTTAGTACGGCAATTCTCGTTATCATATGCATATGAGTAGATGCTAGGGTTTCTATGAACATAATAACTCTTCAGAAAGTCAAAGATTAATGAAGTTGCTGGTAAGTTTACTGTTAGTGTGGTGGAATATAAACGGTTTCCCGGTAACGAAGGCGAAGAGACAACGTATATATCAAGGTTATAATAGAGTTTATTCGAATGAAAAGTTGAAATTGATTTGTTGAAGCTGTGATAAAATTGGCTATTTTGAAGAGGGATTGTAAAGTTATTTTCAGTAATAATAACGCCAAAGGAGCTAGCACAAGTACGTGTTAATGTTTACTCAAGTTCCGAGTGTTTTCAGGTGCGTAACTATATGCATCAATCTTTTCTTCTGTAGATTAAATGCGGTTGGTTCATCCTCTCGATTGAGGTGTTTTCAAGAATCATGAAAGGTTTGAATGCAGATTGTAATCGTCAAGATACAAATGAGGTTCAAGATGAAATCAAGTGGCAAATTTGAAGAATTGTTTAGTTTCATATGTTATAATCAATATTTTAATTCATTTTAATTGTCCAATGTTGGTAATCCACGATCGATAGTCCACAGTTAACAGTCCAATAATTCATATATAGTTTAATATATAATATTCGAATTGATTAATACGTCTCGTGACCCGTGTACATGTCTCAGACTCGATCACAACTCAAAGTATATATATTATTATAGAATCAACCTCAACCCTGTATAGCTAACTCAAGCATTACTGCATATAGAGTGTCTATGGTGATTCCAAATTATATATATAGATGCGTCGATATGATATGTCAAAACCTTGTATACGTGTCCCGATATTTAAAGTGCGTAAAATAAATAACAGAAATTAAATTACAATAAATAAAATTGCGAGAATATATTATATAATAAATTAAGAATATTAAATATACTGATATTATTTTATATATTTATTTCCAACAATTAAATCCTATATTATTTCAAATAATAATTCAAATAAAATTATATATATCTATTTACAAATTAGTTGTTCGTGAATCATTCGGGAGTAGTCAAAGGTCAAATGAATTCATAAAAATAGTTAAAACATTTTTGAGACTCAACTTTACAAACTTTGCTTATCGTGTCGAAACCATATAAAGATTAAGTTTAAACTTGGTCAGAAATTTCCGGGTCGTCACATACCAAATCGAACAACGCCTTTCCAAGGTGATACTTTAAGCATGACCATGTCTCCAATTTCAAATTCTATATCTTTTCTTTTACTGTTTGTGTAGCTCTTTTGTCGACTCTGAGCGGTTTTCAATCATTGTTGAATTTGAATAATTTTATCGGTAGTTTCTTGGATTATCTCTGGTCTCGTAATTTGTCTATCCTCCACCTCGTACCAACAGATCGGAGACCTGTACTTTCTACCATAAAGTGCCTCAAACGGTGCCATCTCGATACTCGAGTGGTAATTGTTGTTGTAGGAAAATTCTGCTAACGGTAGATGTCGATCCCAACTGTTTCCAAAATCAATAACACATGCTCGTATCATGTCTTCAAGGGTCTGTATCGTCCTTTCACTTTGCCCATCAGTTTGTGGGTGATAGGCAGTACTCATGTCTAGATGAGTCCCCAATGCTTGTTGTAATGTCTGCCAAAACCTTAAAACAAATCTGCCATCCCTATCAGAGATAATAGAGACTGGTATTCCGTGTCTGGAGATGACTTCCTTCAAGTATAGTCGTGCTAACTTTTCCATTTTATCATCTTCTCGCATTGGTAGAAAGTGTGCTGACTTGGTGAGACGATCGACTATTACCCAAATAGTATCATAACCACTTGCAGTTCTTTGCAATTAAGTAATGAAATCCATGGTAATGTTTTCCCATTTCCATTCTAGGATTTCAGGTTGTTGAAGTAGACCTGATGGTTTCTGATGTTCAGCCTTGACCTTAGAACACGTCAAACATTCTCCTACATATCTAGCAATATCGGCTTTCATACCCGGCCACCAAAAGTGTTTCTTGAGATCTTTGTACATCTTTTCTGCTCCGAGATGTATTGAGTATCTGGTTTTATGTGCTTCCCTAAGTACCATTTCTCTCATATCTCCAAACTTTGGTACCCAAATTCTTTCATCCCTATACCCGGTTCAGTCTTCCCGAATATTAAGATGTTTCTCCGATCCTTTGGGTATTTAATTCTTCAAATTTCCTTCTTTTAAAACTCCATGTTGCGCCTCCTTTATTTGAGTAGTAAGGTTAGTATGAATAATTATATTCATAGCTTTTACTCGCATAGGTTCTCTGTCCTTTCTACTCAAAGCGTCGGCTACCACATTCGCCTTTCCTGGGTGATAACGAATCTCAAAATCGTAATCATTCAACAACTCAATCCACCTACGCTGCCTCATGTTCAGCTGTTTCTGATCAAATATATGTTGGAGACTTTTGTGGTCCGTATATATAAAACTTTTGACCCCATATAAGTAGTGCCTCCATGTCTTTAATGCAAAAATAACAGCGCCCAATTCCAAATCGTGAGTCGCATAATTTTGCTCGTGAATCTTCAATTGTCTGGACGCATAAGCAATTACCTTCGTTCGTTGCATTAATATACAACCGAGACCTTGCTTTGAGGCATCCCAATATATCACAAAATCATCATTCCCTTCAGGTAATGACAATATAGGTGCCGTAGTTAGCTTTTTGTTTAATAACCGAAACGCTTTCTCTTGTTCATCCTCCATTCAAATTTCTTCCCTTTATGCGTTAATGCAGTCAAGGGTTTTGCTATTTTGGAAAAATCTTGGATGAATCTTCTGTAGTAACCAGCCAATCCTAAAAATTGGCATATATGCTTCAGAGTTTTTGGGGTTTCCCAGTTTTCAACGGTTTCAATCTTTGACGGATCCACCAGAATACCTTCCTTGTTTACTACGTGACCGAGGAATTGAACTTCTTTCAATCAAAATGCACACTTTGAAAACTTAGCGTACAATTTTTCTTTCCTCAACAATTCTAGCACTTTTCTCAAATGTTCTCCATGCTCTTGATCATTCTTTGAGTAAATAAGTATGTCATCGATGAAGACAATGACAAACTTGTCAAGATATGGTCCACACACTCGGTTCATGAGGTCCATGAATACAGCTGGTGCGGTAGTCAATCCAAACGGCATAACCATAAACTCGTAATGACCGTAACGTGTCCTGAAAGCAGTCTTTGGAATATCATCCTCCTTCACCCGTATTTGATGATACCCAGAATTTAAATCGATCTTCGAATAAACTGACGAGCCTTGTAGTTGATCAAATAAGTCGTCGATTCTCGGTAGTGGGTAGCGGTTCTTGATGGTGACTTTGTTCAACTCTCGGTAGTCGATACACAACCTGAATGTACCATCTTTCTTTTTGATAAACAAAACAGGAGCTCCCCACGGTGATGTGCTTGGTCAAATGAAACCACGCTCTAAAAGTTCTTGTAATTGACTCTGGAGTTCCTTCATTGCACTGGGTGCGAGTCTGTATAGAGCACGAGCTATTGGTGCAGCTCCCGGTACTAGGTCTATTTGAAATTCAACGGATCGGTGTGGAGGTAGTCCCGGTAGTTCTTTCGGAAATACATCGGGAAATTCTTTTGCGACGGGAACATCATTGATGTTCTTTTCTTCTGTTTGTACCTTCTCGACATGTGCTAAAACAACGTAGTAACCTTTTCTTATTAGTTTTTGCGCCTTCAAATTACTAATAAGATTTAGCTTCGCGTTCCTCTTTTCTCCGTACACCATTAAGGGTTTTCCTTTTTCTCGTACAATGCCAATTGCATTTTTGTAACATACGATTTTTGCTCTCTCCTATTTCGACCAATCCATGCCAATTATCATATCAAAACTCCCTAACTCTACTGGTATCAAATCAATCTTAAACTTTTCGCTAACCTGTTTAATTTCTCGATTCCGACATATTTTATCTGCTGAAATTAATTTACCGTTTTCTAATTCGAGTAAAAATTTATTATCCAAAGGTGTCAATGGACAACTTAATTTAGCACAAAAATCTCTACTCATATAGCTTCTATCCACACCCGAATTAAATGAAACATAAGCAGATTTATTGTTAATAAGAAACGTACCCGTAACAAGCTCCGGGTCTTCCTGCGCTTCTGCCGCATTAATATTGAAAACTCTTTCGCGGCCCTGCCCATTAGTATTTCCCTGATTCGGGCAATTTCTAATAATGTGGCCCGGTTTTCCACATCCAAAACAAACTACGGCGGCATTATTTGTTCCGACATTATTTGTTCTGTTACTTTTGTTATTCGTTGGTCTGTAAACCTCACACTTTGCTGCACTATGACCTTTTCTACTACACTTGGTGCAAAATGTAGTGCAGAACTCATTCGGATGGTACTCTTCACACCTTTTGTATGGTTGTTTCTGCTTCTTGTTGTTATAGGAATTGTTGTTGTAGTTGTTGTTATTGTTGTTGGGATGATTGTTGTAGTTGTTGTTGTTGGGACGTTTGTTGTAGTTGTTGTTGGAATTACGATTGATGTTGCGGTTGTTGGGATAGTTGTTGCGATTGATGTTGTGATTGTTGTTGTTATTGTATTGGTGACTCTTGTCACTGTTTTCCTCCCACTTTCTCTTGACTTGTTTCATGTTGGCCTCTTCAGCCACCTGCTCCTTAATCCTTCCCTCAATGTGGTTTACTAGTTTGTGAGCCATACGGCTTGCCTTTTGTATGGAGGCGGGCTCATGTGAACTCACATCTTCTTGAATCCTTTCTGGTAACCCTTTAACAAATGCGTCGATCTTCTCTTCTTCATCTTCGAACACTCTTGGACATAATAGGCACAACTCTGTGAATCGTCGTTCATACGTGGTAATGTCAAGTCCTTACGTTCGTAATCCTCTAAGCTCTACTTTGATCTTATTGACCTCGTTTCTGGGACGGTACTGCTCATTCATCAAGTGTTTGAATGCTGACCACGGTAGTGTGTGAGCAACATCTTGTCCCACCTGCTCGAGGTAGGTTTTCCACCATGTTAACGCAGTACCTGTAAAGGTATGCATAGTGTACTTTACTTTATCTTCTTCAGTGCACTTACTTATGGAAAACACCGATTCGACCTTCTTGGTCCACCGTTTTAATCCGATTGGACCGTCGGTTTCATCGAATTCCAGAGGTCAGGCAGTGAATTCTTTGTAGGAGCATCCTACACGATTTCTTGTGGAATTAGTTCCACTGCTAGATCCAGAGTTATTGTTATTTTGCATCACAGCCTGTACTGCGGCTATATTTACTGCAACGAAAACACAGAAGTCTTCCTCGCTCATGTTCAAGTTCTGACGAGTAGTCGGTGCCATTTCCTTCAAAAATATCCAAAAGAATTAAGTTAATCATATACAATATTAAGAGTGGTCAATAGTATTTCGTAGCATAGTATGAACTTATTTATAAAAGCTTTTTCTTCATATTAGCGTTTTATAAGTTTTAATTCGGGTAATACCTACCCGTTAAGTTCATACTTAGTAGCTAATATACAATTCAACTACTACAATTCTATATGAAAAACTGATTACAATAATATTTCGCATTCAAATTTTTATACCATATTTTACAGACATACAATACCGCTATTTTACATATGACATGAAATATGGTACACAATAACTTTGATACAAGGTAGTTGTGAAGACAATTCTAGTTAATACGCAAGTCGTTCAGCAAAGGCAATAAAGACACATAATTCATAAGTCCAGAAACAAGTCATGCATTCGGGTTTTACTAGTATTATTTCCCATCCTTGGTCTTGTGAAAAATAACCGTTGTGGGTCGTTGGCAAGACAACATGTTGTAACGTCGTCAAAAGGATGAGGGTTACGTAATGCCCAACAGTCCCGTAACAATCTAAAAACCTTGTCTCTCACTCCAACTACTGAATCCGTCACTTATGGGAATGTTTTATTTATCAGTTGCAATCCGATGTTCTTTTTCTCAATTTGGTGAGAAGCGAACATCACTAACCCGTAAACATAACATGCTTCTTTAAGTTGCATGTTGGAAGCTCTTTCTAAAGAACAAAGTCCTATGTTGGGATATGTGGAGTCAAAATAGGCTCTCAATCCGTGGCGTAAAATTGCATTTGGGCTCCCTGCACTTAATGCCTTAAAGAAAATACGGCGTAACTTAAGGTCTCCCCAATGTGATATACCCCATCTTTCAAAGAAAAGCCTTTTATAAACTAAGGCATGCCTGGAACGTCTTTCAAATATTCACACACACTAATTTCGCCATAAATAATTGTGCCGATGAATTTTGACCGACTCTGGTCAAGATTTCATCAATCATATCCCCTGGTAGGTCTTCTAAAATACTCGGATGTCTATCCTTAACATCCATTTTGTGTTTTATACTGTAAAATAGACGAGGGTTAGATTCGTAAAAGATAATTAACAAACAATACAATCAATTTTTACATATATCATAAAAGTACGAGCACACTACAATACATATATTAGACATCATGATTACAACTCTTTATTCCGACTCACTTGTTTCTTCCTCTTCGGACTCGTTTCGTTTTGCTAATTTCCTAGGGATACATGGTGCTACTCTAATACGAGCCGTCGTTTTCACAAATGGTTTAGAAAAACCTGGTGGCTTAGATGTTCCCGGGTTATAGTTAAAATTTAAGAAATACGGGTGTTTACGATACACCTCATCAGGGTACTTCATGTTAACATAAAGTTCATCGGGGTTGGAATCATATTTCTCTATTTTTATGCCTTTTCCATTATTATTTTCTTTTGCTTTCTTAAATTGGGTCGGGGTAATTTCTATAACATCATCGGAATCCTCATCGGGATCCAATTCATCAGAAAATTGGTAATTTTCCCAATATGTTTCCTCCTCCGCGGAGACACCACAAACCATTTTTAACTTTGGACCATTTGTTGATGATTTTCTTTTATTTAATCATTTTTCTGTAGTTATTATTATTTCTTCCTCCGGAACCTCTTCTTCTTCCGGTTCTTCTTCTTCCGGTTCCTATTCTTCCGGTTCCTCTTCTTCCGGTTCCTCTTCGGGAATTTGTGAATCTTTCCAAAGTATATTCGACTCTTCATTGTTATTAGGTGAGTCGATGGGATTGGTACTGGAAGTAGACATCTATCACACATTAACTAAAACATTAGTAATATACCACATAATATTTACATATAACAATATATCGTTTCCAACAAAAATATTAAGCAATTGTTTTTTTAAAGTAAACACGGTCGAAGTCCAGACTCACTAATGCATCCTAACAAACTCGGTTAGACACACTAATGCAAATTTCTGGTTCTCTAAGACCAATGCTCTGATACCAAATGAAATGTCCCGTTCATATCAATTATAAACGTTTCATATTAATTGGTTTCGTTGCGAGGTTTTGACCTCTATATGAGACGTTTTTCAAAGACTGCATTCGATTTTTAAAAAAACCATAACCTTTATTTTATCGATAAAGGTTTAAAAGCATTACGAAGATTATCAAATAATGATAATCTAAAATATAGCGTTTACTCACGACCATTACATAATGGTTTACAATAATTTTATACAACAACTTAAGTTCTTCGAATGTAGTTTTTAAACAATATTATACAAACATGCTGACTCCATTTCTTGTCTTTAAATAACATGCAATAGTGGAAGCTCTTAATAATCACCTAAGAATAAACATGCTTTAAACGTCAACAAAAACATTGGTGAGTTATAGGTTTAACCTATATATCAAATTGTAATAATAGACCACAGGATTTCATATTTCCATTTCTCATAAACAACATGCATGCATATAGCAATCTGCATAAAAATCATCCATATGGTGAACACCTGGTAACCGACATTAACAAGATGCATATAGAATATCCCCATCATTCCGGGACAATCTTCGGATATGATAGTTTCGAAGTACTAAAGCATCCGGTACATTGGATGGGATTTGTTAAGCCCAATAGATCTATCTTTAGGATTCGCATCAATTAAGGAGTCTGTTCCCTAATTCTTAGATTACCAGACTAAAAAGGGGCCTATTCGGTTTAATAATTCAACCATAGAATGTAGTTTCACGTACTTGTGTCTATTTTGTAAAACATTTATAAAACCTGCATGTATTTTCATCTCAAAAATATTAGATTTTAAAAGTGGGACTATAACTCACTTTCACGTATTTTCACTTAGTCAGAAAAATAAGACTTGGCCACGGGTCGATTCACGAACGTATAACAAAAATATATATATCAACGTATGATCGAAATATATTCAAAACATATTTTATTACGTTTTATTGATTTAAGTTTGTTAAGTTAACAGTCCAACGTTAGTTGTCCACAATTAGTTGTCCACGGTTAGTAGTACAGAAATAAATCAGTATATATTATCTCGAATCAATCCATGACCCAGTGTATACAAGCCTCAGACTCGATCATAACTCAAAGTATATATATTATTTTGGAATCAACCTCAACCCTGTATAGGTAACTCGAACATTACCGCATATAGAGTGTTTATGGTTATTCCAAATAATATATATAGATGACGTCGATATGATATGTCAAAACATTGTATACGTGTCTATGGTCTATCAAGATTACATAATATATGTTAGAATACATGTATAATACAATATAAGTTAGTTAAGTTATGGTTAGTATAGATTTGTTACAAAGTTTCACGTAGCTAAAACAAGCAAAAACATCCAATTTTGTTTTACCCATAATTTCTTCGTTTTAAATCCGTTTTGAGTGAATCCAATTGCTATGGTTTCATATTGAACCAAAGATTACTAATCTAAATAGAAAAAGTATAGGTTTATAGTCAGAAATATAAGTTACAAGTCATTTTTGTAAGAGGTAGTCATTTTAGTCGAAAGAACGACGTCTTGATGACCATTTTGAAAAACAAACTTTCACTTTGAGTTTAACCATGATTTTTTGGATATAGTTTCATGTTCATATGAAATATTATTTTCCCAGAAGAACAACTTTTAAATCAAAGGTTATCATAGTTTTTAATTATCCAACCCAAAACAGCCCCCGGTTTCACTACGACGGCGTATGTCCGGTTTTACGGTGTTCTTCATTTTTCCAGGTTTTAAATCATTAAGTTAGTATATCATATAAATATAGAACATGTGTTTAGTTGATTTTAAAAGTTAAGTTAGAAGGATTAACTATGTTTGCGAACAAGTTTAGAATTAACTAAACTATGTTCTAGTAATTACGAGTTTAAATCTTCGAATAAGATAGTTATATATATATGAATCGAATGATGTTATGAACATCATTACTACCTAAAGTTTAGTAGGTAAACCTACTGGAAGTGACAAGAAATGATCTAGCTTCAAAGGATCTTGGATGGCTTGAAAGTTCTTGAAGTAGAATCATGACATGAAAACAAGTTTAAGTAAGAGTTTTACTCGAATTAAGATAGTTTATAGTTATAGAAATCGAATCAAAGTTTGAATATGATTATTACCTTGAATAAGAAAGATAACCTACTGTAAATAACAAAGGTTTCTTGATCTTAGATGATTACTTGGAATGGATTTGAAAGCTTGGAAGTAGACTTGTAAACTTGAAAGTGTTCTTGATGTGTTCTTGAGTTGTAGTTTTGTAAGTTGTTTTATGTTAGGATTTTTGAACTAGATTGAGCTAGATTTTGATGAAGATGATGAAGAGCACTTAGAACAATGAGAGAACACTTGAGAGAGAGTTGTTTGATGCATGAAAGTTGAAAAATGAGAGTGTTATGGTTGGTGCTAGTTCACGTGAATATGGAGTACACATATAGTCTCCATTAGTTTGTATTTTTGTTAGATATATCATGCTAGTTTCCAAACGATGGTTCCCACATGTCTTGGTAACTCACAAGGGCTGCTAAGAGCTGATCATTGAAGTGTATATACCAATAGTATATACATTTAGAAGATGTGTATTGTACGAGTACAAATACGGTTGCATACTAGTAGAATTGTTGATGAAAATGAACGAGAATGTAATTGTGAGCATTTTTGCTAAGTAGAAGTACTTTGATATGTGTCTTGAATTCTTTCAAAAGTGTACTAATACATCTTAATACATATTATTATATCTAATTAGATGTTAAATTATCATATTATTATGATAACATGATGTATGAATATATATTAATATGATATATATATATATATATATATATATATATATATATATATATATATATATATATATATATATATATATATATATTAAAACGTCGTTACAACGATAATCGTTACATATATAGTTTGTTTCAAAATCCTTAAATTAGTAGTCTTGTTTTACATATGTAGTTCATTATTAATACACTTAATGATATATTTAATTATCATTTTATCATGTTATACATAATGTATCAATATCTTAATATGATTCATATGTATTTAGTAAGACGTTGTTATCACGAAAATCGTTATATATATAGTTTTGAGTTTCTTAATTCAATAGTCTCATTTTTTAGGTATATAACTCATTGTTAATATACCTAGTGAGATACTTACTTATCATAATATCATATTAACAATATATATATATATATATATATATATATATATATATATATATATATATATATATATATATATCACCATGTATTTTTTACAAGTTTTAACGTTCGTGAATCGCCGGTCAACTTGGGTGGTCAATTGTCTACATGAAACTCATTTCAAATAATCAAGTCTTAACAAGTTTGATTGCTTAACATGTTGGAAATATTTAATCATGTAAATATAGTTTTCATTTAATATATAATCATGGAAAAGTTCGGGTCACTATACTTATGTTATTTTCGAACTATGGTTTTGTAATGACATAAGTGTTACGTACTTTTGTTAATGCTTTCTATTCGTAGAAGCACGTTACTCTTGTTAAACATTTGTCGTTGGAGAAACGTTATCTTTTTATGAATGCAAAACTTTGTTTTAAAAACAGCATATAGTCTTATACCATGTAATGGACCTGTTGTTGATGATTCGTACCATGATGGTTTTGGACGGGGCATCACAGGGTATCTATGGGGTGCGTGTTAATGAGACTTGGTTTGAGGATTACTTGATGAGTGCTGCTAGACAGGGATGATCGGGTACTAATCTCGGTTTTAACTATGATGCTGCTTAGAGTGAGTTTATTGATCAGTCTATGGGTTTTCTTAATATTGATGTGAGGAGGAAGCACATTGTCTTTCCATACATGCGATGTTTTCACGTTTTGGTTTCCACACTATCGCCTTGAGAAAGGAGAACATGAAGAAGCTAACTCAGCCTGATTGTTGGTACTTGTCTCAGTTGTTTAATCGTAATGCGGTGAACATTCCTTATTGTGTGGCCGATTATTTGAGTGGGTCAGCGAGGGGTAGGACTCAGGCGAGTGCTGTGTGTGGTGGTCATTTTGTGACCATGATTGCTAGAGCTTTGGGGGTTCCGACTATTGGTTTGCAGCCACTTATGACTGAGGTTGGTGAGGTAAAAGCTAGGATCTGGTTAAGTGCTAAGGTTTTCAAGAGAGGAGCGGGTGAGAGTTATATTCCGTACGAGCCTATGGTTGGACAGTTGATGGATGTTGAGCAGCTACATGAGGCTCCCCCTACTGAGGCATCGAGTAGCCGATCTAGGGGTGGTAGGAGAGGTCCTCACGGTGGTTCGGATGATTTTTCGAGGGTGACTGAGACGATGACTGTCCTGAACACTAATCAGGGTCATATGTCTACTATGATGGGGGATCACCACCGAGAGTTACTGGCTTAGCGCCAGGAGGATAGGACTGAGTTTGATACATTCAGGAGGGAGACTACTTATGAGTTGGGGCGTATTGATTACTCGGTTCAGTGGGGAGTTCATAATAATGAGAGGTTCTATAGCCACTATCCGAGTTCCGATCCCTTTAAGGCCACGTACTATGAGTCGCCACCATATTATGCTCCAGATGTTGCCTATCCACCAGCGCGTTATGACCGCACCTATGGTCTAGTCCAGATCCAGCCTGTTGCTAACAGTGATGAGGATGATGAGGATTAGGGGATGTTGAGACCCCTGTGATGATTTTATTGGCTATGTTATGTTTTAAAACATTATTATTATTATCTACACTTTGGTCTGTAATAACTTTAATTATGTTTTATTTTTCGTATGCATGGGAACCTCTTTATTGTTATGTGTTTGCTTGATTTATTATCACGCAATGATGATTGAAGGACGAACATGTTGAGAAGTAATTTCAGATGCTTCTAAGTCTAAGGCTCGAAAAAGGGGAGAATTACTTTTTCTCACTTACACTTATTTTCATTTTTTGTTTATTTATTTATTTTATGCAATGAGGACATTGCAACTTTCTAAGTTTGGGGTGGAGATGACCAATTGATTGAGTTAAATTTGTTAAAAGTTAAAATAGTTGAAAAATGGGTACAAAAATTTAATTTTTGAAGTATAAATTCTTAGTTAAACTTATGTCTCTTTTTACTAACTTAATCTTAATTTTAATAATAGAACTACTCTCAATTTCGAGATCGGATTAGTCGTTTAAGATAAGAAGTAAAAGCCAAAAATTGTGAAACGATTGCCAACTTATAGCCACTACTATATGGCATAATAAGCGTGGACCACTGAGGCAACAAAAGAGTCCCAATGAAGGGCCAATTTAGAAAAATTTCCAAGTGTAAAGCTAAAAGCTAAGCATGAAAGCAAAAGAAATAAAAGGAAAAAGAGCCCAATGAAGGCCAACAAAAGAAAAGAGTTCCAATGAGAACCATACATTTCAAAAAACTTTCTAGAACACAAAAGAGTCCAATGATGACCAGACTGTATAAATCTGATTTAATAAACGTTAGGACTATTTGTATTCCTTGGTCAGGTTCAGACTAGTTCTTTTAATAATAAAAGCTAACTTATAATTAGACATTTGTTTGACTTTTCATTTTGCTCCAACTCTCTATACCCATTTAAACCATGTATCCTAAATTATACAGTATTTTTATAACATTTTGAGGAGTTATCTTGTTATTTTAAAGTCATTTTTATGCCAAAACATACTAAAATGGGTAAAAAGGAAAAATAGGTATTTCTCATATTTTGTTTAAGTTAGGTGCAAAACAGGAACAAAAACAGTGAAAAATCGAAGAATGTGAGATGAAGCCGCCGGCCTGAAAGCTATAAAGTCACCGGCTTCCTCATGGATTTCCAGAATGTTCCAGTTTCGTTCGTGAAATGTGTTAAACTTAGAGCCAAAGAAAAAGTGAAGTAAAGCCGCCGGCTTCACACTGAAGCCGCTGGCCTCGTGGACATGGTTTCTTGACTTGCTGATCAAGTTCAAATAAATAAGGAAACTAAATCAAAAAGATTTTCTGGATCAATAAAGCAGCCAGCTTGGCACCAAGCCGCCGGCTTAAGTTAGACGGTTACACATTTTTGACTTAAGGATCACGTTTTACTTGGAGAGAAATTCACCGCCTCAGGAAAGCCGCTGGTTTCACCCTTCTAACGACCCATCCTAATCCATTTGGATGAATACATTACATTTGGTTACATCGCTAGGTACTTGACCTCTATATGATACATTTTACAAACATTGCATTCATTTTTAAAAGACAAACTTTCATTACATCGAAAGCTGACGGCATGCATACCATTTCATAATATATCCAACTATAATTAACTTAATAATAATCTTGATGAACTCAACGACTCGAATGCAACGTCTTTTGAAATATGTCATGAATGACTCCAAGTAATGTCTCTAAAATGAGCAAATGCACAGCGGAAGATTTCTTTCATACCTGAGAATAAACATGCTTTCAAGTGTCAACCAAAAGGTTGGTGAGTTCATTAGTTTCTCATAATCATTCATTTCCATCATTTTAATAGACCATAAGATTTCATTTTCATAAATAACATTACACTCGCAAGTGTATAAAAATCCATTCGTATGATGAACACCTGGTAACCGACATTAACATAATGCATATAGAATATCCCCCGCATACTCGCAAGCATGCCATAAATATTGGCAATCGCAATCACCATTTAAATCGAAGTACTAAAGCATTCCAAATTCCAGAATGGGGTTTGTTAGGCCCATAGATCTATCTTTAGGATTCGCGTCAATTAGGGGCCATTTCCCTAATTCTTAGGTTACCAGACTTGAAGGGGCGATATTCGGTATAATAATCCAACCATACAATGTAGTTTCAAGTACTTGTGTCTATTTCGTCAAACATTTACAAAACAGTGCATGTATTCTCAGTCCCAAAAATATATATTGCAAAAGCATTTAAAAAGGGAGCAAATGAAACTCACCATACTGTATTTTGTAGTAAAAATACATATGACGATATCTAACAACTGAACAATGTGGGGTTGGCCTCGGATTCACGAACCTATATTATTTGTATATTCATTAATGCATACTCTTGTAATCGAACAATTATAACTTTATATATGTAATTAATTTGTATATATATTTGAAAATTATTATTATCTATATAGTTATATATATATATATATATATATATATATATATATATATATATATATATATATATATATAAAATAAAAATACTTAATTTGTTATATATGAATATTTATATAAATATTGATAATTTAATTAATTTATACTTATATGTAATATACTTATAAGTATATTTTTATATACATAATAATATATAATATTAATAGTAAATAAAAGTTGTATATGATTATGATGATAATATTAATATTAATGATAATGATAATAGTGTTAAAAATTCTATAAATGATATTATTAATGATGGTTTGTATAATGAATCTCATAATAATGATAATAACATTAGTTTATAATAAAATAAATAATTTAATAGTAATGGTAATAAAAATAATAATTTTTATAATAATACCTAATACTTACTAATATTAATAATTATAACAGTCTTATTTCTAGTGATAGTCTTAATAATAATACTTTTGTTAATAATAATAATAATAATAATAACAACTATAATTTTTACTACTACTAATTATAATAGTTTTAATAATAATAATAATACTAATATTAATGTTAATAATATTAATTTGCATTATGATAGTGATAATAATAAGTAAACTTAACAATAATAGTAGTAGTAACCCTAATTGTAATTAAAATAATAATAATAATAATAATAATAATAATAATAAATGATAATTATTACCTTAGTAATTATGATAATTTTTAATAACATTGATAATTAATAATAATAATAACAATAACAATAACAATAACAATAACAATAACAATAATAATAATAGTAATAATAGTAATAATAATGATAATAAAAAATAATAATACAATAAAACTACCTCAAAAATCGGCCCAAAAAGATATATAGTGACCTTGCCAGGGTTTGAACCCGAGAACTCGCGCTTACTCGACAAACATCTTAACCAATTAACCATAACAATTTTTCTGATTAATATCGGTTCTAAATAATTATAACCCGTATAACTGAATTGGTCTTCTTCAACATCAGAATCAAGGAAAAACCATTTTTGAAACAAATTTGGGAATCATGACAGCTAATCCCGTTTGTTTTTGAGTATATAACTAAAACATAATTAATAACTGATGGATTGAAATAAAAAAAGTTGAATTAAGAATGGAGCTGGACAGACCACAACTTTGATATGAACACAAAATCCAATTTCGAATTAGAGATCATTTTAGAACAAAGTTCCTAAATGAAATAGGTTCTAAATCCCTTATAGAAACTTCGTAATTCCTCAATTGAGTTTGAATCATGACAGGTAACTCAATTTCGTTCACAGAAAATTCGTTTGACTTTTTAAACCGAAACTTTGACTCACAAATTCAAGCTTGATATAACGAATTTAAACTCAAGATTTTGCAGAAAGATTGCCCATAAGATTCCTAACAAAACTCTATTTTTACATTTTGATAATAATTGTAGAATCAGGCTTTTAGTGAAAAGATGAAGGGACGGAGGTAAACGAGCAGAAAAAATAAAAGAATATATAACTGGTTGAATCTTCAATCAGCAAAAGTAAAAAAATGATTAAGATTGAGAGTGATTATAAATAATTGATCGATTAAGTTTTCCAAGATGCTGAAGTAATCATTTGATATTAGGTAAAGGTATGACTCGACAAGAAGGTCACGGGCAGGAGGAAGAAAACAGAAATCAATATATCTGATAAGGATCTGCGTAATTATAGGTCTTTATATGTGTTATTAAATATTAATAATTAATAATTATAAATGAAGTGTATTAATAAAAAAAATCTGATAATATAATATTATTAATAAAAGTAAAATAGTAATAATAATAAATATAGAAATAATAATAATATAAATAATAAAACAATTAATAATATCCATAAAAATAATACTAATACTTATAATGATAATATAATACTAATAATAGAACTATTAATGTTACTAATAATAATATTGATAATGCTATGAGGATATTAATAAATAATAATAGTGTTAATAATAATAACATCAAATCAAATGTTACTTAATGATAAAATTAATAATAATAAACCATAAAGATAATTTTAGTGAAATTGTCAATGATTAAGCTATTAATGATATTTATAACAATAATACTAGTTATTGATAATAATATTAGGAATAATAATAATACTATAATAACTTATATATATAGAATTTATATATTTTGATAATATTAATAACACTAGTATTTATTTTAATATTGAAAGTGATAATAACATTATTATAATAACTATATTTATCATAAAATCTTATATTTTAATATTACATATTATTGTTTTGGTAATACATTTATATAATATACATTCTGTCGAATAGAGAGAGGGAGGACTCTCTCTACTCTTGTGAGTGTTTCACTCGGGGTGGAGAAATGATTTCTCTTTATTCTAGGATAGAGGAAGGATTGTGTACATCCCACCTCCCCCATACCTCACACATGTGGGATTGGGTATGTTGTTGTTGTGCTGTTGTTGTATTTATATAATATACATTACATAATAAGTTATCGCAAGTATTAAGTTTTACATATTTTAACATATATTAGAATATACATATAATAATAATTATATATAGAAATCATATATTTATATGTGTAGATTCATTTTTAATTACAACTTAATTATTTATATCCTATTTTACTTATTAAATTCTAGTGTTTAAAATTAGATTTTTATTATTTTCAATTACCATATATACTTACACACACACACACACACACACACATATATATATATATATATATATATATATATATATATATATATATATATATATATATATATATATATATATATATATATATATATATATATATATATATATATATATAATTACAAACAATTGTTCGTGAATCGTCGGGAATGGTCAAAGGGCAAATGCATTCATGTAATCTATTCCAAAATTTTGAGACTCAGCTTTACAGATTTTGCTTATCGTGTCGAAATTATATAAGATTAAGTTTAAATTTGATCGGAAATTTCTTGGTCGTCACAGTACCTACCCGTTAAAGAAATTTCGTCTCGAAATTTGAGTGAGGTTGTCATGGCTAACAATAAAAATGTTTTCATGATGAATATGAGTCGATAAATAGAGTTTTATTACCGTTGAGTAATAAGGATAAAAATAATTCGATTATTCGAAGAGTACGAGTGAAGCTATCACTAAATAGTGAAATGAGAAAGACATGTTTCATCATAACTTTTGACTAGTCATGGTTGAATTTCGGAGTTCAAGGGATTTAAAGAAAATCTTCGAAATCCGAAAGATTTGATTCTTCGGCGAATAAGGAAATTAAGATCTCTCTAATTAAATACGGTGATCTGCCTCGATTACTCTGTCTGATATTCCCATTTTAAATTAAACTTTTTCCGTTCCATTATTTTCACCATTCCTATACTTTCTTTCTTAGTTCATACATCCAAAAGATTGTGAAAATGCTTAATCCCGTTCTAATCCTTGATATTTTTCTAATTATCATTTCTGTCATCCTTCTTTTCAATCTTCTACCAGAAAAATCTGTTTACTTCTACTATTACCTTAGGGTGATACCATTCTTAATTATACCGTGTCTTTATATTGCTATTCGTATTAATATTCACGGTTTGTAATTTATGTGTTGTTATTGAGTTTTATATCTCCCCTTATATTTCAATGTCCCTACTTGTGTCTTCTATAATCATTGTCATCCACAGTTAATACTCCCTCCTATTTACTGCGATTTGCAATCCAATTTCTATTTTGAAGCTTTGTCCCTTCGTTTCATCTTCTTGCGATTAGGCATCTCTTGTAATGGTCCAGAATTCGCATATATAAATTTCGGAGTGAATATCGTTAATGTTCTAAGACGGAAATGGTAATGGAAAAATTTTTGATTTGTTAAATTACCAAAATACTCTGAAAAAGACCGAATCATCAAGAAATATTTTTTTTTTTTTTGATATTTACAGGTTAAATAGAATACCAGAGTCGTGTAACATAGCACATGATAACATTATGATCTGTGAATCATCACGTTCTATTTTAAAAACTCAGCATGTCTTACTGTAATATAATCACGTTGATCAAGTGTCATTATATTATACTAACCCATGCTTCAATTCCCAACACTACTTCAAAAACATTCATAATTTATACTTAGATTTTACAGAAGTTTCCAATACAATGGAATACAGAACACGCGAAGAGGTAGATAATTTCGGACAAGAATATTTATGAAAATATCCTCAGAAATATCGAAGATATTTATGATGATATTTTGGAATTTCTAAGTTCGGAGGTTGATGAAGAAAAATTTTTTGCAAGATTTTAACATGACTTCAGAGCAAGATATTCTCTAAAGATTTCATCGGATCCAAAATTACCTGGATTCTTTGAATATAGGGTTTGGTCTTTGTATTTGTCCTTGGTCTCCTTCATGGTTAGCTCTATCCGTTTTACAGTACCAAATTTTCTATCGAGCGTTCCCAACACTCCATTCTTTATCATCAAACTCTTGGCCATTTAGGCCATCTACAATTTTATTGTTTCGTCTGCATTTAATGCAGTCATATCTGAATCGTCGGTTATTAATCCGAGGTGTTTTCAGGAGAATTGTGTTTTTAGATGATTAAACGTTGATGGTAGTATGGTGGAATATAAAAGGTTCTCTGGTAACAATAAATGAGCACGCATATATATCAAGGTTATAATAAGGTTGTTTTGAATGAAAAGTTGAAGTTGTCTTGTTGGAGCTGTGACAAAATTGGCTATTTTGAAGAAGAACTGCAAGGTTATTTTGGGTAATAATAACACTAAAGGAATTAGCACAGCTACGTGTTAAACGTTTACTCAGTTTCCGAGAATTTTTCAGGTGCATAACTATATGCATAAATCTTTCCTTCCGTAGATGAAGTACGGTTGGTTCATCCTCTCGATTGAGGTGTTTTCAAGAATCATAAAAGGTGTGAACGCAGATTATAATCGTCAAGATACAAATGAGGTTTAAGATGAAATCAAGTGACAAACTTGAAGAAATGTTTAGTTTCATATGTTATAATCAATATTTTAATTTATTTTAATTGTTCAATATTATTAGTCCACAGTCGATAGTCCACAGTTAACAGTCCAATAATTTATAAATAGTTTAATATATAATATTCGAATTAATTAATACATATCGTGACCCGTGTACATGTCTCAGACTCGATCACAATTCAAAATATATATATTATTGTAGAATCAACCTCAACCCTGTATAGCTAACTCGATCATTACTGCATATAGAGTGTCTATGGTTATTCCAAATAATATATATAGATGCGTCGATATGATATGTCAAAACCTTGTATACGTGTCCCGATATTTAAAGTGCGTAAAATAAATAATAGGAATTAAATGACGATAAATAAAATTGCGAGAATATAAATTGTGATAAATAAAATGTAATCAGTTAGCTATGAACAGTTAGCTAGGAACAGTTAGCGTGGATTCTTAACAAAAATTTTCTCATAGTTAATTTGTTTGTTTCTAACAAATTTTATTTTGTCCAATGTTTTCTTCATTATGCCACTTGTTGGATTCTGATAAGTCAAAATCCAAATATGAAATTGAAAGAAAATGGTTATTCTGCGGTGAACGGATACGTATATCTTGTGGATGTAAGTAGAATAGTAAATGACTGTTGAATCAGCTTCGAAGAATGTACAGTGTAACTTATTAAGGTGAAATTTAAATATTCCTCGGGTATTACCTACCCGTTAAAATATTTTTACCATTAACAGTTTGTACGAAAGAATTTTTAATTACCATCTTTATGAAAACATATATACATATATATTTTCTTCAGATATAATCATGGATTTTATGAGTTAATATGATATTAAGCTCATTTGATTTTCGGTTAGAACTAGAATACATAATCTCAAAACATTAGAGATTACATAATTGTCATGACGAACGAAGATAAATGAGGTATAACGATACGTAGAACGAAGATAATCTATGTAGGATGTCATGTAGTACGATGATTATGCTGAAGGTACAGAATGAGATGTTGAGGCATGGATTGTTGACGGTACAGGTGCTGTTACTGATGGTACTGTTGGTGTCGGTGATGTTGCTGAAGCTGGTAAATTTTGCACCATGTCCTCTAAATTGATTACTCGAGCGCGAAGTTCATTGACTTCTTCTATTATTCTGGGATGATTGTCGGTCAGAACAAGCGGATGAATATCTACCTATCATTTTCAGTCTCGACACGTCTTATTGCAATTATTGCATAGATGGTGTACAGACAAATTCGTATCCCATCACATTAAACCTTGTCTGACACGTCTCCTTAATTACCTTCGTAATTTACGGGATCTTCTGTACTATATATAGGTATTCTATATAATTAGAATAACATCTGATATCCGAAAATCATTTCATATCAAAATCCTCTAACTAATCGTAAAAGATGGATCCTACACCTAGTTTAGATTCCATTAGTTCCAAGAGCGATTTCGAGATGTATATTGAAATAGACTCTGAAGTCAATAAACCTGAAGTGCCTCAACCATTTAGCTATGTTTCTTTCTGGAGGAGATGGGTGTGGGTCCGAGACTTACTCACCCGATGGAGAAATGAAGAAAGCGAACCCTACCGTGAACCAAACTTACCTCCTAACATCGGAGAAAACGAGGTACTCACTGGTGAACCTATACGCAACACTGTTTTTACCCTTCTTGCCAAAATATTCCGCCTCGAAGGTCGCATTACTGCAATATCAGAAAATATTCAACCCCTACTTCCGAATACCAATCGAAGGGGAATATTAGAAGAAGTTAGGGAACTTCGAATTGATAATCAAGATCTATCGAATCAGATGAGTGGGTGGATAGAAATGATAGAGGGTAGGATAGAAACCCTAACAAGAATGGTGCGTGATTTACAAGTTATACTTATTACACCAACGTCATCACCAGCCCCAGCACTAACAACATTTGTACCACCGACAACAACATCCACATCACCAGCCTCGACAGCACCATCTATACCGCGAGCGTAATCTTCGTTCTACCTATCGTTCTATCTACTTTATCTTTGTTCTACATATCAATCTACATCAATTATCTTCGTTCTACGTGGCGATTATGTAATCTCTAAAGTCTTAAAGATTATATATTCTCACGGTAAATTAAATGAGCTTAGTATCAAATTGACTCATTAAATCCATGATTACATCTGAGGAAAATATATATGTATATATATTTTCATAAAGATTGTAATTAAAAATTCTTTCACACAAACTGTTATTGGTGAAAATATTTTAACGGGTAGGTAATACCCGAGGAATATTTAGATTTCATATTAATAAGCACACTGTACATTCTTTCAAATCTAATTCAACAGTCATTTACTATCCGATTTACAGCTACGGATATACGTGTCCGTTCACCACAGAATAACCATTTTCATTCAATTTTATATTTGGATTTTGATCTATCAGAATCCAACAAGTGGCATAATGAAGAAAATATTGGACAAAATAAAATTTGTTAGAAACAAACAATTTAACTATGAGAAGAATTTTGTTAAGAATCCACGCTAACTGTTCCTAGCTAACTGTTCCAAGCTAATTGTTCCTAGCTAACTGATTACATTTTATTTATCGCAATTTATTTATCGCAATTTATATTCTCGCAATTTTATTTATCGTCATTTAATTTCTGTTATTTATTTTACGCACTTTAAATATCAGGACACGTATACAAGGTTTTGACATATCATATCGACGCATCTATATATATTATTTGGAATAACCGTAGACACTCTATATGCTGTAATGCACGAGTTCGCTATACAGGGTTGAGGTTGATTCTACAATAATATATATACTTTGAGTTGTGATCGAGCCTGAGACATGTACACGGGTCACGATACATATTAATTAATTTGAATATTATATATTAAACTATATATGAATTATTGGACTGTTAACTGTGGACTATCAACTGTGAACTACTAACATTGGACAATTAAAATGAATTAAAATACTGATTATAACATATAAATTAAACAATTCTTAAAGTTTGCCACTTGATTTCATCTTAGACATCCTTTGTATCTTGACGATTACAATCAGCGTTTAATCATCTAAAAACACAATTCTCTTAAAAACCCTCGGTTTGATAACCGATGATCCAGATCCGTTAACTTTGAAAATGCTGACGAGACAGCATGTTGTAGATGGTCTTTATGGCCAAAAGTTGATGATAAAGAATGGAACGCTCGATAGAAAAATTTGGTACTGAAAAACGGATTGAGCAAACCATGAAGGAGATCAAGGACAAATACAAGGATCAAACTCTGTATTCAAAGAACCCAGATAATTCTGAATCCGATGAAATCTTTAGAGAATATCTTGCTTCGAACTCATGTTAAAATCTTGCGAAAAAATTTTCTTCATCAACTTTCGAACTTAGAAAATCCAAAATATCATCATAAATATCCTCGATATTTTTGAGGATATTTTCATAAGTATTCTTGTCCGAAATTATATACCTCTTCGTGCTTTCTATAATTCATTGGAAATTTCTGTATAATCTAAGTATAATTACGAATGAATTCTGGAGAAGTGTTAAGAATTTGAACATGAGTTAGTATAATATAATGACACTTGGCCAACGTGATTATATTATAGTAAGTCATGCTGGAAGTTCTAATGAAACATGATGATTCACAGACTATACCGTCATCATGTGCCATGTTACATAACTCTTTCATTATGCTTAACTTCTAAACATATCAAGAAAATATATTCTTAATAGTTCTATCCTCAGTGATTCTGGTACTTTGACAAATCAAATCGTGATATTGCGTTCTTTTTTGTTTAGAACATTAAATTCATTCGAAAGTCCATATTTACAAATTCTGGACCATTATTCGCTTTACTAGAGGTCGAGAAGAAAATAAAAAGGCAAAGAGCTCCAAAATATAAGAGGAAATATAAAGCTCAATAACAACACGGAGGTTACAAACTATGAATATTAATACGAATAGCAATATAAAGACACAATAGTATGATAAGCATAATTACCCCAAGAACGAAGTAGAAATAAACAGATACCTCTGAGGGGAGTTGGAATAGAAGAATGATTGATTCGATAGTCAGAATGAGGTTAAGAATCAGAGTTGGATTAAGCATATTCACAATCATTGAAAGTATGGATCGAGAAAGAAAGTATTGGAGTGGTGAAAATAATGGAACGGAAGAGGTAAATTTATAGTGAAATATCAGACATAGCAATTGAGGCAGATGACCACATTTAATTAAAGAGGATCCAAATTTCCTTATTCACCGAAGAACCGAATCTTATATAGATTTCGAAGATTATCTTTAAATTTCTTGAATTCCGGAAATCAACAATGACTACGTCAAAAATTAAGACGGATCTCTATTTACTTCATTTCACTCTTTTGTAATAGCTTCATCCGTACGCTTCGGGTAATCAAATTATTTTATTAATATTACTCAATATTGATAAAACCCTATTTTGTCAACTCTTATTCGTCATGAAAACATTCTTATTATTAGCCATGGCGACCTCGATCAAATTTCAGGACGAAATTTCTTTAACGGGTAGGTACTGTCATGACCCAGAAATTTTCGACCAAATTTAAACTTAATCTTTATATGGTTGCAACACGATAAGCAAAGTCTGTAATGTTGAGTCTCGAAAAACTTTGAATTGTGTTCATGTATACATTTGACCTTTGAACTATTTGTATGGATTCAGTGAACCATTGACAGTTCTCGACGATTCACGAACAGTTGCGTGTAAATAAATAGGTAAATAAATATACGTAGATATATATAAATATAGACATAAGTGTATATATATATAAAAAATAAAAAAAAATAAAATATAATTGTTATATTACTTTCAATATTAATAGTACTACCTGTATTAATAATTTTATACAGATATGAAAATTGATATGTAAGAATTGTTATAACGTTTTATTGATAATTATAATTAGTAATATTATGAGTATAATTAATAATATTAATATTAGCAGTTTTATTAATATTAATGATTATAAAATTTATTAAAATTATAATTGTTATTAGTAATATCAACATGTTATTATTATTATCATTATGTATTATTAGTATTATCTTAGGAATAATATTATGATTTTTATTATTAATATAATTATTATTAATTAGTATTATTATTATTACCAAAAATTATTATTTTTATATAAAAATAACATTATCGTGATTCTTATTAATTTTATTATTATTATTAATACTAGTATTATTTTAGTAATATTATTATTTAAGGACATAAAAAGTATTATTATTATTATTTATATAGCTATATTCAATAATTAAGATTAATTATATATTTAATATAAAAATCCAAGAAAAATCGTACTACACAGATTCTAAAATTGATTTCAATTCACTATCAACTGTATTTGAATTTTGTTTCCTTGTCTAAAGTTCATTACAAATCTACATCAAATTGTACGAATTAAATTATCTTATAATTTGTTATATATATATTTTTTATTTATTCGATTAGTTTCCTGTCAAAAAAATCTGTGAGCATCACTTACAATCCTTATAAATTGTTTTTGTCTGCAATCCTCAGTTTCAATCACAATACCAAATAAAAATTCACGTATTATATAGGAACTTATGCAATTGAGAAGGAATTAAAAAAATAAATAAAAAATATACAAAGAAGAGCTCGATACCTCTGCTTCCTCATCTTTTTGGCTAAATCTTGATTTCGAAACAAATTACAAAAAGTATAAAAACAGTTTTGTTAGGAATGTTTTAAACGATCTCTCTGCAAAGTTTTAGTTATCAATTCATAAAATTCAAGAGTAATTTTGGAAGTCAAAGTTATTCCTACAAAAAGTCAAACTTTTGTTCATCATAAAATTCGAACTCAATTCGATGTTTCAGGATCAATTGAGGATTTGGAAAGTTTCTAATGGTGATTTGCAACATATTTCCTGTTATAAATATTATGTAAAACGCTCTTGAATTCGAAAAGCAATATTTTTTTTGGTATGAAGTCGCGAGGTATACAGTGTCCTGTATGTGTATATTTTTTTTTCTCTACTATCCATTAATTTACAAATACAACTTTAATTCAGTGATATATCAATGGCACACTGAATCATATCTCTAAATGATTTATTGATACTTGGTTGATTTACATGCTGAACAAGATGAAGAACAACAGTAACGGGTTAAATAAAAATGGTTTATGGGTTATAACAGAAATGTAAAAGCAGCGTGATGGTTTGGGAACATGTTAGGGTAGCGGGAGGTCTAGGGTTCGATCCCTGCTTGATGCATAAATTTTTTTAATGGGCTTCTAAGGTAGTCTCATGTTCTTATAAAAGAAAAATCATTATTATTATTGTTATTATTATTATTATTATTATTATTATTATTATTATTATTATTATTATTATTATTATTATTATTATTATTATTATTATTATTATTTTTATTATTATTATTATTATTATTATTATTATTAATTATGTTATCGTTATTATGTTGTTATTTATTACTAATTATTATTATTATTATTATTATTATTATTATTATTATTATTATTATTATTATATTTTCAAATCTAATTATTATTATTATTATTATTATTATTATTATTATTATTATTATTATTATTATTATTATTATTATTATTATTATTATTATCATCATATCATTATTAGGAATACAAGTAATATTATTATTATTATCATCTTCATTATTACTAGAATCATTATTATATTTATTAGTAGTATTTCTATAACAAATTACTGATTTTTGATATAATACCAACTACAAATATATATACATATATATACATATATATATATATATACATATATATATATATAAATATTAAATAAAAGAAATTATGTGATTATATGTGTTAATATATATACTTGATATAGGTTCATGAATCCGAGGTCAACCCTACACTTGTTTAATGTCGTCATATGTATTTTTACTACAAAATACAGTATGGTGAGTTTCATTTGCTCCCTTTTTAATTGCTTTTGCAATATATATTTTGGGCTGAGAATACATGCAATATTTTATAAATGCTTTACGAAATAGAGACAAGTGATTAAAAATGATATTCTGCGGATTGATGTGCTAGGTAATTTAGTTACATGTTATAAGAGCATGTAAGCGCGAATCCTAAAGATAGATCTCTCGGGCTTAACACCCCCATCCTGTAGGCTGCACTAGACATAAGAGCTAGTGAGCGAATGTTTTGTACTTCGAGGATTATTTATACACTTGCGAGTGTACGTATCCATCTTTGCGAAGATGACTTATTATATTATTGTTAAGGTTGGTTACTGAGGCCTCAACATAAGCAGAACGGTTTTATACACTTGCAAGTGTACATATATTTATAAATGGAAATCTTATGGTCTATTAAAATATTGAAATGATAGTTATGATAAACTTATGAACTCACCAACCTTTTGGTTGACACTTTTAAGCATGTTTATTCTCAGTTATGAAAGAAATCTTCCGCTGTGCATTTGCTCATTTTAAAGATATTACTTGAAGTCATTCATGGCATATTTAGGTCAGTACCTCGCAATGGGACCAGATATTGATGACTTCGTCCAGGTGGATTAGGATGGGTTGTTAGAGTTTAAGACTTCTGTCTTTCACCAGTTTCGCAAGACATTCCTCGCCATCAATATGATTTGGTCATGAAAGTTCGAAACAAGATCACCAATAAATATGCAAATTCATTTGACTCTTCCAACGAGGAAAAATAATTTCTATCTTTTTAAAATTTGTAGTTTTTATTCAGGTATTGTATTGATTCTTTTTTGTATTTTTTTATGTAATGTGTGCTTTACTTTAATGCAATTTTTTATTTTAATTTAATTTTTATTTTGAAGTTTTTTTTAAAAAAAATTATTTATACATAAATATATACATTTTATAAAAAATTATAGATAATAATGATAATAATAATAATAATAATAATAATAATAATAATAATAATAATAATAATAAAAGTGGGGTCAATGTAGTTGTATGACACGTGTCATAGATACTAGTGGAGTGTGATGTTTTTATTGATAGAAAAAATTTACTAAGGTGACGCTGATGTAACACAATGTGATTGTATAATAGATGTCATGGATAAGAGTAGTCTTACGGGTTTTATAAAGAATGGACCATTATTCATTAGACATTTTAATGATCCATTTAATTTTAACTAGTGGGTTTGATTTGGGTTTTGAAAAAGGTCCATTACACGTATAATTGAAAAACAAAGGGTTTTGAGACCTCATTTATTCCAGCCGCCTTAAGTTATTTTCTTTCCTTCAAAAAATTTTTTTTTTTAGTTCACCCACTGCAGCTCCCAAACCAGTCCAGAGAACTTCATCTTCTTCGCCTTTGGCCTCCACCCATTTAACCCCTACACCACCATGCTTGGTGGTTGCTACGATGAACCTAACCTGCTCAGATTTGTTGGTTCCGGTTTGTTGGTTCAGTGGTTTTTTTTTAGCTACTTATTTTGAAATAATTATTGGAGATTCTATCAGAAAATACAAACTCATGTATCCTGATTATGTTTTCATACTTCATCCCTTTAAAAAGAAGACTTCTCTTACACGGGAACAATGAAAACATATCATGATACACGAGTTTGTTTTTTCTGATAAACGAGTGTGAATAGTTGTACACCATAGAGTGATCTTATCTCCATCCTATAGCGAATCCATTAGGGATGCTTGTGGATGTTGGGCATCCCCTAACTGGCCCATTATACTTAACCCGTAGCCCTATTTTTTTTTTGGCAAAAATATTAATATATATATATATATAAAGATCGTAAAGATCCGGTGGAGTACACAAACGATTAAAATTGAAAGGTCTCGCTCTGATCGTCCTACACAATGGACGATAACATTAAAAGAGAGCGAGCACGTTGAAAATGAAATTGAAAGATACAATACAATCGTACATCCCACCAAACCTAAATCTAAAACTATATAAAAACTGATCTCATATCCAACACCACAATCGCCACTACATATACAAGCCGCAAAACTAAAAAAAAACGTCGGGCACTCCAGCAGCACCTAACTTGAGGCCTGCAAACCAAAATAGCCTCCCGTACCCGAAAACCCTGTACAACTCCTAAACCAGAGAAACACAAGCCCGTCATGTGACATCCGCATTTTGGGCCTAGTTGAAATGACCATTGTACCCTTGGGTAGGGCGTAATTATTGATTTTAATAATTGTATGTTTTTGATTATTTGATGATTTGGTTAAGACCAGTTTGTGACAAGGGTCACAGAACAGGTTCGTTAATTTAATTTGAACTCCGTTAGGGTCGTCTAATGAGGTACGTAAGTTATCAGATAACTGATAAATACCCGTGTGTTATGGGGTATGGGTTTATAACCCACATAATTGTGTAATATTTGCTTCACTCTTCTTATTTCTTGAACCTTCTCAAACAAGAACGTACCAAACTTCATCCCTTCACAAACCCTAATTGAATCTAAGCTAGAAATTGGATCAAGAGACTTCAAGGAGTGATTATTATCATCCTTGTGACCATTTATCCAGGTTTGTTAGCTTGAATTCGTGCTTTAATTCATAGAAATTAGGTTTTGGGTGTAAATGAGTTTTGATGAATTTTGAGCTTGAATCTTCATATTATATGTTTGTATATGTTAATTAATGTTAGAAATAGTTGTTATATAGTTTATATGAATTTTTTGAAGTGGTTTTGGTGTTAGAACTTGCAAAAATCGAGTTTTTGGGCCAAAATGGCAAAAATCAGCGTGCAGGAGCCGTTCTTCAGCTCCCACATGAGTGACAGGTCACTCGTACGAGTGACCATGCGTTTGAGGCTCAACCACATGGCTGAGGACTCACTCGTACGAGTGAAGTCTCATCCGTGCGAGTGAGCACTGGTCAGCTTTTGGTAAAATTGAAAAGGGCGTAACTTTCAAACCATAACTTCGTTTTTGATGAATCAAATATCGTTGGAATCGTATTGAAGAGTACTTTTCAATGGTAAACTTTTAAGAAGCTGGATAAAATTTATTTTGGACATAAAAAGGGGTTTTGGCGTGTATGTCTTGTTTTGCACGCATTTGAGTGACGTTATTGATTGAAATTATAATGTAGACTTATCATATAGTGATTACATGATTGTAGGTGTTGATTTAGTGTATGAATTGATGTTTGATGTTGTGCTTTTGGGTTGAAACTCATCTAAATAGTTGATGCTACTATTCTTTATCACTCGCACGAGCGAGCATTCACTCGTACGGTTGAGATAGTCAACCGTGTGGTGAACCGTACGAGTGAGTGGTGATGGGAACTTATAATTTGATTGTGATGATATGTACAGTTGAGACATGACTCGTACGAGTCACTGGTCACTCGTGTGGTGAACCGTACGGATCAGATTAGTCACTGTAGGATGTTTGGTCATAGACCAAACATACGAGTGAGTTGTCATCGCATGGTTGGGTGTTCTCAAACGTGCATGTGATGGTGTTACTCGTACAGTTGGCAGACCAGTTGTAATGTGATTAAGTTTTGGTATTGGTGTTGTTGTCTTGTTGTTGGGTTGTTATCAAGACATGATTACTGACCGTGTTATGTCTATTTTCATGTGATAAAGACAAAGAGAAGGCTCAGTAAGATTAGAATTCTGAGTTTCTTCTGTTGCTTGTAATCGGTGAGTGAGATTATCTCCGGGTGTAGTATAGAGTAGCAAGTTGTGCTACTATGTTATACTGTTATAATTGCTATGCTTAGTAGATATGTTGTAATAATAATCACTGTAGAGTTGCCATGCTAGTCGTAGTGACAGTTGTCCGTAGTGGTAGTTGTTTAACAGTTGTGTGCATGAGTTGTAGTTGCCAGTTGGGACCTATAGTTGTTAGGCTCAGCTCAGAGAGGTCAACCTAGTTGAGGTTGGGTCCAGTTGGCTACTGATTGTTGTTCAATAGTAAGGACTTTCGGTAGACGCTAGATGTGACGACCCGGAAATTTCTGACCAAATTTAAACTTTATATTTAGATGATTTAATGTTTCCGACCCGATAAGCAAAGTCTGTTATGATAAGTCTCAAAAATTTTAAACCGTTGTCATATATTCAATTGATCTTCGACCATGCTCGACGATTCCCGAACAATTGTTTGTAAATAAATATGTGTATATAAATATATATAGATATAAATGTAAATATATATAATAATATGAAATAATAAAATGCAATTTAAACATTAGAATAAAGTAAAACAATATATTAGATAATAAAGATCTATGTAATATATATATATATATATATATATATATATATATATATATATATATATATATATATACATACATATATAGATATGATTCTTAAACATAATTAATATTATATGTATATTATAATATTTATATAAAACGTATAATTATTAAATATTATATATATATATATATATATATATATATATATATATATATTATATAAGTAATACATAACACATAGTTAATAACATGTAATATTAACATATTAAATTTAAATTATAAGTTAAAATTTGTTCTGGTAATATTATTATCATTTTCAATATAAATATCAAAGTTAATATTATTGATGTTATTATCACACATAGGCATGAAATTTAATATATATAAATTGTTATATTATCATTATTACTAATATTATTATTATCATTAATAATATTAATATTATAATTGATATTATTTTAAGTAAAATTATTATTATCAATATTTTAATTATTTATATCATTATTATTATTAGTATTAATATTATTATTATAATTATCATTAATATTATTATTATTGTTGTATTACCAGTATTTTTTTATTTAATAATATAAAAGGTAGTATAATTATTAATAAGTTTATTAACATAAATTAATTTATATATAATAGATTCAATACAAAAGTGAACGCATCATTTTCAGTATCTGCTTTTTTCTGATATATTATACAGCTCGTGAATTCCTGTCTAAGTTTGTTACAAGTCCGAATCAACTGGTATACAAACAAATTCTGTTAGAAGTGGGTTTCAACTATTATTTTTTTTAACTTTATGCTTCTGTTTCTTTTATTAATTGACTAACTCATTATCAATATAAATCAATCAAATGGATCACGTATTTAGACTCAAACCAGTCGAAAGTTTCATCATCATTATCAAATATCAATTGTAATTACATCAATCCCTTGAATTAAACTAAAAATGTATTTTTTTTACAGCCCGATATACCTCTGTTTCATTTTTTTTTTATCAAAACTCGAAATTGAATTAATGGTTAAATTCTAGATTGCAGAGTTGTTAGGAATCCTTTATGCAAACTATCTGCAAAGTTTCAAAATCCAATTCATGATATCGAGTTCTAATTTTCGAGTCAAAGTTTTGGAGTCAAAAGTCAAACTTTTTGTTCTTTACGAAATTTGAATTCAATTTGATGTTTCTGGAACAATTGATGATTGAGAAAGATTCTAGGAGTGATTTGAAACCTAATTGGTGTTGTAAGCTTGAGCTAAAACGTTTTAAAAATCAAAATCAAATTTTTTTTTCTTTTTACATCGACGAACAGCAGTCCTTCTGTTATTTTTTTATTTATTTTTTTTCTTTCCAATTAATCTCCAATAATCATTTATGAGTTGGATATTATATCCTAAAAATCATTTTGGTAACTAATAACAAGATTGAATTGTTTTGGGTCGTCTGAGTTTTTTTTTTTTGAGGAAGATGAAGAACTCACGCAGATAGATATTAGATATATAGATTTAGGTAGAGTAATTAATCAGAAAAACAACTTAGAGCATATGGTTAAGTAGGGTGTCGGGTTTCGAAAGGTCGCGGGTTCGAGTCCCTTTAGTGGTGAAATTTTTTTTAAAGGTTTCTTCAAAGGTTGTAATCCTTCATTATTATTATTATTACTATTATTATTATTATTATTATTATTATTATTATTATTATTATTATTATTATTATTATTATTATTATTATTATTATTATTATTATTATTATTGTTATGTATTTATTTTTACTTACTAATATTAATGTATTACTAATTATTATCACTATTATTAATAACATTGTCATAAAAATTATTATGATTAATATAGTTTATATTATTAGCATTTCTAATATTATTAGTATTAACATTATTATTACTATTAGTATTATTATTATTGTATTATTATTGTTATTACTAAGTACTATGATTAAAATTATGGTTATGTTAAATATTGTTACTACTAACATAAATATTATGAACATTATTAACATTAATATAAGTAATATTATTATTATAATTAGTATTAAGACTAGTATTAATATTAAGCATTTTTTTGTATTATTATTATTTCTAAATTTAAATTTGAAGATATTAGAATATTAGGAAGAGAGTTATGAAATAAAAATGTTATAATTAAGTTTCAAATTAAGTATAATATAATTAAGATTAAATAAAAATCATGATTAAAAAGTATTGTTATAAACGTTAATTCAAAACCTCGAATATGAAAATAATATGTTACTATAAATAATATTAAGTAATATGTATAAATTTATGGATTTAAAAACTATGGATAAAATTATAATTTAAATAAGTTATAAATTATTATTATCATTATCATTATCATTAAAATTAAAATTATTACTAACACTATTATTATTAAAAATTAGTATCATTATAATCATTTTTACAAAAAATATTAATTTGTTATCATTAAAACTATCATCATTTATATTATCAAGTAATATCTATGTCATTTATTAGAATAATATTGATTATGAAAATAACGGTTTTAATGACGTTAATAAAGTTATAAGTAAAGATTATATATATAAATATATTTAATACACATAACTTAACTATATTAACAATTATATATATATAATAAAATATATAAATAATTATGTTTAGCACATATAAAATAACAAAATATTTTTATATATAAAATGAATATATGAAACATAAATATATTATTAATATAAAAATGATATAATTAATAAGTTATATATATAAACGTATTCGATTACGATTATGTGTATTAATATATACCAGATGATATAGGTTCATGAATCCGAGGCCAACCCTGCATTGTTCAGTTCCGTCGTATGAATATTTTTACTACAAATATCGTATAGTGAGTTTCATTTGCTCTCTTTTTAAATGCTTTTGCAATATATATTTTTGGGACTGAGAATACATGCTCTACTTTTATAAATGTTTGACGAAATAGACACAAGTACTTAAAAATATTATACGATTGAGTTACGAGTACACCGGATATCACCCCTTTAAGTCTGGTAATCTAAGAATTAGGGAACAGACCCCCTAATTGACGTGAATCCTAAAGATAGATCTATGGGCCTTGACAAGCCCCAGTCAGAGAATTTGAACTGCTTTAGTACTTCGATTTTGGTATACAACCGCCAGCTTTAAAAGATATGGACCTGTTTGTGAGGTGTACACAACCGTCATATTTAAAAGAGTGGCCTGTTTGTATGTTGTTTGCATGCAGTTTACAAAATGCCTGTATGCGGGGGATATTCTAGATGCATTTTGTTAATGTCGATTACCAGGTGTTTAATTTCGTATGAATGATTTTTACAGCAGTGAGCAGACCTGCACAGATTGTTTTTGAAATATGAGTATCTTGTGGTCTATAAAAATGATGGAAATGAATATTGATTATGAAAAACTAATGAACTCACTAACCTTTTGGTTGACACTTTTAAGCATGTTTATTCTCAGGTATGAAAGAAATCTTCCGCTGTGCATTTGCTCATTTTAGAGATATTACTTGGAGTCATTCATGACATATTTCAAAAGATGTTGCATTCGAGTCGTTGAGTTCATCAAGATTAATATTAAGTCATTCATAGTTTGGATATATTATGAAAGGATATGCACACCTGTCAACTTTCGATGTAATGGAAGTTTGTCTTTTAAAAACGAATGCAATGTTTGTAAAACGTATCATATAGAGGTCAAATACCTCGTAATGTAACCAAATGTAATGTATCCGTCCAGGTGGATTAGGACGGGTCGTTAAAGTTGGTATCAGAGTGGTGATCTTAGCAAACCAGGTCTTGCATTAGTGTGTCTAACAGGTAGTTGTTAGGATGCATTAGTAAGTCTGGACTTCGACCTAGTAGTTGTTAGGATACATTAATAATTTTGGACTTGAACCTGGTCTGCATGTCAAAAGTTTTTCTTACCGTTCTTTGTCGAAAAATATCTACCAATCATTGTCAGTCTCGACATGTCTTATTACAATTATTGCATAGATTGTGTACAGACAAATTCATATCCCATCACATTAAACTTTGTCTGACATGTTTCCTTAATTCCCTCCGTAATCTACGGGATCATCTGTACTAAACATAAGTATTCTATGTAATTAGAATATCATCCGATATCCGAAAATCATTTCATATCGAAAACCCTTTACCTAACCGTACAATATGGAACTCGCAACTAGTTCAAATTCCTCGGATTCTGACAGCTATTCCGACATGGATATTCACCTAAACTCCGAAAGCAGTGTAAATGAAATGGATTAATCAATTAGTCACCTTCAATTCTGGATGAATTGAGGATGGGTTCGTAGCCGACTTAACCAATGGAGACGAGAAGAAGGCGATCCTTTCTACCCACCAACCTGCACTCTTGGCGAAGAACCTGAAGCACTTACCGGCGAACCCATACGAAACACCATTTTCACACTCATTTCCAGAGTATCTCACCCCGATTATATTCTATCTAAAATTCTAAACCTTATTCATCCACTCTTTCCGACCGACAATCATCCTGGAGTAATGGAAGAAGTCAACGAGCTTCGTGCTCGAGTAATAAATTTGGAGAATATGATACAAAACTTACCAGCTTCAGCAACATCACCGACACCAACAGAACCACCAGCAACAGCACCCGTACCATCAACACCACACCTCAACATCACAATCTGTACCTCGAGCATAATCATCGTTCTACGAATCGTTCTACATCATTTATCTTCGTTCTACATGGCGATTATATAATTTCTAATGTTTTAGAGATTATGTATTCTAGTTCTAACGATAAACCAAATGAGTTTAATATCATATTAACTCATTAAATCCATGATTACATCTGAAGAAAATATATATGTATATATGTTTTCATAAAGATTGTAATTAAAAATTCTTTTGTACAAACTGTTAATGGTGAAAATATTTTAACGGGTAGGTAATACCCGAGAAATATTTAGATTTCACATTAATAAGCACACTGTACATTCTTTCAAATCTAATTCAACAGTCATTTACTATCCGATTTACAACTACAGATATACGTATCCGTTCACCACAGAATAACCATTTTCATTCAATTTCATATTTGGATTTTGATCTATCAGAATCCAACAAGTGGCATAATGAAGAAAACATTTGACAAAAATAAAATTTGTTAGAAACAAACAAATTAACTATGAGAAATTTTGTTAAGAATCCACGCTAACAAAATCCTAGCTAACTGTTAATTCCTTATTACATTTTATTTATCGCAATTTTAATTCTCGCAATTTTATTTATCGTCATTTAATTTCTGTTATTTATTTTTACGCACTTTAAATATCGTCGGATAAATCGGGACATATATACAATGTTTTGACATATCATATCGATGTCATATATATATATATATTATTTGGAATAACCGTAAGTCACTCTATATTGTGGTAATGCTCGAGTTAGCATATAAAGGGTCGAGGTTGATTCTAAAATAATATATATACTTTGAGTTGTGATCGAGTCTGAGACATGTATACAATGGATCACGACACGTATTAATTAATTCAAATATAATATATTAAACTATATATGAATTATTGAATTACTAACTGTGAACTGCTAACTGTGGACTACTAACATTGGACAATTAAAATGAATTAAAATATTGATTATAATATATGAAACTAAACATTTCTTCTAGTTTGCCACTTGATTTCATCTTAAACCTCATTTGTATCTTGACGATTACAATCTGCGTTTAAACCTTTCATGATTCTTGAAAACACCTCAATCGAGAGGATGAACCAACCACGCTTCATCTACGGAAGAAAAGATTGATGCATATAGTTATGCATCTGAAAATACTCAGAACCTGAGTAAACATTTAACACATATCTGTGCTAGCTCCTTTGGCATTGCTATTACCGAAAATAACATTGCAATTCTTTTTCAAATTAGCCAATTTTGTCACAGCTCCAGCAAATCAACTTTGACTTTCATTCGGATTAACCTTATTATAATCTTGACATATAAGTTTGCCTCTCGTCATCGTTACCGAGAAACCATTTATATCCCACCACATTAGCATTAAACGTACCATCAATTTCATCGATCTTTAATTTTTCGAAAAATCATTATATTCATTAAAACCTTATCATATATTCATCTGAATCTTGTAACAAGAATTGTCATACCCATTACCGGAAATCAGCAATCAGTATTTTGAATCTCACAACGTTACTATAGCAACAGTTATAAGTATACATATAACATCTATCTCCAAGACTTACGTACTTCAATCGTGAACTTCTGAAAAGCACCCCAAACTACGAATTAGTTCTACGAAATTTTGGAAAATGCTGATGAAGCAACAAAAACTGAAAACGACCTTAACAGTCGAAAGTTTGATGATAAGGTATAATGTGTTGGCAAAACTAAAAAAAAAAGGTTTGAAACTGAAAAACGGATTGAACAAACCATGAAGGAGGCTGTGGACAAATCACAAAGACTAAACCTGCTTTCAAAGAATCCAAATAATTCAGTATCTGCTGAAGTCATTAACGAATACCTTGCTTCTGAATTCTACACTTTTACGGACAAAACTTTTCAATATCTTTCGATATTAGAAATTCTAAGATATCATCGTATCTTTCATTATAAATATCCTCGATATTTATGAAGATATTTTCATAACTATTCCTATCTGAAATCATTTATGTGACACCCCGTACAAAACCATCGTGCACGATTCGTCAACAACATGATCTTTACACGGTCAAGTACTACATGCTGTTTGAAAATCAGTTTTGTATTCATAAAAACATAGCGTTTACAAAAGACAACATGACACAAAGGTCGTTACAAAGTCATTATTTAAAAATAACATAAACTACGAATGCAAAAGAAAAGTTCCATGATTGAGACATCTCTAAGATTATGCAGCGGAATTCTAGCACTGCAGGTCCTTAACAGCAAGTCTAAACACCAAAACAACAAGTCTAAAAACCAAAACAGCAAGTCTAAACAGCGGAAGCAAGATACCTCTAAGCACCTGAGAAAACATGCTTAAAAACGTCAACAATAATATTGGTGAGCTATAGTTTAAATTGTAACAGTAATATAAGATTGACCACGAGATTTTAATGTTTCAAAACAGTATAAAAAGTATATGTATAACCGTGGATACATGGTAACTAGACTTAACGTAAATATAAATATCACCCTCTAAAAGTACACCTGACGAATGCATATGTCCTTGAAGTATTAAACACCCGTTAAATGCTAGCGGGACTAGCCCGAGTGGGGATGTCAAACCCTATGGATCCATATCTAAGATTCGCGTCTACCGGTTCAAAAACCAATAGTTAAACGTTACCGTGCTAAGGGGAAAGTTTATGCCGTTATATAACGCATACATATGTAAAGTTTAAGTACTCGTGTCAAATAAGTAAAACATAAAAAGGTGCATGTAATCTCAGTCCCAAAATAGTAAAAAGGGATGCTATAACTCACAGTGAATAAGCAATACAAGTTGATACGAAAGTGTGCAAGTAGTAAGTCGGTCCAAAAGGTCGTCAACCTAAATCAAAGGTTACTAGGTCAGTAGGTTGTCTTTATAAGTTTTGTTAGTGCATAAAATAAGTTTAAGTGTCATCATCATCATCGTTCATCATCATAAAAGCTAAGTAAGTTTGACAAGAATAGAGATCGAGACAATAGGCTGACTTGGGTCAGCTATTACGACCTCTACGTAAATCGAAAAGACGAGTAGTCAGTGGCTATGGCTCCGTATATGAGTCCCCTAACCGCTGACCAATTTTCAGAACCTAAATCATCTTCCTTTGACCGTGGAGACGGTTTAAGTGCGAGTAGGTCAGAAAATTCAGCACAACGTTACAACGGCGTAGTGACCTTCTGAGGGTCGTAAATCCTAAACCGTAACTCGGATTAAGACGAGGCCTAAATGGAAAATCATCTACTCGAACCGAACTAATTGAAAATCATCTTTCCAGTAGCCCAGGTGGTCTGATCAGATCCCGAAAATAGTAAGCAAGGTGCTCCGGTGGGGTTCTTAGTGCTTGATGCTCATCACAGTTCTCATCCTTGATGTTTGTAGCTTCAAGTGTACAACTCGTTGATGGGTTAGCATCACCTTGACCAAGATTCTACCATTCACACACGATATGTTAAGACCAAGTAAGAACACAACTCATTTAAGAGTCTTAGATGGATGATGAACCAAGGTTACATCATATCCTTAGTCTTAACACAATTACAAGTTACATTTACAACTAAAGCTACAAACTTTACTTCAATCCAGCAAGTATGAACATAATCTAAGTCAAATGAAGTGATGGAACCCTAAGCTAGAGAGCTTGGATCCCTTTCACACAAGTTATAAGGTCACAAAGCTAGAAAGCTTGAACCTTTAGTGTTCTTGAAGAACTTGAAGCATAAAGCTTAGATCTTTAAGTTATATGAAGACCATAAACACAAGTTTTAATCTTTATAACAAAATAATGAGATCATAAGTTAGGAAACTTAGATCCAACAAAATAGATGAAGATTCAAGCTAGAAAGCTTGCATCTTGGTTGTTCTTGAAGATCTTGAAGCATAAAGCTTGGATCTTTAAGTTACATGAAGATTACAAACACAAGTTTGAATCTTTATAACAAAATAGCAAGATTAAAGTTAAAAAAATTTAGATCTACAAAGTAGGTGAAGATTCAAAGCTAGAAATCTTGAATCTTCCATGTTCTTGAAGGATTCAAATCTAAGTTTGAATCTACAAGATGTAATCATGATCAAAGCTAAAAAGCTAGACCCATGATGATGATGATGATGATGTTGATGAATTTGTGAGAGAGAGAGAGGAAGAAGAAGAAGAAAAATCAATACTTACACTTTTTAGAGAGAGAAAGAACTAGAGAAAGAATTAGAGAGTGAGTGTGTGTAAATTACAAATGAAAGCAAGTGTAAAATGGATGGAATAAGGCTTGTATTTATAGGTGGTGAGGAGGTGGGAGGGTGATGGTGGACGTTAGATATGGTGGGGGACAAGGGGGACAACTTTTTGCTTTTTGGTTAATGGTTGTCTAAAGTTGGTGCTTATGTTAGGATCTCATGCAACATTAAGGATAATACTTGACATAAATGCTAGCATGTTCTCTCTAATAAATGGGTATTTGTCTTACATATTAATGGGTCACTAGCTATTAATAATTTGGCTAATTAAATAGTCCACTAACTAGTGTAGGGTGAGCTAAGGCCCAACAAGGTAGAAAGTCCAACAAGACTAACTAGTAAGCATAAGTAAATTACTACGCGTAATTAGGCATCCAAAAACCCAAGTAATTATTATTATGAAATAATAATTAAGATTTCGTAGTCATAATATTCCGATTACGACAAAAGTTAAACGTGTACGCAGTACGCAGTTTGTTCGTAACGTCAAGTGACTCTAACGGTCATAAAGGCTTCCGATGATCAAGTTAAGTATCCTACGTACTTAAAGGCACGTTTTAACACATAAATGAAAGTAGGCAATGTGTATTAAGATTCAGAGTATAAGATAGCACAATACGCATAAATACGCAGTTTCGCAAAAACACAAGGCACAAAAGCAAGTCGAAAAAGTCGGGTCATTACATTACCCACCTGTTAATGGAAATTTCGTCCTGAAATTTGAGGAGTGACTAAAAATGGTACCGTATTTAAATAAGAAGTAGCTTATCAAGGTTCCGTGAGACTCGTGGGCTCAGAAGTGAGTTATTTACCTCGAAAGGTACTTGGGCGTATAAAAGTAAGAATAGGTATATGACATTAATTAAGTCTCTTGTCCTAAGAGATCAACAAATTAATTTTGTTTCTTGCTAATACGAATATGCCATCCGAATATATATATCTACAAAAGGAAAGATGATATTTACGAGGGTGTTGCAATTAGCCGTGATTTATTGAGAGTAGAAATTCGCCTAGTGCCTTTCCTACGATAGGGTGACCACCGAGTGTACCTCAGAAAAAAGATTTATCTGCCCGCGTTTTTGTAAAGTCTGAAAGGACCCGTTCATATACATTATAAACGATTCACAATAGTTGATTACATTGCGAGGTATTTGACCTCTATATGATACATTTTACAAACATTGCATTCGTTTTTAAGAGACAAACTTTCTTTACATCGAAAATTGACAGGCATGCATACCATTTCATAATATCCACTATCCAACTATAAATTGATTTAATAATAATCTTTGATGAACTCAATGACTCGAATGCAACGTTCTTCGAAATATGCTATGAAAGACTCCAAGTAATATCTTTAAAATGAGCAAATGCACAGCGGAAGATTTCTTTAACACATGAGAATAAACATGCTTTAAAGTGTCAACCAAAAGGTTGGTGAGTTCATTAGTTTATCATAATCATTTATTTCCATCATTTTAATAGACCACTAGAATTTCATTTCCAGTTCTCATAAATATACGTCCCATGCATAGAGATAAAAATAATCATTCATATGGTGAACACCTGGTAACCGACATTAACTAGATACATATAAGAATATCCCCTATCATTCCGGGATCCTCCTTCGGACATGATATAAATTTCGAAGTACTAAAGCATCCGGTACTTTGGATGGGGTTTGTTAGGCCCAATAGATCTATCTTTAGGATTCGCGTCAATTAGTAGATCGGTTTACTAATTCTTAGGTTACCAAGCAAAAGGGGCATATTTGGCTTCGATCATTCACCCATATAATGTAGTTTCAATTACTTGTGTCTATTTCGTAAAACATTTATAAAAATTGCGCATGTATTCTCAGCCCAAAAATATTAAGGGTAAAAAGGCAAATGAAACTCACCATACTGTATTTCGTAGTAAAAATACATATAACGTCATTGAACAAGTGCAAGGTTGGCCTCGGATTCAAGAACCTAAATTAATTATATATATTTATGTGTTGGTCAATATTTGTCTAACAAATTAGGTCAAGTCATAGTGTACCACAATCCTAATGCTCGAGACTAATATGCAAAAGTCAACAAAAGTAAATTTGACTCAAAATAATTTTCAAAAATCTATACATGATTAATATATAGTTTAAATATCATCATTTTATATTTTTAAATATTTTTAAAAGATTTATTAGAGTAAATAATATAATTTATTTATTAATAAATAAAATTTTATATTAAATTTATATAATAAAATATACTTTTATAAATATTAAGTAATAAAATTTATAGGGTTCATTTAATATCATAAAGATAATATGATAGGTATTATTAAAGTAAGTTATTACACGTAGTAAAATATGTTTGTATCACATATTTATTTGATAAAATAATATCTATAATGATAGTAAGTAAAAGTTGTATTATTTTGTAATAATAATTATTATTATAAAAATATCAATATTTATAATTACTAAGATGACATTATGATAAAACGATAATTCTAATTATGATAACTTTAATATTTACAATAATTTTTAATATTATTTTTAAAATAATAATTCTATTTAAAATAATAATAATAATAATGATATTTTATAGTAACAATGACATTTCTATTAAAATGATAATTTTTGTTAAATTGATAGTTTTAATACTAACGATACTTTTAATAATAATAGTAATGATAAAAATAATAAGAACGATAATTTTATCTAAATCAATATCTTATAATATTTTAATTTTATCATGATACTCTTACTCATTATTTCCTAATCATTTCGTTTAATAGCTTTTAGTCGTCTTTTATATCGTGTTCATAATAATGATAATAATAGTAATCAAAATAATTAGGTGTTACAAATATTTGTTTTAATTACACTAATATTAATAATGATAGTTACTATAACATTATTAACGATAATACTAATAATTATCTTAATGATAATATAGTAATAATAATAATAACAATAACAATAACTATTTTTAAATAATGATATATATATTAATAATGATAATAATAATAATAATAATAATAATAATAATAATAATAATAATAATAATAATAATAATAATAATAATAATAATAATTGGATAATAATAATAATACTAATTATAACTTTAACAATAATAACGATAGTAATAATTAAAAAATAACAATTTCTAATGATAAATCCCTTTTATTGATAAAGATAATAATAATAATAATAATAAGATAAAACTAGAACGACGATAAAAACGACAATAATAATAATCATTTTTAATAAAAATATCAAAAATTCAATTGATTATAACTTCTAATCCGTTCATCGAAACCATTTGATATCTAAAGGAAAAGTTCTTAATCTTTCGCTAGCTTTCCAAGGACATGCATATCTTATACCTTATCTCAACCGCAAGTATAACTAATTCAAGATTTAACCTAACCTGTCTAAGGGCAATATCAAAAGTACAAGCATGCATAATCCTAAATACTCGAGCACTAGTCAGGGATACACTATTAGTATGTAAAAGTTAAATTATGAGTACTCACGTATCAATATTGAGATTCAATATTGCAGGAAAGGTACGTAGACGCAACGGAAATGATAAACACTATATTGACCTCACGAGCATACCCATGAACCATACTCAATCACCTCCATAGCTATAACCCATAATTTCCTTAATCCTATCCTACTCGAAAAACAATTTCGAAATCACTCGGACAGCACTCCGTCGTAATATTTTATGTATACTAATAACATCTTGAAATAATATGGAGTAAATATATATATGTAAATCGATTGAGAGAGTTTAGAGAAAAATATTTTCAAGTTTCTATGAAATAATAAAACCTATTGAATTCTATTTATAATAAATTTTTAAATTATTAAAGTGAATTATTAAAGTATGAATTATTAAAGTGAATTATTAAAGTATGAATTATTAAAGTGAATTATTAAAGTATGAATTATTAAAATGAATTATTAAAGTATGAATTATTAAAGTGAATTATTAAAGTTAAAGTAAAGTAAAAATAAAGTAAAGGTAAAGTTTAAGTATAGTAAAAGTATAAAACTATGTACGTATAATACGCGTATAAATATATATAATATTAATTTAAATCGTTATATATATTTAATAAAACAAAATATAAATATCGTTATCTTTATCATACTAGTTAAGTAATGAGTTGTCAAAAGTGGTTCTAGATATTTATAAAAGTTATATACGTTTTAATAATAAAGTTCTTTTAAAACTGAAAACGTTTTTGTACGTTTGAAACTAAGTAGATCAATCGAGTCTTTATGAGATTCAATCTTCTACTATCCTTTGTCTAATTCTCAATGATTGATAATTTGTTCTTATTTATAAATCACTTTACCATTTTCCGAATATTGTTAAAATGGAAAGATTTTTCAAATCAACGTGGGCCTTTCAACAGAGACTTGTAATCATAATTCAATATATCTGATAATTCAATCATTTGATCTTATCTTCTAATTCCATTGATAAACATTTTGAAACATATATAATCATATAAAGTATTTAATCTAATATTTTATTTACGTTTCAAGTTATAATATATATACACATATACATATATAATCATATTCGTTTAATGGTTCGTGAATCGTTGGAACTTGGTTGAGGTTGAATGAATGTATGAACATAGTTTAAAATTCTTGAAATTTAACTTAACAAATATTGCTTATCGTGTCGGAAACATATAAAGATTAAAGTTTAAATTTGGTTGGAAATTTCCGGGTTGTCATAGTACCTACCCGTTAAAGAAATTTCGTCCCGAAATTTGAGTGGAAAGGTCATGAATGATAATAAGTATGTTTTTCATGATGCATACGGGCTGAAAATTAGAGTTTTATCATCAGCGAATAATTTGGATAAATAATCCATTTATATGAAGAGTATGAATGAAGCTAACATAGAAGAGTGAAATTAGTAAGTGTAGATTCATCTTATCATTTGACGTAGATATGATTGATTCCCAGATTTCAAGGGATTTGAAGAAAATCTTCTTAATAAGATTTGACTCTCCGGTAATCAAGGGAATTAGGATCCGCTTTAAATGCGATCGTCCATTTTAATTGTTCTATCGGAGATTTTCTTATAAATTCACCTCCTTCGTTTCCTTACAACTCACACCTTCTGTTGATGCATTTTATGCAAGTCCCTAGACATCTACCCACGTCCATTGCTGGTACAACAATTTACAGGCCACCATGATTGCTCGTTATTATCCTATCCGTGTTTGTATGTGGTTACATGAACTGCAGGAATGAGATTTAGATATTTCACTATGTTAGACTTAGTCAGACGTACGAGTGAAGCCTCACTAGTACGGCTGACAGGCTCATACGCACGGTTGATGCTCAGCTAAGTCACAATTACAACCTAAATGAGAAGACACGAGTGAGTGATCACCTGTACGGCTGATGAAGTCAACTCATACGTGTGATGAATGAATTGTATGGGTGAGTCAACAGCAGGGGTATATAAAGTCTTATGTTCTTCATTTTAGGTTAAGCCTCTCATTTGTTACACACACTCAGATCTAGTGAGCTCCTCCGATTCTCTCTCCTTCCAAATCATCCAGGTGGTGAATAATAGCTCTAGGTGTTGATCTAATCACACTTGATTTAGTTGTGGTTTGACTAAATTAATAAAAAAAAAAACTTAACCTATTCACTAGAGGGTTTGATTCACTTATTCCGCCATTGTGTGAGTTAAATCTGTTGATTTCTAAGTTCCTAGTCATGTTTCATCACCTTCTATTCTTTCTCCCTCAACTCTTATTTTAAAGTATTCATCAATATGCTCCATCCAGTTCTGATTCTCGATATACTTCTAACTTTCATATCGGTCATTCTTCTTTTTTATCTACCACCGGAAGAATCTATTTACTTCTACTATACTCTTGGGTTTATAGTGTTTCTAGTTCTCCCGTGTCTTTATATTGCTATATGCATCGATATATATGGTTTATAATTTCTGGTTTGTCGTTGGGCTTTATATGTTCCCTTATATTTCAAAGTCTCTGCTTCTGTCTTCTATAATCATTATCATTCACAGTTAATGCTCTCTTTTATTTGCTGCAATTTATACCCCAATTTCTATTTCAGAGTTTTGTCCTTTTGTTTCTTCTTCTTGCGATTAAGTACCGCTTGTAATGGTCCAGAATTCACAGATATGAATTTTGGAATGAACATTGTTAATGTTCTAGGAAGGAAATTGTAATGGCACGATCTTGACTTGTCAAATTACTAGAATACCTTGGAAAAGGCCGAATCATCAAGAAATATTTTCTTGATATTTTAGAGGTTAAATAGAATACAAGAGTCGTATAACATGGCACATGATGATGTTATAATATGTGAATCATCACGTTCCATTTAGAAACTCAGCATGACTTACTGTAATATAATCACATTGATCAAGTGTCATTATATTATACTAATTCATGCTTCAGTTCCCAACACTACTTCAAAATATTCCTATTTTAAACTTGAATGTTTCAGAATTTAGAAACTAAAATAATTTCTTTTATGATGTAATACAGATAGCGCGAAGAGGTAAATGATTTAAAATAAGAAAAATTAAGAAAATATCTTCAGAAATATGGAGGATATTTATAATGAAAGATATGATGATATTTTAGAATTTCTAATATCAGAGGATGATGAAGAATATTGTCCGCATGGGTTTAGAGTCCGGAGCAAGGTATTCGTTAATGACTTCAGCAGGTACTGAATCATTTGGATCCTTTGAAGTCAGGTTCAGTCTTTGTAATTTGTCCACAGCCTCCTTCCTACTTTGCTCAATCCGTTTTCCAGTTCCAAAACTTCTCTTTTTCTGCGCT